>NC_133418.1:112977625-113291250 GCF_049350105.2 Macaca mulatta
TGTTCAGAAATCATTTATGCCCTGTGCAGGAGGTTTCACAGACCAAATCTCAACTCATCCACATACCAAATCTGCCATGCAGGGATATTACTCCCATTTTTATGGTTATTGGCCTTATTTTCACTCACTTCTAGTGGTGTTGGTCCATGTGCTTGCTAGTGCAGCTGAGCACATCGTACAGATGAGGCCAACAAACTCCAGGTAGGAAAGAGCATTGCCCAAGGTCACCCTTCCTGTTAGTAAGGCAAAGCTGATGTTAAACTCCAGGTCTGTCTGAATGCAAGTTCTTTGATCAGCTCCTGTACCAAACTGTTTTGTATCTGGTCAGACACTGCAGCCTCCTCAGTACTGTAGCTGCATCCATTTTCTCTTGGTCTCCAACAACAATCATTTTGGAAACATAACAGGCACTGTCCAGCATATTCACACAATACAAATAGCTCATTCTCGCTACGCACTTACTATGGGCTGGCACTGTTGCAAGTGCTTTCCAGGTTCTTTACACACTGTTCAATTCTCACAACAATCAGGAGAAAAGTTACTAGTGTTATCTTCATTCGACAGATGAGAAAAATGAGGCACAGAGGGGTTAAGTAACCTCCTGAAAGCCACAGAGCTAGGAAGTAGCAAAGTTGAGATGCAAACCCAGGTTGTCTGTCTCTAGTTTATGTTTTGGACTTCTACACTAGACTGTTTCAAGGGTTCCTCTATCAACATAAGGGGACTTTATTGATATAAGCAATCATTATTTATCATTTACTAAATGTCTCCTGCATGCCAGCCTTGGACAGGTCCTAGGCACCCAAGAGTTAATGAGACAATGTAGTCCTTCTACAATAGTGGAAGAAACAAGCACTAAACAACAAAGAGCTATGAAGGAAAACACACAGTAAGCAAAAATGAGGATGGAGGATGGAGAACAAGGGTCCTTTCAGCCTCAGTGGTCAGAAAATGCTTCCTGGGTTTGTTTTTTGTTTGTTTGTTTGGAGACAGGGTCTGTCGTCTGGGCTGGAGTGCAGTGGCACTATCACAGCTCACTGCAGCCTTGACCTCCTGGGCTCAAGCAATCTTCCCTCCTCAGCCTCCAGAGTAGCTAGAACTACAGGTACACACAACCATACCCAGCTAATTATTTTTTATAGAGACGGGGATCTTGCTATGTTACCTAGGTTGGTCTCAAACTCCTGGCCTCCCGCCTTGGCCTCTAAAGTGCTGGGATTCAGTCATAAGCCACCCTGACTGGCCTCTCTGGATCTAATTTGATGAGATTCAGCACTGCCAAAAAACAGAACTTACAGGTGGGAACGAAACAGTTTCCCTTCTTCAAAGATCATTTTCTCAGCCTGAGTTTGCATCTCTACTTGGACCGTTGCCAGCTATGTGGCTCCAAATAAGTTACTTAACTTCTCCAAGAAACCATTTTCCCATCTATAAAAGAGGAGTGAGAACAATGCTCATAAGTCTCTAAAATAAAACGGATCTGAGGCCAGGCACAGTGACTCATGCCTTTAATCCCAGCAATTTTGGAGGTCGAGGCGGGAGGATCACCTAAGGTCAGGAGTTCAAGACCAGTCTGGCCAACATGGTGAAACCCCACCCACCCAAGTCTCTACTAAAAATACAAAAATTAGCCAGGTGTGGTGGTGGCAGGCGCCTGTAATCCCAGTTACTTGGAAGGCTAAGGCAGGAGAATCACTCAAACCTAGGAGACGGAGGTTGCGATGAGCTGAGATTGTGCCATTGTACTCCAGCCTGGTCAGCAAGAGCAAAATTCCATCTCAAAAAAAAAAAAAAAAAAAAAAATTTAAGCAGATCTGAGTGTCAGCGGTGAATCACTACTGTGTAGGCCAAGTGGACAAAATAAAGCCATTGATTTTTTGGCAACTGCTTTCAAGTCTATCAGTCAGAATAAGGTGGGCTTTGCTGCTATAATGAGAAACAATCCCAAATGCCCAAAAAAGGTTTATTGCTCACTTGTGCTACACGTCATCATAACCGACAGAGCCTCTTTCTTCAGGAACCCAGGCTGAGGGAAGCTCTAATCCTTGTCTCTGCAATGGCTGAGATTGGATAAAGCAAAATGGCACATCAAACACTAGTTTTTGAGGCTTCTGTCCACACGCTACTGTGCATGACAAGTCACATGTACCTAATTTCAAGGGAGCAGAAAGTTGCAATTTTACCCAGTGCCTGGAAGAACAAGAAATAATCCGAGAACAGCACCCATGAGAACTACCAGGAGTTTGTAAAGATGCTGTGCCAGAGCCGAGCTGGAGAGGGGAAATCCCACCTCAGGAGGAAATCATCCCCTTCTGAGCAATGTCAGCGTGGCTGTCCAGCAGGTTCCCTCTCCTCTTTGGAGAAGCACCTCACATTATCCACAGCTTCTCAAACATCTCCCCCAAAGTAGCCCTAACATTAAAGAAAGGAGAACTCAGACCACTGGGCAATTTAAGTGCCAAAAAGACCTTCCACTGGTGAGCAGTTTCACAAAGCCTTGTTTTACCCTATAGTTCATATGGATTTGCAGCCTACTCCATTGTGTGTTACTGTGTGTTTTAATATCAAAATCAATGCTTATGCAAAGTGTGTGGTGCTTGTGTTTTTCCCTCACTGCTAACCCATCACTTCATGTTTCTGGAACATCTCAGTAACAAATCCCTAACATTCCAAAACATTATTCCTGAAATTTTCACAAATTGCCACAAGCCCTAATTCCATCACTTTCTTACTTAGATTGCTTTTTTTTTCCCCTAGATAAAAATGCTATCTGCCATTCACTTGTAGCCTCGTGTCAACCACTTGGCCTGCATTGCGTAGTTCCAGACTCATACCAGTTTTCCGGGAAAGGGACAGCAGGACTGAGGTCTCTCCTAATGATTAGGAAGTAGAAACTCAGGGAGGTTCAATGACTTGTCAAAAGCCACACAGCAAGTAGCAGAGAAGCAATCTGAACCCAGTTCCAAGCAGCTCTGAATCCCTGCCTTCTCCACTGTAACCATGTTCCCTCTTAGCTTCAGCTAAGAAATCAAACTCAGGTCTCCATCAGTGCAAAAGCAAACCTCAGGCACCAGTTGTATTCGTCGTTGGTGCAAGATTTTGGCTCTCTTTCAGGAGGAAGCTTCATGGAAAAACAAAGTTTGCCTACTTTGCAAGTAATGTTACAGGAGTCACTACAACGCAGGTACCACACAAAGATAGCCTCGATCACTCACTACAAAGCAGCTCCTTGTCACCTGATAGCTTCGTAGCCCCTGGGATTCTAATTCACAACTGGGAAAGAAACAAACCACTACGTGGCATGGGCCTTGGGGGTTCCTGGCGATGACTCAAATCAGATTGTAAAATACAGAAAGAAGAGTCTCCACCCACCTCAGGGTCTGGATGACGGGAGGAAAGGGCCACTAAGAAGGCCATGGGTACGAAAGTGTCACAGTTTCCTTGACGGGCTTCGAGCTAAACTCCAAGGCTCCACAGGCCCATGCTGATTAGCCTCGTGCCCAGTAAACAGGACCCTGAAGGCATTTACCCAGGCCCAGGTGGGGAAAAACATCACAGTAGAGAATCAGCTCCACCTGTCAACTCCGGTGTCAAAGACTGCCTTTCCAAACATTATTCTCAGTGGCGGAGCCATTACGTTTTACATTAAGAGATGGGTCAAGAATGAAATTGTAAGCATAAAAGCAATGAATGTTACAAAACAAAAAGAAAAAATAGATTCGAGAATAGAAAATGCTAAATTCCTTTATGTCGAAAAAAATCCCCAAACAAAATTATAAGGCCAATGACAACCTAAAGGGGAAAATATTTGTAACATATAGGATAACGTGTCAATGACTTCAACACAGGGTCATTCATACAAATCAGCTTAAAATATATGTCCTTTGTCTGAGGAAGAGAACATTTACAAAAGTATAAACAGTCAAGAAGTATTTCTAAAATGTTGATCCTTACTGGCAACCAGAAACACAAATTAAATAAAGGTACTGCTTTTTACCTAATTGATCTTTATTTTTTTAAGATAATACTTAGTGCCCTTGAGAGTACCATAATGTAGGCCTTTTCCCTCAGTGCTGTGGGAGAGTAAATTCCAGGAAAGCAATTTAAGCAATATGTATCAAAAGTCCTACTAATGTTATCTCATTTGATCCTGTAATTGACTTCTGGGAATCTGTCCTAGGAAAATCATCAGAAATGTGGAGAAAGATTTTTATTCCGGAATATTCACTATAATGTTATTTGTTATAATCAAAAGAAAGAAGAGGGGGAGGGAAGGAGGGAGAAAGAAAGAAAGGAGAGAAATGAAACCAACCTAAACGGCAAAAATATAAGTAAAAAGGCAGGGTAGGGTTAAATAAAATATGGTGGGGAGAAATTATAGAGTATTAAAAAGTATCATATTTTCAAGAATCATTTGAATGACATGGAGAAATGTTCAAAATATACTGTCAATCAAAAAGGCAGACTCTAATACCACTGTTTTAAAAGAAAATATTACTGAAACATACATACACAGTCACACACTCACTAAAATGCTCATAAAACAGATGAGGAAATAAGCCACTAACAGTGATTGTCTGTGGTGTGTTACAGGGAATTTGTTTTCCTTCTTTATATTTTTCTGTATTTTCCAAATTTTCAAAACTAACATTTATATACATGTATACACACACACATGCTTTTTTTCATAATTAAGAAAACATTTTTTGAAAACAGAATGTGGCAGACTGAAAATTTTGCCACACATTATTTCCTTCCCTGTATCCATGCCCTTTTGGGCAGTGACACACCACACTGAGCTTAGCCTCTTGACTTGTTTTGGCCAGTGGATTGTGAGCAGTTGTAATGCAAACAGAGGCTTATGGCACTTACCTGTGGGAGCTTGTCTTAACTTGCTGCTGTTGGAATCCTCCCACCAACCCCTGGGTGAAAGAGCCTGGGATGGTCTGTTGGACGATGACAGATATATGGCCCAGTTCCCTCATTGCCCCAGCCCTAAGCTGACTAACAGAGCCGCCTAGCCAACCAGCAGGTGACCACAGATACAAGAATGAGCCCAGCCAGATGAGCAGAAAACCACCTAACTGAACTAAACCCCAAACTGGCAACCCACAAATTATAAAATAAATACATTGTTGTTGTTTTAATCCACAACATTTTGGGGGCAGTTTGTTATGCAACAAAAACTAAATTATATAAGGAAAAAATGTACTCTAGCAGTAAAGTGGAAAAATCCTGGGTTTCTCCTTTGGGTACATTATTTAACCTGTGACTCCATTCTGTTATCTATAATGTGGGAATAACACTGCTTTCTTCACTGGGAAGTTGGGAGAATCAAATGAGTTAATGTACATAAAGGCAGCTGACACACAGTAAGGCTAAATAAATATGACATGAATCCGAATTACTCTTAATTGTCAGTAATTATTGGGAAGAAAGAAGCATTTAAAAATCTTAAGAAGAGAGGAATCAAAATATCTCCATCTCCACAGCTTAGGAGTAGCTTAAAAATATGATATTAATATTTTTAGAATTTTATTATTGTGAACAATGAATAAAGGATAAAGCCTTGGGCTAGAATTTGGGGGCTTGAGTTTTATATCCTGTTATGGACTAAGTGTTGTATTAATTCAAAATTGATATGTTCAAATTTAATCCCCAATGTGATAGTATTTAGAAGTGGCGCCTTTGGGAGGTAATTAGGTCATGAGTTTGGAACCTTCATGAAAGGGATTAGTGCACCGTATTAGCCCATTTTCATGCTGCTGATAAAGTCATACCCCAGACAGGGTAACTTATAAAGAAAAAGAGGTTTAATGTACTCACAGCTCCACGTGGCTTGGGAGGCCTCACAATCGTGGCAGAAGGTGAAAAGCGTGTCTTACATGGCGGCAGGCAAGACAGAATGAGAGCCAAGTGAAAGGGGAAACCCCTTATAAAACCATCAGATCTCATGAGACTCATTCACTACGAGAACAGTATTGCGGGAACTGCCCCCAGGATTCAGTTATCTCCCACCAGGTCCCTCCCACAACACGTGGGAATTATGAAAGCTACAATTCAAGATGAGATTTAGGTGGAGACACAGCCAAACCATATCATGCCATTATGAGAAGTGGCCAGAGAACTAATTCACTCTCTTTTCTCCACGTGAGTAACAGTGAGAAGTCAGCAGTCCGCAACCCAGAAGAGAGCCTTCATCAAAACCCAGCTGTGCTGGCGCTTTGATCTCAGACTTTCATCCTCTAAAACTGTGAGAAGCGCACTTTTGTTGAAGCCACCCTGTCTATGGTACTTTGTTATAGCAGCCCAGATGGACTAAGACATACCCTACTTCTGCCGTTGACTTGGAATATGACATAGGGTGTTTTTCCTATTCCAACTTAATACGAACTTATTTCCTAAGTGGTGGTCTCTGGGGTCTGAGTCAATAGCCAGAGCTAGAGAAGAGCTGAATGCAGAAGTGTTTGAGATCTAAGCTTAAAGCCCAGTCTCCTCCTCTGGATGTTCACGTAGTCATACCCATCTGCTTCTCCTGCCACTCACAGCCCACCCCACCCTATTTGCTCAGCACTCAGCCAAATGAAACAGCTGGCTATTCTCAGGCAGGAGGCACAACGGTTGTATCTTGCTTATGCCGTTGCCTCTCCTTGGAACACCCTTTTGCACAGTCAGACTCCTACTCACAGCTTCAAGACTTGCCCTGGGAAGACTCCTCTGACCCTTCAGATAAAATAAGTATTCTTTCTCTCATGTTCCCACAACTTATTTATCTTAGGTCAGGTTTTCTAGAAGCATAGGCTAAGACAGGGATCCTTGTACAATTGATTTATTAAGGGAGTTCTCTCAGGAGGACCCTTAAGGAGAGGGAAGCCGAATAGGCCAGTAGGAAAAGCCAAGCAAAGATGCAGGCTCAGCTGAAGTCCATGTGGAGGCTGAATAAACCCTCAGAGTAGGCCCACCTGAGGCAAGATGTGTCTGGCCTTCTCTGCCCCCTGCTGTCAGTCAACCATGGCTGGAAGCCATCCCCAGAGGTAGGACATGACCTTCCAAGCATTTCCAAAGCAGCACCCATTACCCAAGACGATTCAAAGGGAAGGGCGCAGCTGTAGGCTGAGTGAGCCATCAGGTAAAAGGGCGCTGGGGGCACTGGCACTGTCTCCTATCATCCCCGCCTCACACCTGCACTTCACAGGAAGTTCACTCCATTAAGCAGAGCCTCTTCTGGATTCTGGTTGATCACAATTTCTGGAGAAACGTAAAACAGCAATGATGTTAGGATGAACTGCCACCCCCGCTGCTGGGTGGGTCCCAAGGTTGCCTCTGAAACTCACCATCTCCCTCTTCCACCAGCCACACCACATTTCCCTCCCCAGCAGCTGGGAGGTCTGCTGAGCTATGTGGATTTTCCTGAGGGAGATGGTACCCAGATCTTCTCCTGGGGCAGCGGGGTCTGGGGAGGGTCTGAGCCCCTGGGTTTCATGTTCTTATTAGGCCATAGCTGCAGAACCTTTCCATTTCCTGTTAGAATGGAGTGTGGGAGTGCCAGGGGTGCCCAAGGGATCACCTGATGCCCATCACATTTCCTGCTGCCCCAACTGTGAAACATTATGAAGCAGCAGCTCACTGTCTCCTCGTGACAAGCATGGTTCATTACTCTTTGTTTGTTGTTTGTTTGTTTGTTTGTTTGAAACATCAGGTTTGTTTCTTTTTGAGACAGAGTCTTACTCTGTCACCCAGGCTGGAATGCAATGGTGTGATCTCAGCTCACTGCAACCTCCATCTCCCAGGTTCAAGTGATTCTCCTGCCTCAGCCTCCCGAGTAGCTGGGATTACAGGCACCTGCCACCATGCCCAGCTAATTTTTACTTTTAGTAGAGACAGGGCTTCACTATGTTGGCCAGGCTGGTCTCGAACTCCTGACCTCAGGTGATCCACCTGCCTCGGCCTCCCAAAGTGCTAGGATTGCAGGCATGAGCCACCATGCCCGGCTGGGTTCATTACTCCTACCGAGGTAATAACTCCTTTCTTTGCCTGGTGATCTATTGGCACATGAACCCAAAATGACCGGGCAGCAACTGTAGCTTTACGTTTAGTGGGCTCTTGCTGTATTCCCTGATGGTATTAATAATATTTCCCCTCCGGGAACCAAGCGCTTTAGATCCTCAGAGCCTAAAGTTGCAGGGACAGGCACAAATCCCCACGTGATTGCTCAGGGTGATGGGGAGCAGAGCCACTGCTGCTTCCATCTCAGAGTTCCCGGACCCACCCCTTCCATCTATTCTGCAGCAGGGCTCTCGCCAGGGACTACACCTGCTCTGTCTTCTCACTCCCCTTTGCACAGGCTTTGAGAGCAGGGTTCATTTGTATTGATCTCCGCACACACACTCACTCCCACTGCCCTGCATCACTAAGGCCACTGATGGAGGAGAAAGGTGCTTTCCCACGCCACATATGCCACACCTCTGAGTGGTTTGGCTCATTTGCCTCAAACAAAATATCAGGACCATGGTCCCAGTACCTACCACTGGGATGGCAGGTCAGGATGCTAAATTGGGGCCAACTCAGGATATCTACAAAAGCAAAATGGCTGCTCAATTTGGGTAGTTAAAGAGCTGGCAAAGTTAAAAATATCATAAGCTGTCTACATGTGGTCAGGAAGAAGAAGGGGGACACCGAAGACCAGGATATATAAAGGCCCTGATCCTGCTGGGAAACTCAACTTTGGAGAGTAGGCTCATTTCTCTGCCGGGCCAGGCTCCCCTTATTTGGAAATCAGGGCAGCGAGATTGTCATCTGGGGTCACAGCAATGCACCAGGTCTCTGTCCTGAGGACCACAATCTGTCCAGGCTCTGGGAGTGGAAGATGGACTGGGCAGGGCATGTGCATGGAATGTGCTGGCCAATGGCCAGCTCCCTGGCCACAGCCAACCCTGAATATCCTGCCTTGGCCAGAAGGGTCCTGGAGAGGAAGCAGACACAGAACAATTGGGAAAGGTCTAAAAACCGCAGGAGTTGGCTGAATACAGCCAAGAGGCTGCCCAGTGATGCAATTCATGGGAGACAAAAAAAAGAAAGAAAAGGAAAAAAAAAAAAAGAAAAAAGAGCCCTCCAATCCTACCCAGGAGCATTCATCATTCAGCGTGACCTTCCAGGAATCTGCTGACAGACACAAAGTGTTTTGTGTGACTTTCTGCCTGGGACCTGGAATGACTGACGCGTCCCGGAGAAGGGGCGGAAGGGAGCTAGATGGTGGGAAGACTGGGGGAGGCGGGCAGCCTCCGTTCCCTGCAGGGGGTTGTTGGGCACCATCTGCTGGTGGCAAGGGGAACGACACCCCACCTCTGACCCAACAAAGGAAAGCAATGTCTTGGGGAAGCAAGTACTGAGGGAGGGCGTGGGGGAGAGGAACATACACGCACTTCTCACCTGCTGAGCCAGAGGCTTCCACGGGTACCTTCTGGTTAGGAAAGAGTTGCTATGCCCATCTTACAGATAGGAAACTGAGGTTCAGAGAGGTGATTAATTTCACCAAGGGCAAGAATGGACGAATTTGTTGCCACTGAATAACCATTCCTTGTTCTGAACTCATTCATAGAGGCTGGAATAGTTCCTGGAACATAAATGCTGGCTGAGTGAATGGCTGAATACAGCTTGAGAAGTAACTTGTGTTTTTGTACTATGCCTGTCTGAACCCAACAAAACAGGAAAAAGTCAACGCAAACCGAGAGTGGTGGCTGTGATTGCAGATGGCTCTCCGGAAACGCCCAGTGCATGACATCCTCCCCACCTCCCGTTTCATCCGACAAGATTACAAACTACTTCAAAGCCTGGGGTAGGTTTTACTCCTTGTTGACCTCAACCTAGCATTTAGCTGTCCTGGAGGGGCCACAGAAGGAAGAAAGACGATGGAGCTGCATAGGCAGGCACCAGATTTCAAAGAGGCTCAAACCGGTGCAAGGTGACAGGTGACAGACTACCACTGAAGTTCTGAAGAACCCTTTGCTATTGTGACAGCTTTTCGCCAGCCACCCGGTTGTTTCATGTCTCAGTGGAGGACCCTTATCTTCTCAAAGGTCTAGTGATATTCAGGTACATCAAGCCTTTTCATGTTGAATTCTACCAGCATGTCCATCCATCCCCTCCTAATCCCACCCCCCGACACACAGACACACACACACACACAAACACACACACACATCCTTCCCCCAAACACAGAAACATACCTACATACCAACACTCCTACACACAGGCAAAAACTGCACCAGTCATCAACTATGACACAGTAAACATCAACATCCCTAAACACTGAGATCGGTAACATCTTTGAATCTTTGCAATTAATTCCTCTGTTATCCATTATTCCTCCATTCTCTCTGACTGGGATGAATGTCGCCCTCTGGCAAACTCCTGTTCAACTGTCAAGGCCTATCTCCAGCATCACCCCACTCTTTGAAACCTTTCCTACCCCATCACCGTTTAGTGTTCTCTTCTCTGACTACCTGGGGAATATGTTTGGAGTTTACAATAACACTTAAGCGTTGTCTTCATGTGTTCATGCTGTTGGGATAAGTAGTAAGAGTTCATTGAATGAATAAATGAACAAATGAACAGTTTCTTAAAATCCTCTAAGAAAAAGAAAAGGAATTGAGCCAACTGGAAAGGGAACCTGGCCATCACCAGCCCCTGCAATTCTAGATTTGGACCCAGGCAGCCCTCAGCCCCTTGGCCTGACCTGGCATCTTTCCACAGATGTGACTGACTGTCCTTCTCAATGTGGGAGGGAAAAGGGAGGCCCCTAACTAATGGAGGGAAATGCACAACTAGTCATCGAGAAAAATGACCTTCATGAAACAGCAGCATGTCAGAAGCTCTGAGATCTGAAAGTTTCAACATCCAGCAAATCTCCCCAGACACTTTTAGGCCAGCATTGAACACTCATTTCTTGTTCTCAGGCTCTGACCTCTCTTGGTATTACCTAGAAAAGGTGACTTCAACACTGCCTGAGAGACATGCACCGTGACTATTTATTAAATGAATGATTTTTAAATGAGAGCGTGAAAATGACCAAACACCAATAGTCAATCCACTCATCCAAGATTTTCAGCCTTGTCCCGATTGGAATAATCCCTCCAGGAAGAAGGACACCAACATTTACTGAGCATCTACTATGCATCTGCCACTTCACCTGCACAGCTCAGCTTCAGGGTAGATGTTATCCTTTCCTGACAGATTAGGAAAGAAGCTCAGAGAGGTGAAGTAATGTGCCCAAGGATACCCAGCTTGTCTGTGGGGCAGCAGGGCTCACTCCAAGGGCATTGAGGCCAGTGCCCCACCCACTCCGCAGCCTCTTCCTGCACACTGAGGGGGCTAGAGACCCGGTAGCAGAGACTGCTCTTGTCCTTGGGTTATTTTTCTCTAAATTACCCCTTCTCAACTCCTTATCCCATGTGGGAATGATATCAACTCTGAAAAGGGTTTGAAAGAAACTTCTCTCTACTGAGAGAGAAACAGCAGAAAGGACAGCAGAACTTGAACCCATGGTTATTCATTCAACAGGCACATGGGCTGCAAGCCCACTGTGGGCCGGGTGTGGACAGGTGGAGGGTTGATGCAAGGCCTGCCTCCAGCGGGGCTCTGCCCATCCCATCCTTGGCACAGCAAGGAAGAACCAACACAGCCCACGCTTTAACTGGGGAACGTAATACTAACTAAGCTTGCAACTAGACATGCCACCAGATTTAACTAGAGCTTGGCAAAGGCAGAGAAGCCAGAAGATCGTATATTGCTGGCTGTGAAACTAAGTTTCAGGCTAGCAAACCCTTGCTCGGCTTTCCAGAACAGTATTACCATGAAGCGTTCAGAAACACTCATTGCAAAAGCCAAAAATCACCTTATTTGGGGGAACACAGACACAAGGAAAAATGCTGAGCGTGGATCTTATAGAGAGAATAACTGGCACATCCAAACAGCAAGACTTTCCCTCTGGGAGAGCAGAATCCCCATCAGCAGCAAAGATATTTGCACCTTTATTTCCCATTTATTTATTCATTGACAAAAATGCATAGTGTGACTACCAGGTCCCAGGCCCTGTCCTAGGCTCTGGAGCTGCAGCAGGGACAAAATGGACCAAATGTCTCAGCCACACACAGCTCACATACCAGTGGGGGAAGACAGGTAAAACCAGGAAGTAAATCCTAAGCAACTCAGGAAGACAATAAGCCCCATGAGAAAGCTGTAGTACAGCAGGCAACGGGGCTGAGAAGTGCAGGTGGCTCTGTGCAGCGCTCAGAGAGTACACCCATGGGCGAGACATGTTTCTGGTCCCCTTTGAGGAGCTGCTGAGTCAGAGCCATTTATAAAAGCAGTGGCAGGTGAAAGATGCCCTCATGGAAGTCTGCACAAGGGTTTGAGGGTCAGAGAAAGAGACCCCATATTCTTCCTGGATGGATAAAGGAAGGCTTCCTGAAGGAGGTGACTTGTGAACCAATGTTGGCCAGCAGACCTGGGGCGCTGGGTCATTTCAGCCTACAGTCAAAGGCATAGGTGCACATGAACAAACATCAGTGCCTGGCAGCATTGCCTAGCCTAGTGTGTTAGTTTGCTAGGGCTCCTGTAACAAATACCGAAAGTTAGGTGGCCTAAAACAACAGAGATTTATTTACTTCCTCACAGTTCACATCCAACATCAAAGTGTTGGCAGGGTTGGTTCCTTCCAAGGCCACTGATATGGTTTGGCTGTGTCCCCACCCAAATCTCATCTTGAATTGTAACTCCCACAGTTCTCACATGTCATGGGAGGAACCCAGTTGGAGGTAATTGAATCGTGGGGGCGGGTCTTTCCCATGCTGTTCTCCTGATAGTGAATAAGTCTCATGAGATCTGATGGGTTTAGAAATGGGAGTTCTGCTGCACAAGTTTCTCTGCCTGCTGCCATCCATGTAAGATGTGACTTGCTCCTCCTTGCCTTCCACCATGATTCTGAAGCCACCCCAGCCATGTGGAACTGTAAGTTCATTAAACCCTTTTTTTTTTTTCTTGAGATGGAGTCTCACTCTGTCACCCGGGCTGGAGTGCAGTGGTGCGATCTTCACTCACTGCAGCTTCCACCTCCCAGGTTCAAGAGATTCTCCTGCATCAGCCTCTTGAGTAGCTGGGATTATAGGCATGCACCACCATGCCTGGCTAATTTTAGAGAGAGGAAATGAATCACAGGACTGCTGGGCAGGGTTGAGTGCCCATCTGAGATTTTTTTTTTTCCTCTCTCTAACACAGCTATTTAATTCTTTTCTCCTCCCCACATAAGTCCCTTAACCCCTCAGTTCTCATCGGGGGAGGCCACCAGAAACATGTTCACCTTCCCACGTCTTCCCTCCTGTTACAACGGCAGCATCCTGCTCCTATCCAAGGCGGGGCCCTCCTTTATACTGAAGAATGCCACCTGTCACCTTCTCAAGGACTCTGCTCCCCTCAAATCTCCTGTCTTCCCTCCTTCCTCAAGCTCTCCCTTTCTCCTGGGTCATTACTTCCAGCAACACACAAGTTCCCATTGCTCCTCTCTTCAGAGAGAGAGCTAGAGAGAATCTGGATAAAGAGTCCATGGGCCTTAACTGTATGATTGTTTCAACTTTTCTATAACTTTCAAACTTTCCAAGTAAAAAGTAGAAATACATGACGATGGAAGAAATGTTAAGAGAAGTTACCATGGGTTTCACACTGGATCCTCTTTGATATGTATGAGACATTCCGGTAAACCCACATTCACTGCTTCTACTTCCTCACTTCCATTCTGCTGAGACTGATCTTATCAAGATTCTAACAACTTCCAGGATGCCAAGTCTAATGGCCTCATCTCCCCAACTGCCTAGCAGGTATTACAGATTTAACATGTCCACAGTAGAGTTCAATGGGCTCTTTTCTTAGTTGTCCTGACACCACTATCTCGCTCGTTCAACCCAAGAATGCAGGAGGCATCCCCGATTTCTCCCTTTCCTTTAAGCCTCATATTGAAACAACCAAAAAATCCCCATGGTTCTACCTCTACAGTATTTCTTTTTGAGATGGGTTCTTGCTCTGTTACCCAGGCTGGAGTGCAGTGTTGGCACGATCACAGCTCATGGCAGCCTCAACCTCCTAGGCTCAAGCGATCCTCTCACCTCAGCCTCCGGAGTAGCGTGCACCACCACGACTGGCTAATTGTTTTTTAATTTGTTTGTGTAGAGACAAGGTCTCTCTACCTCACCCAGGCTGGTTTTGAGCTCCTGGCCTCAAGCAATCCTCCGGCCTCAGCCTCTTAAAGTGCTGAGATTGCAGGTGTGAGCCACCATGCCCGGCCTCACCATATTTCTTAATTGCCCCTCTGCTGTTTATTCTTCCCACATTCCCCTTCCTTAAAACACCTCAGTTACTTCCCCGCACTCTTACAAAGTCCACTCGAGCTTATGACCATGGCTGAGCAGACTCTGAGGAAGCTGCCACCTGCCTTCTTCTTCTTTGCCACGGGTCACATCCCCTCTCCTCCACAGCTGTCGTGCTGGCCCATCCTTCCCCGCCGGGGACACAGTTGGCCCTTTCTAGCTCCCAGGGCTCTGTGCTTGCTGTTCCCCTGCCTGGGAAGCCCGTTTCTCAGCTCACCCAATGGATGACTTGTGCTCATGCTCACTACTTAGCTTAGACACAGGCCACCCTTGACCACTTATCTAAAGCACCCGCCTCCCCAACCAGGGCCCTGCAGTAGCTGCCTCTCCTCCACCACTGGCTTTTTTCAGAGCCTTCTCTTGCTGATGTTGTACTGTCTGTCCTTCCAACTACAAGGGAAATGCCAAGATGACAGAGACTTGGTCTCCTGTCGCCACGGTGCAGGGTGATGGATGAATGAGCTATAGCTCAGCAGAGGCCTAGCAAGGCAAGAGGAATAGGAGCAGTGGGTCTAAGCACTCACCCTGCATCATCGGGGTGAATGCACAGGCAGTCTGGGAGCACTGGGTCTAAGCACTCACCCTGCATCATCGGGGTGAATGCACAGGCAGTCTGGGAGCACTGGGTCTAAGCACTCACCCTGCATCTTCGGGGCGAATGCACAGGCAGTCTGGGAGCAGTGGGTCTAAGCACTCACCCTGCATCATCGGGGCGAATGCACAGGCAGTCTGGGAGCACTGGATCTTAGCACTCACCCTTCATCATCGGGGCGAATGCACAGGCAGTCCGGGAGCACTGGGTCTAAGCACTCACCCTGCATCATCGGGGCAAATGCACAGGCAGTCTGGGAGCACTGGGTCTAAGCACTCACCCTGCATCATCGGGGCGAATGCACAGGCAGTCTGGGAGCACTGGATCTTAGCACTCACCCTGCATCATCGGGGCGAATGCACAGGCAGTCTGGGAGCACTGGGTCTAAGCGCTCACCCTGCATCATCGGGGCGAATGCACAGGCAGTCTGGGAGCACTGGGTCTAAGCGCTCACCCTGCATCATCGGGGCGAATGCACAGGCAGTCCGGGAGCACTGAGTCTAAGCACTCACCCTGCATCATCGGGGCGAATGCACAGGCAGTCTCCAAGGGCTTCAGCCCTGAACATTCAGGCCATTCAGGGCAGGCGACCAAGAAGGGCCTCCGTCCTGACTGCAGCTACCTGAGATGCCCAGAAACGGAGCTCCAACCCCATCCCTGGAAAGCATTTTCCTCTCAGCGTCTAGGTAAGATGGTGAGATAAAGACCTCCATCTCTGTGAGTGTCCCCCTTCCCACCCCACAAACAGCGCAAGGGTTTTCATCATTGTTTCTTTATGCTCTTTTCACTAAAATCCTCCAATAAACCTTATCACCTGTGGGGGCTCCAGGCCATCATATTTCACCCCAATTGCCATTCTGGCCTCATGTCCCGTGGTCCATTTGTGTGGGCAGCACTCCAGGCCCCCAAAACCCAAGGCACCTGCCTGCCACACCTTTAGGCTTTGGTGTAGACTTGGCCCCCAACCAGGATTGTTCCCGTTATTTTTCCCACTGCTCTAGAACTGACCTCTTCTTCTTCACAGCTGACTAAAGCTGACATGTATTCCTGGCTCTGTGTCATTGCATGGAAAGGCTGCCGCCGGGGACAGTTAAGAGGGTGCCACACTCAGGAGCCTGAAGAATAGGGTGGGAAGATGGTGTGGGGAAGTGGGAAGAGAACAGGATTTGGAGTCAGGCAGATCAGAGTTCCAAACCTACCTCTGCTGCTTCTCAAAAACACAGGCAGGAGCAAGCCACTTCCCTTCACCCGAAAGTAAGAGCAGAATCCCATGTCATAGTTTTACGTGACAATGACATGAAATCAGGTGTGGAGAGTACTCGGCACACAATCAGGGTGCTAGCATTGTTCTTCCCCTCCCCCTCCCTGGCCCGCCTAAGACTCTGCTGTGAGTTGGCCCTGAAGGCCAGGGTCTCTGCAGGTCCCTTCCCTTAAAGAGCAGTTCTCCTTTCTCTCCCCCTAAATACAGCTTGAAAGACACACACTTGTTCCAGTTCTGAAGATGATTTTCAGCCTCTCTGCCACTTCCAGTTCTGATCTGCAGCTCGCAAACCTCTCGGGAGATTCATTGGATATCACTCCAGCCCTCCCGAGGTTATGTCCGTCCATCTATCCTTTGTTATTCTGAGGAAATATGGACTTTCACTCTTCCAGCTCTGCCCCTGCTCACCTAACTCGATGCTGGAAACCCGGAGAGATACCTGGGTTCAAGTCCAGCTCTGCCACTCACAGCTATGCAATCTCAGAAACATCCACAGAATGTACCTTCACAGGGCAGCGTTCACCCATCCACTAAGCTTGAATTCAGTTTTTGTTTGTTTGTTTTTGAAACGCAGTCTCACTTGTTGCCCAGGCTGGAGTGCAGTGGTGTGATCTCAGCTCACTGCAACTTCCGCCTCCCCAGTTCAAGCAATTCTCCTGCCTCAGCTTCCCACCACGCCCAGCTAATTTTTTTGTATTTTTAGTAGAGACGGGGTTTCACCATGTTGGCCAGGCTGGTTTCGAGCTCCTGACCTCAAGTGATCCGCCCGCCTCGGCCTCCCAAAGTGCCAGGATTACAGGTGTGAGCCACCACGCCCGGCCCACTAAACTTGAATTCAGTGAACATGGCTGATATGTGAACATTCTTTAAAATCCACAGACTGCCAATTCATTGTCGTTATTCCGGAAACAGGAAGGGTGTTTTCTCCACCATTCTTCTCATATCTGTGAACATTAGGGTACATGGCCAAAAATACAGTATCATGCCTTCTTATGATTTATCTCTCTGCCACTGGACTATGGGTTTCTTGGGGGGCAGGGATGGAATTTGGTCTCTGGCTTCCCCTGTATGAGCATATAAGTCTTTGGCATAGAGAAGCTGGAGTCAGTGACTACTTGAAAAAAATGACTTCAATGTAACTAAATCACTCACCCACCATCTCTGGGCCCATTTCTTCATCTGCAAGATGACAACCGTATTCCCTCAAGAGCCAGTGGTGTGAAGGTTCTCTTTGTCAGCCTCTATCACTCTTTCTGGAACCCTCCCACCACCCGGTTAGAAGCCCCAGCTCTTGCCCAAGTCACAGTGGTTTTCATGCTCCTAAGGCACCTCTATCTCAGGTACAGTCTGTATGATGAACTGTAGTCTCATGGTGTGGACTTGGAATCACGTCAAAACCTCACTAATCGTCTCATATCAATGTCATGTGATTTACCCAGGGGCTCACCTGTCAAGGAAGAGCCCTACTCAGAGTAAACTCATCACTTGGAGCTGGCGGCTGAGAGCAATTAAATCCTAAAGATTGGGGATGGTGAAAATTCAGACACCACAACCCCTGACAAGGTGCAGGCTTCCTCCAGGCCACGCTGAAATCTTTCACCTGGAGGAACATGGTGGAGAACAGGCTTTAATATCATCCATTCATCCAACACCTTTTGGGGTACAATCCAAGCCTAACCATTTACTAGCCTGGGGTGACAGCAGGTAAGCTAATTTACCCCCTTGAGCCTCAGTTTCCTCATCTATAAAATGGTGACAAAGATACCTGTTTTAAGGCATTAGAGTGAGGATTAGATTAGACAGATGTGTTACAATCATTAGAATAACTAGACAAATAGAATATTTAGAAATAGAAACCCATCATGCAATGACTATATTATTTAGCCACATGGTAAGGATTCAGTAAATGAAACTAAATTTAGTATTTTGACTCTATCACTTACTCTTTGTGTGACTTTGATCAGGATACCTATTTTGGAGCCCCTAAATTTTTCATCTGGAAATTAGAAACTGCTTCTCCTAGCAATCCCATCATGCATGGAATGCACCATCACGGATGCAATGTCATCTAGCACGCCGCCTGGCACTGCCCCAGCCCAAGGCCACTTCCTTTACCTCACCGATTAGTCAGGAGGTTGAAGAGCAGAAGTCCAGGAGGGTTTTTTTGTTTGCTTGTTTGGTTGAGTTTGTTTTTTTGTTTTGTTTTGTTTTGTTTTGTTTTGCTTTTGAGACGGAGTCTCACTTTGTTGCCCAGGCCGGAGTGAAGTAGCCCGATCTCAGGTCACTGCAGCCTCCACCTCCCAGGTTCAAGCAATTCTCCTGCCTCAGGCTCCCGAGTAGCTGGGATTACAGGAGCGCACCACCACACCCGGATACTTTTTTGAATTTTTAGTAGAGATGGGGTTTCACTATGTTGGCCAGGCTGGTCTCCAACTCCTGACCTCAGGTGATCCATCCACCTCAGCCTCGCAAAATGTTGGGATTACAGGCGTGAGTCATGGCGCCCAGTCTGGAGTCTTATAAAATATGCCCCTCCAGACAGCCCCTAGGAGCCAAGGAGCTACCCAAAATTGATTATGGGATTCCACTAGAGCCCCAAAGCAATTTTAAGAAATGACCCAACCAACCTCAAGTTGGCATCGGCTGTTGTTCAGCACACCTACTGTGCGCCAGCCCCTGAGCCACATGCTGGGCCCTGAGATTACTGTTTCCTGGCTCAGTCCGAGGCCAGCTCCGGAAAGCAGGCCTTTCCATGAGTGAGCTGCAAACCTGTCAACAGGAGCTGGGCATGCCTCCCACGGAAACAGAGCGCCCCTTCTCGGGCTGCAGGCACACTTCCAGGAGAGCTGGGCACACAGCCGCAGCTGGAGGCCAGCCGGGCCGCGGACACTCGCCCAATTGTGTGAAGGACCAATGGGAGAAACAGTATCCACTCTGAGATGCACAAAGCTGCTGTCAGCCTCCCTCTCCAGGTGCTGCCGAAGGGAGCCTTCCAGGGGCCTTTCAGGGACAGCCAGGAACTGTTCCTAATGCAGCCACTGCAGGGCCATCAAGACCTTCCCACGGGACTCCTTTCAGCTTGCACTGAAATTAATTAGCAAATGGAATCCGAGTAACGTGATAATAGGTGATGCTTGAAAGGAACTTCTGTAGTCACCTATCTGAGTTTCACTTTCTTGTGGGAACCCCTCTCTCGCCCATTGTCGTCCCAGATGTCATCAGAAATAGGCACAATCTGTCCTCTTCACAGATGAGAGCGGAGAATGAGGCTATCAGAGTCAGAAGGGGACTGAAAATTTACCTAACCAGTGGTTCTCAAACTTTAGGCGGTACCAGAACTCCCTCCCCATCCTCCCGGTTTAGTAAAACACAGATCACTGTGCTCCCTGCCCTGCATTTCTGAGCTGATGGGTCTGGAGTGGCGCCTGAGAATTTGCATTTCTGAGTTCCGAGGTGATGGGACAGACACCACCTGGGAAAACCACCAACCAGGCCAATCATTCAGTGTAATGGGGAGAAACAGAAGCCCAGAGAGCGGAAGGGACTTCCGGGCGTGACGCAGGGCATGAGAACGGGTCTCCCTCCCGACACTCAGGGCAGGTCTCAGCCCATCAATCCGAGACCTTCCAGCGTGTTTCCGCTGTGACCCTCCGGGATGATGCTGATGTCTCTGCACTCCACCACTAGGAATAATAGCGGAAGCCAAGTGAATGAGCAGGGAGATAGAAAGCATCGGCTGGAAACTGTTTTGATGTGTTTCCAAAAAATTAGTTCCCCAAGGTCCACATGGAGGAAATAGAGCATACAATGGGCTGAGCTGGAGGTCTGGTGGCTCAGTGTGGCTGCCATGGGCAGGTCAACAAGGCCTGGGACAAGACGTCCTTTGAGACCTGTGCATTATTGTGTGGAAAACAGGGAACAGCTGAAGAAGAGGAAGATGGTGAGGAAGATCACTTTGAGTGCACTGGGGAGAAAATCACAGGGACAGAGATTGGAAGCCCAGTGCCTAGGAAGAGGCTGGTCAGTGACCCAGCATGAATCACCCTGAGCCAGAGCCCTGGGGACAGGACAGGCTGGGGGGATGGGCAGAAACATGAGCTTCTATCATGTGATGGTGCCAGACACGTAGTAGATGCTCCAAAAACCCCAAATCAGGGCTGCCAATACCCCACACTGTGCACATCACACAAAAAATCTGCGGGCGTGGCAGCATGCGCCCGTAGTCCCAGCTACTCAGGAGGTTGAGACAGGAGAATGGCGTGAACCTTGGAGGCGAAGCTTGCAGTGAGCCAAGATCGCGCCACTGCACTCCAGCCTGGGCAACAGAGTGAGACTCCGTCTCAAAAAAAAAAAAAAAATACAGAGGAAGGAGACCTAATATTGATCAGATATATACTCTGTGTCAGGAAGTTTGTATATATAGCCATGCATTGCTTAGCAACAAGGATACGGTCTGAGAAATGCATTGTTAGGTGATTCCATCATGGTGCAAACATCATAGAGTGTACTTAACACACACCTAGATGGTAGAGCTTACTACACACCAAGGCTATATGGTATAGCCCATTGTTCCTAGGCTACAAATATGTACATGTTACTGTGCTGAATACGGTTGGCCATTGTAACACAATGGTAGGTATTTGGGTATCCAAACATAGAAAAGGTACAGTAAAAATACAGTATTTATGGGACCACTGTCATCTATGCAGTCCATCACTGGCCAAAACGTCACTATGTAGTGCATGACCACATTATCACTTTTAATCTGCAGGACGATCCAGTGAAAAAGCATCAGCCCAATTTTATAGATAAGGCAACTGAGACTCAGAGAGGTTAAACAACATGCCCAAAGTCATTATCCTGGTATTCACCATTGTCAGAACAAGATTGCACAAGACTTTGAAATGGGAAAAAGCAGGCTAGTGGGTGTTCGTTCTAGAGCATCCTTCCAAGTTATCTGCACTTCCTGAACATCTTTGTGCTATTTTACAACTTTATAAGTTGCAGAAAACTGATAATGCAAGTAATGTAAATATTTCCTGTCCATGGAAATCCAAATCAATTTTGGGCCTTGAAGATACAATTGATTATTGCCCTGTGGACACAATTTGTTTTGCATATATGTGCAAATTCATTTCCAGTTACTGATTGCCTATATTTGTGTGTTCATTGAACTTGTTTTTACATCTTACTAGTTTCTTCATTAATTAATAAGTTAAATAAAATCTTTGGCTTGCATTCATTATATGTTTTCATGAGAGTCATGATTTTACCTTTAACTTTAACACCAGTTAGGATTCAAATCCAAGTTTGTTGGTTCTTTCCAGTTAATTATACATAAACACATGCACACACATATCACTGTTCATAACAAGTTCTCTTACCATTAAGCTTCCTGTCAAAGGCAAACTAACCTTGGTTGAAATTGAAAAGCTATACAAATTTAAATAGATCTTTTAAAAATTGTATTTTTCCATATTATCTAATAAGGACTGAATTAGTAAGATTTGACTTGAGTAATGTGGCAGGTCAGCCATCAGTGACAGCCCTGGATTCCTACTAGAACATGCATCTGTTGTTTTTGTTCCAAATATTTTCTGTGCTTCCCTGCCTCCAACTTCACCAGATCCAAAGGGGACGAGCTGTGTGTTTTCATCTGTTTCTCCTAAACTACACTGTGGCCAAAAGCAAATTGGCACATGGTCAGGGCAAAATAATGCAGGTTGCATTGAACTGAGTTGGACTGAACTAAACCTGCACTCAGCCTCTGGCATCTGTCCAGGAATGCTTGCCTTCCTACAATGCCAGGTTTTAGTGAATGGTCTTCCAGGGATACTATACTGAGAAATCTCAGGATTTTTCCCCATAAGGTGACGGGAAGTTTTCTAAAGCAGGAAGAATGTCTGCTGCAGTCAGCAGGCCCTGGGTGAACAGACCCAGTCCCCGCCACACCACTGCCCCTGCCACACACACACACACACACACACACACACACACACACACGATGAGATCATGGGGAATATGGGACAGGTTCTGGAGTCGGACAGCTCTCAGCTCAAGTCCTAGCTACATCACTCAATACTTTTTTGAGTTTCAGCTTTATCATCTCTAATGGTTAATTTCACATGCCAACTTAACTAGATTATGGTGCCAGGTATTTGATCAAACACATTCTAGATGTTGCTGTGAAGATGTTTTTAGATGTCACCAACATTTAAATTGGTAGATTTTGAGCACAGCAAATGGCCTTCTGTAATGTGAGTGGGCCTCATCCAATCAGTTGAAGACCTCAGGGAAAAAAGACTGAGGTCCCCTGAGGAAGAAGAAATTCTGCTCCTGACTGCCTCTGGACTTGAGCTACAATGTCAGCTGTTCCCCAGGCCTCCAGGCTGCCAACCTGCCCTGCAGATTTCAGGCCTGCAGCCCCCACAACTGCATGCACCAATTCCTTAACATCTCTCTTTCTCCAAATGAAAGAGTATTAAATGAGAGCCCAGGTGTGCTGGCATAACTGGGCTTTCTGAGATGTTGTGGAGTAATAAGAAATGTATTTTCTTAGACCCAGAAAGAATCCATCTTGCCTGACTAGTACTCTGTGGATAAATGAAGGGTCAAAGGAAGCTACAATGAGACATGAAGTATCTTTACCTGTCTTCTACTCTGTGTAACTACCTCACTTCCAATAGGTATCTGCATCTTTGGCTAAATAAATAGGAAACTTAAACCTTAGAGTGTTTTTTGTCTGGGACAATGGGGTATAAATCCATAACTCACCCGAAATGTTGCGCAACTAAAAAAATATAAAGATTATTTACTAAAATTTCACACCTCTTGAGGATTACTTTACCACCGCATAAAGGTCAGTTGTTAAGTAGATTGTCAGAATGGCATTTGGATGTTTAACATCACCCATACACCCCAGGCCATTCTATTTGATCAAATGCAGACAGAAACCAATAGGGTGGCTGCTGTCATCAGATTCTGGGGTGCACGTGCTGAACTTGATTTAATTGTGCAAGTGTGTCTGTGAATTAGCTGTCTCCTGAGGGCAGGACAGCAGCTGTAAAACCACTCCCTCAACTTCTACTATTTCATGGGATTCCCTGAAATAAACAAGAACAGGATATTTTGTAAATTAGCTCCAAGGCTACATTATACCCTGTTCTGAAATGTACCCCTATTCTATTACACACAGTACGTAAGTTCAGCAGTGTGGTCTATGATGGCCCTGGAGAGATCATACAGAGCGCCCAAATACACACTGAAGAATGAGCGCAAATATGGACACTCGATTCTTTCTCGTTTTTAGATTTCCACATAGGAATTAAAGTCCAAATAAATTGAGGTAAAAATAATTCTCTTTTCAAATTTCCCTTTCTGCTCAGTGTTAGACAGGGGTTCCTGGTGGAAGTAGATTCCAGATGGATTTCTCCTGAAGACACTGCTTCCCAAACCACTTTTCAATGGACAGGATTATTCTGGCATCTGCAAAGGACTGGAAATCCAATCCCAAGTCTTCCCGGGCCCCACTTTTCCGAGAAGCCAGTAACAACCACAAGATTCTCTCACTACCATCCCCTCACCCATAAAATTTAGAAAACTCAAGCAAATTTCAAGCCCTTAGAAAAGTTACTACAAGTACAATCATGATGGCAGGACCAATTCGTAATATGGTTCAGACGCCAGCCTAACACCATAACGGACATTTAAGGAATTTTTGAAAGAAGGAAAATAAGTGGCAAATGTATGGAAAATTAGATATGTATGATTCCTGCTTCGCTAGCATACCAGCAAGTTCTGCCAATTGTTTGGTATATTTTATCTATAAATACAAATCCAACAGACAGACTTCATCTTTGAGGAGGCTCATGGTGATAGTTGCAGATTGCCTGCCCTCCAGACGCTAGCTTCAGTCCTCCAGCAAACTTGAGAAATATGAAGTCTCTGCATCTCATTAGGGCCTCCCTTCTGCCTCTTACAATCTCTTCATTTCTGGCTCCCCAGGTGGTCCTGGCACCCCCATGCTGAAGCAAATATCAAGATCTGTCCCTACTCTCCTATCGGAGAAGCATGCCACATTTATTTTTAGCGTTTTGCTTCCTGATGATTCCACTGTGGGTTTTCCCGTGCATTACTCAAGAAGATGGAATATCCCTTGTAAAACAACTTCTTCCCTTCAGCCCACAAAGGCCTTTATCCTTTTATAGATAAAATCCACCATCATGCTGCTGTGGTTGAAGCCACAGTCTGTCTTTCAAATCCACAATGACAATCGGAGTTTTTATGATGTACACACTCCAAGTTGACCCCACTTGGAGGGTGTAGATGGAGACCCAGATTCAATTGGTTTGGGCTGGGACTTGGGCATTAGTAATTGTTTAAATTGGCCCCCGCCCCCAGTTAATTTAATATACAACCCAGGTTAAGAATCCCTTCTGATGAGATGCAGAAGGTGCTCTATTCTTAATCTCTCTCACCAGAATCAGCTGCAGCCGTCATTCTGCTGGGACACAACCTGCTGCATCCTGTGCAGAACAAGTGAGGCTGGAGATCCTACAAATCAAGGCTCAGCTCCCCACCCTGAGAATCTCCTTTTCATGCAAAATTCACAAGGGGTATTCTCAAAGATTTCCAGCCAAAATGTGCCATAAATATCAACTATTCCTCCTCCATTCCTCAATTGCAATGCATATAAACATAAGAGAATTAACAGCCATTGATTAATATATCCACTGCAGCATGATTAAGTTAATTAATATATCCTTCACCTCATATACTTACCCTTTTATTGTGATGAGACCATTTAAAATCTACTCTCGGCTGGGCATGGTGGCTCACACCTGTAATCCCAGCACTCTAGGAGGCCAAGGCGGGGGAATCACCTGAAGTCGGGAGTTCGAGACCAGCCTGGTCAACATAGTGAAACCCTGTCTCTACAAAAAAAAACTACAAAAATTAGCTACACGTGGTGGCACACACCTGTAATCCTAGCTACTCAGTAGGCGGAGGCATGAGAATCGCTTGAACCTGGTAGGCGGAGGTTGCAGTGAACTGAGATGATGCCACTGCACTTCAGCCTGGGTGACAGAGCAAGACTCCATCTCAAAAAAAAACAAAAACAAAAAAATAAATAAAATCTACTCTCTTAGCAGTTTTAAAGAATATAGTACATTATCACAGTCCTCAAAGCATATAAATATCAAAGCATCATGTTGTACATCATAAATATATTCATTTTTCCTTTGTTAATTAAAAATACAATAAAAATTTTTTAAAGAATAAACAGGCACATAGGAAGCAAATGTCAGTTTCACTCACCTGGACAAGTTGTCAACACCCCCTATTCACTCTGGAAAAATACAAGAAGAGCTGGTATGGAGATCACACCTGGGTCTGAGGCCAAATGAGGCGTTGCACCTACCTCTCTATAGGTGGGAAGACAGCCAGGTGCCCACTGAGCCAGGCGTGGGAAGGGGAGAGATCAGAAGCCCACTGGGTGCACATGGGCATTTAGAGCTGTGCTCTGGGGACCACAGAGCTGCCGAGAGATGCCCTCCAGCCTCCCAGCACAGGGGAGACCTCGGCGTGTGTCAGGGGTCACCTCACCACGCAGACTGGCCCTCCCTGTTCCTGTGGTCTCACGTGTCCTTGAAAGAGCAGCCAAGGCTGGCTGACAGGGCAGGAAATGGGCGACGAGCAGCCTGGAGGGGCTGGCACCATTCTGAAACTCTGCAGAGTGGACCTTCACCAGCCACTTCTCCAGCAGGAGCTGCCTTTCTCCTGTCGCCTTGTTTGGAACAATGAGGATGTTCAGACTGAACATGTTACCACACTGGCCACTCGCTGGCTATTCCTCAGGGATCAACCACTCAACCTGCCTCAGGTGGACCCCTGGACTTCCATGCAGGCCTCGGCCGGCTCTGTCTTTCTGGGCTGCTGGACTCTGTAATGGGCCCTCCATGTACTCAGGTGTCTGTGCTAGAGACTTGGAAATGATCCCAGCTTCCTCCCCAGCTCTCCTCAGCTCCCCTCCTTCATGCCCGTGTCACTGCCTGTTTGGACCTTCAGTTTCTCCATTCTGAGCCCCTGGAGGGTCTTCAGGAAAGGTGCTTTTCCTTGCTCCTGCCCAGCCCCTCCCATCTGTCACTACCACCACCTGGGTGATCCCTCTAAAGCATCACCCAACTCTGCCATTCCCCATTCCTTCTCCCTTTAGTGGCCACCAAGTGCATGGGAAATGAGGCCAGGCCACCTGGTTCATGATGTGGCCCTGCCCATCCCTCAACAGCGTCCCTGCTGCACCTCAGAGCCAGTCCTCCAGCCACACTGCTGCCCCTCCATTGCGCTGTTTTCCCTGTTCCCTGGGGGAAAACGTCTTCCAGACTTTGAGGAAGGAGCAAGAGACAAATCATGACCAAATTCCTCTCTGACTATTGGGCGAAGTAAAATGGAGACTAAACTTCTTGGCTCTGTCCCTTGGAGTTCATTGAAGACGCTGAGTGGGTACCTTGGAGTGGGGGCCAAAGGTCAGCTTGAAGTGGGTGTGAGAGGGAAGGAGAGGGAGGAAGGGGGAAAAGCAAGGACAGTCAGCTTCTGGTGTCCACGGTGGATTGGTTTCAGGACCCCTGTGGATCTCAAAATTCATGGATATCAAGCCCCCAATATAAAATGGCATAGTATTTTTATTCAACCTATGCACATCTTCTGTGTACTTTAATCCCTAGATTGCATATAATGCCTAATACAATGTAAATGCCATGTTAATAGTTGCTATACTATATGGGTTAGGAAATCGTGATAAGAAAAAAAGTCTGTATGTGTTCAGTAAAGATACGGTTTTTCTCCCAAATAGTTGTGACCCATGCTTCATTGAATCCACAGATATCAAACCCATGGATTGGAAGAGTGGACTATATAGTCATCTCTTCCAAGGATTTGGCCATAAAGGGAAGCAGAGAAATGGGTGGTCACAGAGTGGAATATAAGTTGAGGCTGGTTTTATGCTGATAGGACACATCACAGCAGATTTCTATGATGATGGGAATGATTCTGTAGAGAGTGGGAAATTGAGATATGGGCACTGGAGTGGCTAAAGGCAGGTGCATTGTCCTGGAGTTGGGGAGAAGAGGCAGGACAAGGTGCTAGAATAAAACTGGGCATTGGGGGCACCTGTACAGTGAGCGGTGGGGCTCCTCGGCTGCTTCCTTGGTCCAACTGTGGCATGTGACAGGCAGTTCACCACAAGCTCCACCTCCTGCCACGAGGCCAGGCAGCCTCTCTGCTGAGACCAAACAACCCCAGAGAGGAAAGTTGCGGGTGCTGATGTTGCAGGGACATGCAGACTACCTGCAGCAGAGCCCATGGCTGACAGGACCTGCACACCCCACAAAAACACAACCATACCCGCCATGTTCACAACACAGACACCCCACACACACCCATATACACCCCACAGACACAGACCCACACTCATATAACCACACCCACCCACAGACAGACACAGACACCTGCCTCCCTGCGCAGGCACCTCCCAACCCCATAACTTTTTAGTACATCTCCCTTACATATAAACAGATATAAAGTATTACCAGACACTTGAGGGAAGTCGCCAATAGAAACCAAAGCAAACAAACAAAATTTGGGGAGTTACTATTATGATTGAGATAATTCAGGAAACAGAAGAAAATTTCACAGGCACTATAACTAATGTCTTCAGAATGGTAGACTGTTGCCACTCATGAAAGATGAATACCACAAAAAAAAAAAAAAATTAAGAACAATCCATTTGGGATCTGGGACACAGGGCCTCCAATGAAGGAGAAAAGCAGAAAAGATTCCAGAATGACGGCTTGTCAGAGCAGCCCTGTTAGACCAGAACGTGCAGGGAGAGCACTTCAGTGGGAGGGTTTCCAGGAGGAAAAAAGGAGACATATATTTAACAATGTGGAAAATATTACAGAGTTTTTTTCCCATAACTTTTTTGGGGGCTGAGGAAGGAGTTAGTAATAATTTGAAAAAATAATGCACCATGAAAAATGGAGCATTTTAACTCCAGGAAAGGCCAAAAGTTATAGAAATTTTTTAAAAAACATGATATTTTTATACTACAAGGCTTAGGGATGGGAAAAAGCACATATGAAAGACAAAAACTTCATCTGGCATCGTAAGTCAATAAGGAATGCTTAAATTTCATTAATCAAAATATTGTAGTATGTTCATTTTGTTTAGAAATATATAAGTAAATTCCAGAATAAACAGGGGAAAGGGTTGAAAATGAGAATCAGGAGGGGTGTGGGGGAGGCGGGCAAGTAGGACCAGCCATGTGGATTTTGTGTGTCTTCTGGTAAAAATCTTCAACTTTTAAAACTATGTGAATATGTTATTTTGGTTTCAAAAACCCAGTAGACTGAAAACTATAGAAAGCCAGCAAAATAAAGGGAGAAAGAAAGAAAGGAAGGACAAAAATTGAGGCAAGGGGGAAAGAGGTGGAAAAGGGGAAAGAGAAATTGACCAGCAGGGGCAATAGACACAGTTCTTGCCTGCTCTCTTCTCCACTCTATGTTTTCTCACTAGTCAGATTCTCCAAGGACGATCCCTCTTATTCCATCTGGTGGCCAATTTGAAGAGTACCTGGAGTGGGCATTGATGGCAACAGTCGCCATTATGTCTGTCTGAGTGGTGTTTTGTACTTCAGTATTATACTCAACAATAAAGCACTGGAAAAAAGAAAAAGTCATTGCAGTGCCTACTATGCAGATGATGCAATGCCAAGCATTAGGAGATCTAGGAGCTTATGCCTGGTTGGAGACAGACATTGAAGAAACTATGCACAGAAGTGGGGCAGGTGCAGTGATAGAATGTCGTGTCCTGTGAGGGTGCCACACAGAGAGGGTCTGGTCTACCTGGGGGTAAAAATGATGGGTATTATCAGGGTAGGGAAGGCCTCCTCTCGGGAGGGACGCCTGGACAGTCCTTGGACCTTGGATTTTCTCTACTCCCTTCCTACTCTCCCTGGGCTCATCCTGCCCTGTGGCTTTCATCACCATCTGTGTACTAATCATGCCCAAATGATTACTGACAGTCCTGAGTTCTCCCGTGAAAATCAGAGTGGCATATCCATTGTCCACTTGACGTCTCTTCTTGGATGTCTAATCATTCTTTCAAACCTACACATCCAAAGAAAATTTGATTTTCTCCCCAAATTCAGCTCCTCTTAGTTTTCCCCTTACAGTGGTCTGCAAGGCACTTCACAATCGGGCTCCTGCTACCTCCACCACCTAAGCTCTAGCCATGCCGGTCCCTCATCTCCTCACCCCCTGCCCCCAGCTCTGTCACTGCAGTAGAGGGGTGGACCCCTCACTTCGTTCTCTGGGAAATGTGCCTTTCCATTGCTCCACTTTCCTCGCTCCCCTGCTCCTTTTTTATTTGCAGACCTTATTACCACTCGACATGTTACTGGTTTGTATGTCCCTCATGTAGAATACAAGCACCTTGAGGATAGGGATTTCATTGTTTTGTTCACTGCTTTAGTCACTAATCTTAAGTACCCAGAACTGTCTTAGCATGCCAAAAGTATCTGAAAAGCTGACATTCTGGAGTCTTCACCATGCTGGAAGTTTACTTCTCACTCACACAAAGCCCCTTTTAGTACTTGGCAGGCTGCCTTCCACAGAGTGACTCAGGGACCCAGGTTCCTTCCTCAGAGACCTTTGCTTCCAGTTGATGGACAGAGACAGAGAATGTGACAAAGGTACGCCTGCTTTTTAAATACCTTGGCCCAGACGTGATTCAGGTCACTGCTGCTCATGTTCCCATTGGCAAGATCGAGTGACATGACCCCACCTAACATGGGGGTGGGGGCTGGAAAATACAGCCCCTGCTAGGCAGCTGCTTTTCAGCCACTACTCTACAATATGCAAGGAAAGCAGAACTCTTCAGTGGACAAGCAGCCATCTCTCCCACATCTCCTGAAGTTCAGGGTCTCCAAACTCCCTGTCCCTGCCCCCCACATATACAGGAAGCCCCACCCCAATGGGCATTTCCACCAGGATACAATACATCAGGAATTCAGCAACTGAACATGTCACTCCTTTGTATTATTATTCTATTGTTACATTAGTGACAAAGAACAGAAGGCAGAAGAGAGACATAATTTACTTAGTCCTGTGTCCCACTGTCTCACAAGCTCCCACTCTTGTGTGTCCAATCAGTCTCAGTTTCCTGGTGTCCTGGCCAATCTTGCCATTCAGCCAAGAGATGGTGTCTTTGGCAGAAACCTCAGTTTACATATATGCTCATTCCACACCACAGCATAATTGGGTCCTTGCAGATATCTCTGAATTGAAAGAGCAAGCTCTGCCTGGTGAGAGGAGCAGGGTCTGGTTTGCATTTGTTCCTGGTCAAAACAGGAAGTGCCTACCCCATTTTTCACAATGTTAGCTTTTTTTACAAAGCAAATGCTCTGTGGGTGCACACAATGATTCAACACTGAGGAATACATGGAGGCTGCTCCAAGTCATTTCCATGGCTCTGTGGCCTCTCACCGTCATCAGCTCAGCCAGGATGGATATTGTTGCCTCTCTTTGAGTATTGTCTTGTGGTCTGGCTCGTGCAGAAGGCACACAACGTGGCTGTCACTCTGATGCCTCCCCACTTCACCTCCGTTGTCCAGTGGCCACCCACAGGACTGTCACTCTTGGTGGATGCAGGGCTCAACTGCTGGAAACAGTGAGACAGAGCCTGATGACTCTCATCATTCTGGATTTGGAGACCTGAATCCTAGTTCTGCCTTTTACTAGTTAGAGGACCTTAGACAAAAGTCTCTGAATTTCAATTTCCCCCTCAGCAAAATGAAGTTAATGACTGTAAACAGTGATTTGGAAATAGCAATGATAATAAAGCAGTTGTGTCTTACCTGGCAGTTTCCAAAGCAGAGAGAGCTTTGTATGGGTCTGCTTGAAAGAGAACACAGGGAAGGTGAGGCTGACACTGGACCCTGAGAGGTACATGGGGCTTCCACTGGGGAGAGGAGGGTGACCAGTGAGCTCAAGAATGTGCAAGCTGGGTCGGGCACAGAGGCTCACCCCAGTAATCCCAGCACTTTGGGAGGCTGAGACGGGCGAATCATGAGGTCAGGAGTTCGAGACCAGCCTGGCCAATATGGTGAAACCCCATCTCTACTAAAAATACAAAAATTAGCTGGGCACGCTGGCATGCGTGTGTACTCCCAGCTATTCGGGAGGCTGAGACAGGAGAATCACTTGAACCTGGGAGGCGGAGATTGCAGTGAGCCAAGATCGTGCCATTGTACTACAGCCTGGGTGACAGAGCAAGACTCCATCTCAAAGAAAAAAAAAAAGAATGTGCAAGCTGTCAGCCAGATGAGATGTTCGAAGGTGCGTTACTGTAAAGGCCGTCTACTGTTGTGCCAGTTGAGAGAAGTCCCTAGCTTTAATGAACGTAAGAACAAGCACATCAACCAGCTATGAGTGCCCCAAAAAACCATGTGTTATCCACAAGCATAGTGAGATACTACCAGGCACTCACAGGACATCCTCAATTTTAATGTTTGCCCTTTTAAAGCTCACATTTTCATACGTTGTACATGGACACCCTAGACTCTCCCCGGGTCTGAAATTCACCTTTACACATCAGCCAGTGATTTCACACTGTGGTGAAAAGATGCTGACTGCCAGGTGCTGCTGCTGCTGTGGAAAGAAAAAGCCAGGCCTCCTCTGAGCCAAGGTCAAATCAAGGTCAAAGTCTTCCTCCTCCCATGGACGTCAAGGGCATCTCCGGAATCCCCAGGGGGTGGCGCTTTCTGATCAGCCTGGTGTCTCAGGGGTGGAGAGGTGGGTACATAAGTCCACCCCTGCCCCATCCCACTCATCTGGTGGTGTCATGCCAAGATCCCTTCCCCCATCTTTTCTCCAGGCACTTTATGAATCTGGTCAGACCTTAGGCTTTTGAGACTGCTTAGCTACCTCACACCCTGACCCCGTTCCTGCAACAGGAGGTGCCTGTGGGAATGAGAGGTACCCAGACCAGTGTCCCTGATCCCCAAGGAAAGCTTCCTCCCATCCCAGGGCCCCCAAAAGTCTATGCAAAGGTTATCACCTGCCCATCCACAAGCTTGCTCCCAAAGCAAGCAAAACCATTATGAGAAGTTGTAAAATCGCTTTGGCTCTCTAAAAATAGGATTACCCACCCATTCCTTTAGACCCCCAGTCCCTCCATGTGATGTTAGAGGGCGGCAGGGCGCGTGCAGGTCTGCAAGTGGCTTCCTGCAGGTCTCTTCACCTGCTCCTCTCTCCTTCCAATGGAAGAAGCAGCTCTACTCACCCAAGAGACCGCTGAGCTTTGCCCAAGGATGGATCGGAATGCAGAACTGCTTCATTTACATCCCTAAGTGTGCCAAGGATTTGAATAAGCGAAATGATCATGTAACCTCCAAACCAAGGCTTTACAGCACTTCAAAAAGAGAAAATCAGGACAATGAAGTCTGGCTGAACTTTAAAGTCCCCAAATCCGAGTCAGTGCCACATTTGTCCTGTGAGACAGTGGATCAAAGAGATCCCATTGTTGTTGTAAAAATTTGCAACAGTTCATTGGCAGTCAATGTGGATGTCAATATGGAATAAGAACTTCTTCATTACTGCATTTTGTAGAAGTCAGTGTTATAATGATGATTTTAATGGTGGTCCATTACGCTCAAGTCAGAAGAATCAAGTTGACAGATAAAACAAAAAGCACAGATACATCTATTATAAGCCCAAATCCAACATCATTTCACTAGCTTCAATACATCAGCACTTTCCACCACGTACCATTAATATGAATTTGAACTCTGTTAGCGCTATAATTTTTGTTTTGGTTTTTGTTTTTGATACACAGTCTCATTTTGTTGCCCGGGCTAGAGTGCAATGGCGCAGTCTTGGCTCACTACAACCTCTGCCTCCAGGGTTCAAGCAATTCTCGCCTCAGCCTCCCAAGTAGCTGTGATTACAGGCACATGGCACCATGCCTGGCTAATTTTTGTATTTTTGGTAGAGACAAGGTTTCACCATGTTGGCCAGGCTGGTTTCAAACTCCCGATCTCAAGTGATCTACCCACCTCAGCCTCCCAAAGTGCTGGGATTACAGGCGTGAACCACTGTGTCCAGCCAATTAGCACTATAGTTTTATCTGTACTTAAACGCATTTTGGTTTTATAATGCTATAAGAGCTACTGTTTAATGTTTGTACATATTTAAATAAAGTTATATAAAAAATTTAGTTCAACACTAACATTTTAAATATGCCTACATTATTTAAATTTGAGGAAAAATGTTGTATAATATTTGTCCACTTAACATATATTCACTAATCCTAAGAAATTCATCTATTCGGATACCATAAGCGGATTTGTGTGGAAGGTCCGAAGGAAAAACTTCACTGTGCAAGAAGTCATCGTTATGGTCATCCTCTGTTTACTGCATGAAGGAAGAACACAAGCGTTTGTCCAGAACGAAGTCTCTTTCAATAAAATAGAGGTTAACCGCCTCACTCAACCAACAAGCACTGTTTATTTTTTAGGATCTCCCTGAAATATGAATCAATAAGACAAAGAACAAAAGCAAACTTGATGGGTGGGAGGAGCGGGAAATATGGAGTTCCCAAATGAATGTGTTACTTGAAAACATAAACCATTTCTTCTTAGCTTGGCTCTGTCAACCATCTCGGAAAAGGATGTTTTTACAATCAGAGCAGAAATATGACTGGCGGCTCCTACATTTACATTTCTTTGTTGCAAAATGAATGTAACTTGTTCAGATTCCAACAGGGAGAAAGCAGCAGAAGTGGTAGTTACTTTCCAAAGTGAAACTTAAAACCACAATCTCCGGTGCACAAAAGGCAGAATGAGTCACAGGAAGAGGCCACTTGCTTGCAAAACTCATTAAAAGCAATGCAGGGCTGAATGGACTTCCTGCACCAATGAAAAGATCACTGGCATCAGGACAGGCACCTCCAGGCTCCAACAATTTGGGGGAGGAAGGGAGCCATTAGCAATCTGGGCACAGCCCAGGCCTGCTCCTTCACATGCACACCCCCGCAAACCCCACCACACACACACACACACACACACACAGACACACACACACACAGACACACACACACACACACGCTCCAGGCACAGCCCAGGCCTGCTCCTTCACATGCACACCCCCCCAAACTGCCCCCCCCCACACACGCTCCAGGCTGCAAGGCCTGGAATCCCCTCCCAGCCTGGGCCGGCCCACATCCCTGGGAAGGTGTCTCAGGCTGGAAGCAGGGTAGCGAAGGATCACAACGACACCTTGTGACTCAAGCGAGCTCTTGTACTGAGCTTCCAAGCTCCTTCTCAGGAGTGGCCAGGGGAAGACAATCTTTCCAGGGGCTTCCCTCCTGCGGCAGATCTGTGTGAGTTCTGGGCAGTGAGCGTTGCTCTGGCCAGGCCAAATTAAAGTCACATGTGAGCTGAGCAATACGGAAGAGGCTACCTGGGAGCAGGATGCAGGGCCTCCACTGCATCGTCTAAACCCTGCTTCTCCAACTTGTACGTGAGGCAGAATCCCCGGAAGGACTTCTTAAAAGATAACCCGGCCCCACGCCCACAGTGCGATTCAGCAGGTCTAGGGTAAGGGCCCAAGTATTTGCATTTCTAACAAGTTCCCTAGTGCTGGAACTGCAGACCACACTTTGAGAACTGCAGATCTAAATGGTTTTTAGACCTGAACAAACACAACCAGACAGCGCCCTTTCCAGCCCATAAGTGTTGTTGACCTTGGGCTGTGCCAACTGCAGTCACGTTGATACCAAAACAGTCCCCTTGAGGAACTCCCCCGTCTGCCCACAAGTCGGATCCACAGCCTGGCTGGCCTCCAAGGCCAGCACTACCCAGGAAGGGGCCTTTGTCAAAGTGGAGACTTTAAAAAAAAAAAAAAAAAAAAAGGGCTGTGCTGCCAAACCAAAAGCGATTGTGCCCCCCGGTGGCCATTTGGGCCCATTGACTTCCAGGGTCAGGTTCTGTCTGCTCATGCTCTGGTTTCCCTCAGGTCCCAAGCTCCCTGCCTGGCTTGCAATGGAAGTGACACTGGTCATCACCTTTGATGCAGCAGGAGTTTGAAAAAGGGCTTGGAAGCAGAAAGGCAGAAAACCTACGGGCATTTTCACCACTTTCTCTTAGTTTAAGGCAGAGATGGGGCACAGCACTGGTCTGAAGACAAAATATAAAATACGAAGGGGAGTGGTCAAAAATGAGCCAGGTGTGGTGGCATGTGTCTGTGGTCCTAGCTACTTGAAGGCAGAGTCAGGGGATTGCCTGAGCCCAGGAATTCGACGTTACAGTGAGCTATGATCGCACCACTGCACTCCAGTCTGGGCGACAGAGCAAGACCCTGTCTCCCAAAAATAATAATAATAAAAAAATAGTCTTTAAGTAATAAAGAGCAGAGGCAGACAAATGTGAGTGGAGACGGGACAAATCTCTCCTGGAGCAGTGGATTAGGCCGCACCAAGTTTCTATTGTAGGAGCCAGTTTTTTTGTTTTGTTTTTGAGACGGCGCCTCACTCTTGTTGCCCAGGCTGGAATGCAGTGGCGAGATCTCAGCTCGCTGCAACCTCCGCCTCCCAAGTTCAAGTGATTCTCCTGCCTCAGCCTCCTGAGTAGCTGGGATCACAGGCGCGTGCCACCACGCCCAGCTAATTTTTGTATTTTTTTTAAGTAGAGATGGGGTTTCACCATGTTGGCCAGGCTGGTCTCGAACTCCTGGGCCTCAGAGGATCCGCCTGCCTTGGCCTCCCAAAGTGCTGGGATTACAGGCGCGAGCCACTGTGCCCGGCCTTATAGGAGCCAGTTTTTTAATTTTTTAAGATGGGGCCGACTTAACTTTCCTCCAGGACAGCTCCCCTGTTCTAGGGCTGTAGTAGGGCCACGTGCATTCCCTTTTCCTGGAAAGGGCCCTCTGGGGTCCGATGCTGATGGTCAATGGCCCCATCGTCAGCCTTCCTCAGCTTCTGATGCAAGAGTGCTGATGTGCCAGTGTTCGAGAACCAAGCTGTAAAGCCTTTTTAACACTCAGGCAATCACAGCTGAGACACTGGGGACATCCAAGCCCCCGAGCTCATTTCCCCCGCACACGTGAGAGCTGCCTGCAGAGCTCCGCCAGCACGCGGGCATCGACAGGCCGAAGACAATCGTCTAGGCGAATTTTTATTTTAAAAGAGCCCACACACTGAAGTCTGAGTTGGAACAAATCCGTGACGGTGTTCAACAAAATGAGGTGTTGTTTCTTAAGACGCAAAAGCATTACTTCTACAGGCACCTAGAGATGAACTGTTTGGATTTGGGCTTCGTTAGGAATTCAGCCTAGCATCTTGACCAGCTATGTTGCATTTAGGGGGCCAATACTTTTCCATTTATTCCAAAAACGCTTAGGCTGATGCAGGTAAATCAACAGGAAGTCTCCAGCCACGTCCACATGTAAAATCAATAGGAATTATGACAGTTTTCAGCTTATATGATTGCACTAGTCAAGGATTTTGATTCATTCAAAATGAAAAATGAATCTGGGGTTCACCACAGAGAAGAGTCGAAAAAATGAGGACAGCAGATGTGAGGCTGGGGAACCCCCGTGGGCTAAACACGGTTCTAGGTCAGGCCCTGGGAGGCACTTCATGAAATTCACTTGACTGAAACCTCCCTCCTCCTGAATCATCCCACCAGGGCAGGGAGGGATGCCGGGTACAGCCTTCTCGTCTCTTTTCATCTCTCCCATCCCTCCCAAGTGCATAGAGAAGGTTGGTCTTTTACCCATTTAAATCTAAAACATCAGGAAAAACATGTATTCCGAATAGTGAACAATTCATAGCCTGAAGATTTTTTTTAGAATATGCTTGATAACACACCCCAGAAAAATCAACAACTGAGTAACTTCCCAAAAATTATTTAAAATTCACACACCTGATTTTCAGAGAAGTCTTTCATCGGTCTCATTTATTGCAATATTTTCTAGCTTTGCATCCAGTATAACACAATGAAGTATCACAGTGATTTTTATCGTTGCACCAGCATATACAAATACAGATCAAATGTAAATAAAATGTGCTTACAGTGGTGATCCAAACATAAAACTGCAAAGGGAATTCTCTTTGAAAGTGTAATTATTTTTCTCCAATGTACCAGGTATATATTTTTCTCTATGCCAGGTATACATATTTTTCTTCATCACATGTGACAAACATCTGATGACGTGTCACTAAGTGGGATTCATTTCCATAGGGCAACTTTGAAATGTGTGGTCCAAATACAGCATCCCAGCACATGACCTCAGCATCACTGGGTTATAGTCATGGACACAAAGATAAACGAACTTGCATATGCGTGAGTGCAGCCCATATAGAAATCTCACTTTCAGAAGCCAGAAGGCGGGTGTTAATATGACAGCCTTGCCAGGGCTCACACTGAACTTGACACAGATCTGAGAGTGTGACTTTCTGGAAGGCATGCTCTGTTTCAGGGTGCAGTGATGTGGAAGTTTAAGGTACATCAAAATTCGGGGTCCAAAATTGCATGCTCTCAAAACTCCGCCTGCAGAGTGTGCTGGGGCAGAGGGTTGCCCGACTGCGAACTGCATGGGGGATACGTCCCCCCATTCTCACAGCCAAAGTTCCTCCCAGGTGCAAAGGAGAAACTGTGTGCACCTTCGCAGGCCCATGAGCTTATACTTAGTTCAGAGCAGTTAAAATTCACTCAAATACCCTCATTGCATAAAGAATGAATATAGCCTCTTTAGGTTACTAGTGAACAGGCGCAGAGAAGTTAGTTAAGGCAGGCCAATTTTTTTTTTTGGACACGGATTCTCACACTGTCACCCAGGCTGGAGTGCAGTAGCGCGCTCTCGGCTCACTGCAACCTCAGGCAGGACTATTTTTAATTATTTTTAATATCTCCAAAAGGAATCTGCACATGCACATCCGTGTTTCTACAGAAATCTGCAATAGATGGCAGATCTATGTTTGCCTTTGTGTGTCCACACGAACCATTTGGCAAAGGCATCCAATGCTAACAGGGCCCACCAACTATAACGGAGGCAAAAACTCTGGATTTTCTTTCACAGAAAGAGTAAAATTTCATTCAACTGTTCCATTTTTTGCCTCCTGTGATTCTAACAAGGAAATTTAAATAGGAAAATGTTTCAATCGTTGGAGTAAAACACTCTTTAAAAAAATAATGCTTCGAAAAGTAAAGCAAAATCTTTTACCAAAATAATTCTTTCACTTTTCAAACCGTTCTGTCCACAAGCCAGTGTAATAAACAAGTAAAAGAATCACATTCTGTCAGCTTAAAGAATGCCACTCAAATTATTACTTTTTCACTTGCCCTTAACTTGAGTGGAAAAAGCTAAGGAAAATAAATGACTCATAAATCCCAAAAGAAGATCAGTCTTTGAGAAAGAGAGAATAAGGCCCTTTGGATAGTCTAACACATACATCTTTTTAATATATTAATGACAGTGGTATAGAAAGAATATGACTAAAATGCCTACCACAGTAACCTAATCAGAGTAAAACAATAAATAATATCTAAAAGAATACAGTTTAACTTCTTGAAACTATTTTCTTAAAACCAACCAGTTTCTTTGGAGAGCTCTCAATAGAAGTCAGTTATCATTATCATTTGGCATAAGTGCGCTCAAGTCCACATAGTCAGCACCACCTTGCTGGATGGAAGGAAGCTGGCAGTGTCGAACTCATTCAAAATACTGCCTTAGTAATATTTACTATCATTTTAATCTAAGGTGTTGCAAAGTTACCATGAGCTAGATGAAGCGCATTCTAAATAAAATATCTGCCATAGATACATTAAGGCATAAATATTCCAGCCTTGAGCCACAAAAACTGGGGGGAAATATGCCAATTAAATAGACTATCTTTAACGAAAGGAATTAAAGAAAAACTTATCACCTAAAAATGAGACTAGTCAGCAAATACTGTAAGGGGCCCATCCACGAGGCCAAGTCTGAGGCCAGGCCTGGACCCAGTGACGTCCGGATTTCTATCAGAGACCTCAGATCCAGGTCACATGAGCCTTCACAGCCCTCCCCACTGTATTCAGAAGGTGGTGGCACTAACATTGCTATAATGGAAACGCACCCCCTACTTTGCCAAAAACCGTGCCTATCTGGCATTCCTCGACTGACCCTGTCCTAGGCAGGGACAGCCCTCAGACAGCCACCCTCTGCCTAGGTTTCACAGCCCCAAACTGCACGTGAACCAATAGCTACTTGCTGGGGCAGGACAGAAAGGCAGCATCGTAACTGGCATTAAGCCACAACTGAGGAATGCTTTTCACGGTACAAATGCGCCCAACGCCTCGCCTAGAAAGTGCTCCCTTCCCACTTGCTTAGAAATGTCAGCCCCAGGGTGGGGCAGAGGAGAAATGCTTCTCACTTCTCTCCGCTGTCAGGCCAATGACGACGCGCCAGGCTCCCAGGTGGAGCTGTGCACTCCCGGGAGGTTTATCCTTTAATGGGTGACAACCAGGCTCTGCACTGCTGGCAAGAGGCTGCTTGGGACATTTTACGCGGAGGCAGAATGAATGTCCTGGTTTTCAAAAGGTGGCAGTGGCTCTCTCCAAAAGGTGAAGTTACTGAAGGTATCCGAACAGGGAAAGTCTGAAGAATGGCTTCTTTTCAGCAACGGGAAAACGTGGTCAACTACTTCACAGAGTCTCACATACCTGGAAGGAAAGGGACATTGTCACTGCCACTGAGTGACACCAGCTCTGCACCCAGGGCTGTATGTAGAAGTCAAGAGAGATCTACAACCTCAAGGAGCAGACAGCCTACTTATTGACATGACTGAGGTCATTCTAGAATAATTTGTTATCGATTCATTGAAAATCAGAGATAAAAACGAAGAGTATACAAAGGAGGCATCAGAGAAGGCTCTGGGGAAGAGGTGGGTGGGACCCGACTTCACTTGAAGGACAGGTGAAGGGGAGACAGCCAAGCAAAAGACGGCAGGAGGAAGTCAGCATGGCCAAGGGATAGCACCTGCTGCAGGGGTCACATGTGGGACATTGCGGGAAGAATCACACACAAGGCACATCTTTGGAGCACCAGACAGATTGCTTCATTGCGCAGTGAAAAGGAGCTGGGTCCTGCCTGGGGTTAAAGAGACATTAATTTGATGTTCAGCTCTGCCATTTACTAGCTGTGTGATCTTGGGCAAATGGCATAATCTATCTAAGCCAATTTCCTCCACTGTAAAGGAAGGAAAAGAAAAACTAGGCCACAGTTTTAAGGTTAATTAAATAAAATAACATATGCAACATTAAAATAATGTCTACTGGGTGCTCACATGTATCTAAGCGACAAATTATGAACACATCTTAGAGAAAAAAGCCCCAGTTGGCATGACGGTCAAGAGACCTGGGCTCTCCTGCTTGCCGTAACCTTGGACAATTCTCTTGCCCTCTCGGCGCCCTGCATCTTTATAGTGTGTGGAGGTGAATTAGAGCAGGGCTTCCCAATGCTTCCTACAACGTTCTCTTGCTCTCTTTTTATTTGCATGCCCAAAAATATGTTGCATGTTAGTTTCTGTGGCTTATACTATGAAAAGAAAGTTGCTATATTGAATATGCATGTTCAGACCTCCAGGCACCTCCCAATTGAGATTCTGGCACACCCAGTCCTCTGCCAGCCATCCCCAGATTCCTCCTTGACAGTCACTGATCCCTGTCTAGTTCCAAATTGCTAAGAACCTAAATTGCATGTTCTGAAGTATAAAATAATGTATTAAATGAGGCTGAGTGTGTCTATTTAATAAAGGACCTCCAAAGGACTTTTGAGAAACAGTGTGCTTGCATAAAATGGAAAAATGATGTCTCCTAATATAAAACCAAGAGTTATGTCTTTCCTGGGGATTCAAACAAACAGACAGATTTTTAAAATACCTCCCGGCTTTAAGGCTTATTTGTCTGAGGTTTGTGGCTGCGGCAGGAGGGCCCCTCCCTGCAGGCTTGACTGCAAGGCTGCGGCGGGCACTGGAACCAAACCCACTCTCACACTCTCTGAGCGGCCAGGCCGAGTGTCATCTGCGCGCCTCCCCCAGACCGACCTCCACGCACAGGGCTCCTCCGGAGCAGGCAGAGCTTATGCACAGATGCTCACAAACGAAAGGGAGAAAGAATTGAGCTCCTCCCCCTGTGTGGCCCCATCCATCTGAAGACATTTCAGATGACCGTCCCAGTTCTGAACGACAAGCACCTACTTGGCTCAGAAATAGCTATACCAAGTTCAGTGCCAGAGAAATGTAAGCTCCCTGGGGGAGGAGATTTACTCTCTCACAGGAACAGCCCCACCTCAGTCCAGGTGTAAAACGACAACATCCCCCGGCAATGAGTAAAGTCTGCAGAGCTCCACCCCAGGCCAAGCCACGGGCGAGGTGTGCATTTTAACCCCAGAGCCTCCGTCCATGCAATGACCTCAGAGGCCACCTAGCCAAACCCTCTCAGACGCTGGAGTCCCTTTTCCATGCACCTCATGGCAAGACCTGCCACGTTCCCATTCCTGGACAGTGTCTCATTGGTTGAAAGTTCTTTTTGATCCTGATATGTTTGGCTGTGTCCCCACCCAAATCTCATCTTAAATTCCCACATGTTGTGGGAGGGACTAACTGAATCATGGAGGCAGGTCTTTCCCATGCTGTTCCCGTGATAGTGAATAAGTCGCATGAGATCTGATGGTTTTATAAGGGGGAGTTTCCCTGCACGAGCTCTCCTTCTGCTTGCTGCCATCCATGTAAGACATGACTTGATCCTCCTTGCCTTTGACCACGATGGTGAGGCCTCCCCATTTTTTTTTTTTTTAGATGGAGTCTCACTCTGTCACCCAGGCTGGAGGGCAGTAACGCGATCTTGGCTCACTGCAACCTCCGCCTCCTGGGTTCAAGTGATTCTCCTGCCTTCGCCTCCCAAGTAGCTGGGATTACAGGTGCAAGCTGCCATGTCCGGCTAATTTTTTTTTTTTTTTTTTTTTTTGTATTTCTAGTAGAGATGGGGTTTCACCGTGTTGGTCATGCTGGTCCTCAGCTCCTGACCTCAGGTGATCCACCTGCCTCAGCCTCCCAAAGTGCTGGGATTATAGGCGTGAGCTACCGTGCCTGGCCTAAATCCTTTTTCCTGTATAAATTACCCAGCCTTGGGTCCGTGTCTTTATTAGCAGCCTGAAAACAGACTAACACAGAAACCCACTAGGTCCTCTCCAGCCTGGGGAATGAGGGGGGAGCAAGAACGAGACATTGTCACAGTCAGCCACTTAGAATAGAGGAGGCAGCAGAAACTGCAAGGAAGGGTTAAGAAAGAAATCAAGTTCCTCCTGTTTTTCTGCCAATCAGGAAGCAGCCTGACACTGACTCGCTTTCTACAGGAGGGAACAGGGCCTTGGCTCCATCCTCCCCTCTCTGTACAAACCTTGAGGACTGCTTGGGTACTGGCATGACTGTAGGGTTGGAGGAGTCTTGTGGGGCAGCCCCAGGACTCCTGTTAGTCTAGAACTGCCCTCAGTTCTACTGACACTCAGTTAGAATCCAACTGGTGTAAGGACCATCTTGAAAGTAAAAATCTGCCCTAGAGGGAACTTAGCTCTCTACCTATCTAAAATCACAGGAGCTACACGGAGAAAACCAATCCATAGGAATCTCCTAGAACCAAATTCCCCCAGTCTAACTCCTCCAGATAAAGAGGACCCCCTTGAGCTCTCTGGGGTCTCTAAGGCCAGAGGCTTTTTTTTTTTTTTTTTTTTTTCTTTTGGAGATGGAGTCTTGCTCTGTTGCCCAGGCTGGAGTGCGATGGCACGATCTCGGCTCACAGCAACCTCCGCCTCCCAGGTTCAAGCAGTTCTCCTGCCTCAGCCTCCTGAGTAGCTGGGATTACAGGCATGCACCACCATACCCAGCTAATTTTTCTATTTTTAGTAGAGACAGGGTTTCCCCATGTTGGTGAGGCTGGTCTCTAACTCCCAATCTCAGGTGATCCACCCGCCTCGGCCTCCCAAAGTACTGGGATTACAGGCGTGAGCCACCGCACCCGGCCTGCCAGAGGCTCTTTTCCAGGTCTGCACAGACCAGACCAGAAGAGGTGTAGTCTCTGAAATGGACAAGGCAGGAAGACAAGGGTCTGCCTGGGCTGACGTCACCCAGTGGGCCCACCTCCCAACAACGTGGAATGAGGAAGTGCTCTCCATTCTAAGAAGTTAGGAACCCGACGGGGACAGGATAAAGTCAAGAGTGATTCCAAGTACACAAGCATGCCTCATTAGAAAGAGGAATCCCATTTAGCCCACTGACTCAGGAAAACTGGGCTTTGACCAAAAAATATGAGGGGAATTCTTAACAATTACACAGCAATGTCTCTGGTAAGAAACATTTGGTATGTGAAGAGATATACAGTTCCTCATCTTTAAATATAGCTTCACATATTTCAGTTTGGTTACATTTCTCATTCACATTCTAGGCTTTCAAACCTAACTTGGCAAATCTAAACTACTAGTTTTCAAATTCATTCAATTCCATTCTGTAGCAGAATTTAACCACGAGTTTAAATTTTAGACCCAGAGGGGATCTGATTCAATTCCAGCTATCTAAAAATTATGTTTTGGACAAAATACAAGGAGTTGAAATACACTTCTTCATTATAAGAATTAGAGATTAACATCCAGGCAGCAAAAGGGAAGAGGTACACCACGAACTGGGAAGCGCCATTTTAAGATAATGGTACTGATATAATAATCACATAAAACATGTACAATACTCACGATGAGATGTTGGTCTTCGCATGTTCCTGTACCAGCTCTCCTTTAGGGTTGACGGTAAATATTCTATTCAAAGACACTCCTACTTGCTTGTATGAATACACATCCTATATGTGGAAAAGGCGATTTAAAGTGTTCATTAGAAAAAAAGAGTTCATTGTAAAAACAAGTCCATGGTATTTCTGATTTGATGAAATATCAAATTTTCATTAACCAGAGCTCTACCTCAAAGTGGTGCAGTGAAAGAATATCCTTTGATGGGAAACTGTTCAATTAGTTTTGCTCTCTGGGCCTCAACTCCCTCATCTGTTCAAGGACTGAGTTAAAGAAAAGACAACCTATCACGTCGCGCAATTCTAACATTCCTTCAGGTTATTCTCTGACCCATATTCCTACTTCATGAAAATCTCCCATAACTTTCAAAAGTAGGACTTTCCGATGGAGCAGTTAGTATCCAACTATATTCTCTAGAATACTTAGCTTTCTAGTAAATTTGGGCATACGTGCAAAATCTCAAAGCGCTTCTTTCATGATACGAGACAACACTAGACGTGAGATGCTAAATTCGCCATCATGGTTAGGACTAATTTTGCGGTTCCCTTCTGGTAGAAAGAACCTAATCCGATTAAATGTTCTCGCTTTACTGTTTTAATGAATAATTTGGAATTTGGAGTTTTAAGTCCCACATCTCAAGCTTTGACCCACCTGCCAACCTTCAAAGAACCCTGGAGGCCATAAGACAATTTGTAATCCCCTTCCCTTTAGATGTAGGCAAGTGGCTCTTCACCCGCCTACTGCTTCTGGGATGAGAATCTGACTCTACATATAGTTCTAGGATAGGGCTTTCAGATGACAGCAACCAGAAAAGGCAGTCATTTCAAGGGTTTTTCCATACCCAATCTACTACTTACAGCCGGTCGGTTTCCAAAAGCAGCATAAAACGGTTCTGTATTGGGGAAAAACAGGTTTTTGATGTCTGTCAAACACTGGACTTTAAACTTTTCTGGCTTCTTTTCAATCACTTCTCTGTTAAACAAATAAATAATAGATTAACATGAGAGGCTAAGCTTCCTTTAGCATCAAACTGTTTTTAGCTGACAAAGCTGCCACAACACTATGAAAACTCAAATCTTCAAAAGTTTAGTGTGTGTCAGGCAGTTCAGACATCCCAGAAAAGCACGAGATGGAAAGTAAACCCATACTTTCAAGTCTTTCTACAAAGAAAACACCAAGGATGAGCCATTTCACCAAGAGTTCTCCTGGTCACCCAGGAAACAAAGAATGACAGAGCATAAAAACAAAAAGGAACATCTCTAAATTAATTCGATAAGGCTAGCATAACCTTAAAAACAAAACCTAAAAAAGAAAAGTATGGGCAAAGTATGGACCAATCTTATTTGGAATATAAGTGCAAAAATTCTAAAATATATGTGTGTGTGTGTGTGTGTGTGTGTGTGTGTGTGTGTATGCACAAATTGTAGCAATGTATAAAAGCTGGGTTTATTCCAGGAATGAAACAGCAATTTAATATTTAAAATCAATATAATATAACACATTATCAGGTTAAAAGAGAAAAGTATGATCATCTCAACAGATACAAAAAGGGTATTTGATACCAGTTCCCTCCCAACTTCAAATTCATTTTTAAAAATATTTAAATTTAAAAAGAGGATTTGATACAAGTTAACATCTAATCCAGATGAGAACTCCAACCAGGAATGGAAGGGAATGCTAAAAAACCTAGAGTGAACATCTTATTAACAGTGAAATAATGATGGTCTGTATCACCATGGCAATTCACTGCTGTACTGCCTGCCCTATCAAATGCAATAACGTAAGAAAAATAAATAAAAGTTATATATATTAGAGAGAATTAGGGGGAAAAATTGTCATCACAAAAAACAAATATGCACATTAAAAAGCTGAACCTACACATGAATTACCAGAATTTAAAAAGGCTCTAATAAGGTTAACAAGTCAATGCACAAAAAAAAAAAATCAATGTACAAAAACTAATCACATTTTCATGCATCTGAAACAAGTAGAAAAGGTAATTGTGTAAATGGTATTTTAAATTAAATTTTAAAATATAAAATGTCTAGAAATAAACCTAACAGAAGATGTGCCAGACCTTTATGGCTAAAATTATAAAACTTTACTAAAATATATTAGGAAAGACCTACACAAATGAAGAAATAGACTATACTCTTGGATTGGAAGATCCGATATAATTTTGAGATATTAAGTCTTCCTAAATTGCTCTACAGATTCGCTGCAATTTCAGTCAAACTCATAACAGAGTCTTGGGTGTTTTGATGCAATTTGAGTCTAGAAGCTACGAAACGAGCAGCAAGCCAGGCCTAGCACTTCCGATGCTGGGAAGGTGAGGAGCTTCTGAGCTGTGGGAGACAGGACACTATGGCCTTGGCCAATTCGTCCAGGCCTTTGCCAGTGGAACAAAACAGAAAGCCCCAAAACAGAACCACACATTCACAGATGCTTGCTTTATGACCACAATGGCATCTCGGAGCAGCAAGGACAGGGCGGTCTTTTTAGCACGTGGTGCTGGGACAAATGAATATCCATGTAGGAAAAAAAGATTACATTGCACCCGCACTTCATTCTACCTAAATAAATCCATTCTTAGTGGATTATAGACCCAAATGTGAAAGCAACACCTTCAGATAAAATACAGGATTGTCTTCATGCCCACAGGTCAGAGAAGACTTTGGTAATACACAAAAAGCACAACTACAGAGGAAACAATACGCTCAATGACATAAAACTAAGTTTATTTTCATCAAAAGCTATGAACTGGGAAAAGATACCCACTGCACTCCTGACAAAGGCTAAGTGATCGCCGTCCTGTGCTGAGGGCTATTTTCTGCCCACTGCACCGCACGCATATCCACCCAGTATATTCCCCTCCTTCATCCTAATTCAAAACCTAGCGGTAGAATCACAACTGCACCTAGTCAAAGAGTTGTGCTAAGGAAGGTCATTTGTGTGCCCATCAATGATAGACTGGATAAAGAAAATGTGTCACATATACACCACGGAATACTATGCAGCCATAAAAAAGAATGAGCTCATGTCCTTTGCAGGGACGTGGATGAAGCTGGAAGCCATCATTCTCAGCAAACTAACACAGGAACAGAAAACCAAACACTGCGTGTTCTCACTCGTAAGTGGGAGTTGAACAATGAGAACACATGGACACAGGGAGGGGAACATTACATACCGGGGCCTATCAGGGGGTGAGGGGGCAAGGGGAGGGAGAGCATTAGGACAAATACCTAATACATGTGGGGCTTAAAACCTGGATGACAGGCTGAGGAGTGCAGCAAACCACTATGGCACATGTATACCTATGTAAAAAACCTGCACTTTCTGCACATGTATCCCAGAACTTAGAGTAAAATTAAAAAAAAAAAAAAAAAAAAAAGGGAAGGTCATTTGCGTCAGGGCAGACTTGGCTAGCAATTCTAGAGAACTCCACGGGACAGCTAGCACATGGAATGGCTGTGGCTTAATGGCAGCCCTGGGAAGGACCAGGCTGGTGGCCATTTGCCACAGGAGCACTTTGGCCTTCCAAGAGGACATACCAACTATGTGATTTAGGGTCTTCAAAATAATTCCTTCCAGGGAAAAAGCAATATACCTTGGACAATGATATTTAAATAAGAAAATGAGAAAAGGATCACTTTAAATGTATAGATAGCGTTAGGATGTCAGAGTAACAATGTCGACTTTTTGCTTGGCCTAGCAAAGCCTTACTACTTAACACAGGCTGATGAATGGCTTGTTGCAAATTGTCAGCATAGCCTAGGGACACAATTTCATTAAAATATCAGGATTTCTATGGAGATCAATGCTGTTACGATAGCTCTGAGGACTTGAAATACACTAGGTTGTGCCTGACTTTTCTCCCCTAGAACGTGCGTGTCTTCATTTGAGATCCTTTACTATAGGAAAAAACTACGGCTTACACAAAACAACGCCGTGATGGAAAAGGTACCTACAGAGCTAAAGGAAAATACACAAGAATCAACACGGCATTGGGGGCCCATTTAGATTCTTCCATTGTTTGCATGATTAGCAGCAGCAAACAGTTCATGTGGTCTTCAAATTCAGGCAGAATCACACCAATGACATTCATAAAGACCAAGTCTATGATAGTTACAATCAGCCTTCAGCAGGGCCCAACGTCCCACGGTTGACCACAATAGATTTTGCTTTGAGAGGTGTCTAGTAAATTGCCCTGGGCCTCCAACTACAGGGACATCCAGGGTTTCCTTCCTCCAACTACAGGGACATCCAGTGTTTTCTTCCTCCAATTCCATGGGGCCAGAGTTAGTCTCGCTTAGCTACCTTGATACAGTCCAGTAGATGAAGGGAGGAAGGCAATCAGAAATTGGCTAGTGGTCTGTTAGAGGACCCTTAAAACGAGCAGTGCTCCCAGAACTCTAAGACAGAAAATAACAAGTATGATGGGTGGCAAAAGCCAGGTGGATGATGGTGGTTGGTAGACGGGCCACTTAAGGATCCCTAAGGAGATGAGATAGAGGCTCATTGTCCAAGGGACATTAAGATTCAGCCAGGCTACTCAAGAAGAGATGGAGCAGGAGAGTGACCCAGAAAGAGGGGAACAGCACGTGCAAAGGCTCCAAGCAGAGACAATTGTCTGGGAGACACAGACTGAGATGTAGAGACGAGAGGAGGGGAGGCACGGGCCATGAGGAGCCACCAGGCGCCAAGCTCCTGAGTCTGGACTTGGCCTGAAAGCCGTGAGGAGCCAATGCAGATGTGGACCTGTGTTTGGAATGATTTTCCTGGTGCCAGCTACGGAGCATGGATATTGGTTGGAGAAGACCAGTGAGGAAGCTATTCTTACAAAAATTGCAGTTAGGAAGAGAGAGGGTCTGAACAGCCCCACAGATGTAGGTGTAGGGAGCAGGCCTGGTACCTGTGCAGGGCAGAGAAGAGGCTGCTGGGACTCAGCAGCAGGGGCCCCTGGGGCAGCACCGTGCCCCTCTCGTTGACCCAGTGCAGGTAGCCCCGCGTCATGTCCGCCATCCCGATGGCACGGGCAGAGCAGTAGAGAAATTTATATCCGTTCCTGAAAGACATAAAACATTCATATTTCATGGCATCAGAAAATGGAAACTTTTTGCATTCACAAATCCTGATCCAGATCTGTTCTGAAGAATGGCACTGTTTCAAGTTCCCCCACATACAAAAGTCCACATTCTACAAAATCTTGCTTGCAATTGAGAAATAAGCTTAAATACATTTCACTGTAATTCACTAAGCACTTTTGCATTCCCCACTTTGTTTAATCCTCAGGAGAACATGGCTGGATGAGTATTTTCCCCTGGTTTTACTGCTATGGAAACTGAGGTTCAGATGGATGAAACTGGTTCACCTGCCTGTGCCTGAGCCCTTCGTACTCCCCCTGGTCCCAGCTCTTGGCTACAGCCCCTGCGACAAGTCCACAGCCACCTGCCAATTCACACACTTTGCTCCAGCATTTGCTTCATTCGCTCCTACACACACCCCATTAAATTCCTCCTCTCTTTTGGGTAATTCACATCAGCACATAAATATTCTGCAATCTCTCATTTCATCCTAAAAACAAGCCAAGCCAGAACAACCACACACACACACACACACACACACGTGCGCGCGCACACACGCCAAAACGTCCTTAGTCTCTCTCTGGCTAAGATACCATTTCTCTGTTCCCTTTTGTAGTAAAATTCTTCCAAAAAGCTGAGTATACGCATACGCATTGAGTCCACTTCTTCACCTTCCTTCCTCTCCTCACTCCCAGCAGACTCTCATTCTCTCGTTCCCTTCCTTGCTGTCCCTGCACAGGTCACCTTGATGCCCATCTTGCCAAACCCAGGTATCAACTCTCAATTCGTGTAGGAATGGACTCCCCAGTAGCCTCTGCCTCGGGGGTTCGTTCCTTCTCCAGAAGCACCTGAGTCACTCAGCCCCCAGGACTCCACAGCGTCCGGGTGTTCACCTCTTCAGCAGCCACCCCTTCCTAGATACGGCGGCTCGACTGCTCCCATCTGCACTACAAGTCTCAAAACGTACAAGCGCCCAGGGTCTCAGGCCTCATCTCTCCTTACCCACTACACTCCCTAGAGGATCTGGGGATCTCACCCACTTCCACGGCTCCAAATGCCATGTCTAGACTGAAGCAACATAACTATTCAATGAATGCAACTTTGTTGCATTAGCAGGACTCCATCTCACTTTTTTTTTTTTTTTTTTTTTTTTTTTGAGAGAGCCTTGCTCTGTCCCCCAAGCTGGAGAGCAGTGGCGCAATCTTGGCTCACTGCAACCTCTGTCTCCCAGGTTCAAGCAATTCTCCTGCCTCAGCCTCCCAAGTAGCTGGGATTGCAGGCGTGCACCACCACGCCCGGCTAATTTTTGTATTTTTTGTAGGGAGCGAGTTTCACCATGTTGGCCAGGGTGGTCCCAAACTCCTGACCTCAGGTGATCCACCTGCCTTGGCCTCCCAAAATGCTGGGATTACAGGCATGAGCCACTGAGCCCGGCCCCATTTCACTTTTTTTTAACCATCAAAAATTTAGTGTCTAGAATGAAATGTGCTCTAAGTATAAAAACTTGGTATCAAGTTTCAAAGTCTATTATAAAAAAAAGAAGGTATGATATATTTCATTAATCGTTTTCATATTGATTATATATCTAAGTGATATCATTTTGAATATGTTGGATTAAGTAAAATATATTATTCAAAAATTTTTAAACACTATCTATACACTGATATCTCCCAAACGCATGGACCCCGTCCAGACCCCTCTCCCAAGCTGCAGCTACTATGAACTCCACATTATGCCCACTGTGCAGTACAGGCTCACTGTGGACCCCATAGTACTCATCATACTCCAAAATGGGTGCCTCCAAAACCACACACCACGGCGGCTCCTCCCCAACTCACCCCGAGACTCCTCAGGAGCCCGCGTGGCAAGTAGCAAGTGGCAAGTGGCACTCTCCTAAGCCAGCGGTGACGTCAAACCCTCAGGGGCCCCACTGGTGTCTCCTTGCCCTCAGCCCCCATGCCATACAATCAGCAGGTCCTCTCTGCTCCACCGCCGACGGCCACCCAAACCACAGCACCACCCAGTGCTCCCACCACGCCCACACTGCACAGCCTCCTGGCCTCCGTTGCTGCGACAATCTTGAATGACTCCCCTGCTGCTATCCCGACTCCACGTGGTGCTCTAAGAAAACGTAAAGCGTAGCCCACTCACACTCAGAACCCTCCCGAGGCTGCACCTCTCGCAGACATCGTCCAAACCCTTCACTGTGGCCTGTAAGACCAAGAAGACCTGGCCCCCACCTTTCTCTCCAACCCCAACCCCATCTGCAATGACTTCCAACTCCTCATTCCTGGCAAACCACACAGGTGTTCCCATCCTTCCTCCAACTCGCCACGCTCATCTGTGCCGGCACCTGCCTATGCCGTTCCTCCTGCCTGGAACACCTTTCCCCCGGTCTGCAGGGACTGCTCACACCCTCACCTCATCTAGGTCTCCGCTGGATCTCGCCTCTCCAGAGGGCCCTTCCCTTGACCTCCCCTACACGATGAAACACACACCCCCTCACTCCTCACCCAGGCACTGGCCCTCGCTCTGCCTTCCCTCTCCTCCTAGCACTGATCACTAATACGACGTTACAGTCCCTTATTCAACTGTATCTCTCATTCATCCATAAACTCCATGAGGACAGGGACTTTGTCCCATTTTTTGCTACAACCCCAGTACCAAAAACAGTGCTTGACTTGTAGCAGACACTTAGTGAATATTTGCTGAATGAGTGAATAAACTACCCGCTTCCTATCCAACGTATTGCTCTACCATAAATATTTTATAATGGCCAATGGACTTGTTTCAAAAACTGCTCAATAATATGTTCTTTAAAACTAAGAAACAGGAAAGTTTTAAGACAAAAAGAATCTAGACATAACAGCTTATCTGGAATACAGGGATGCATCTGAAAATTACAGTCTTTTTAATTTCTTTTCTTTCTCTCTCTCTCTCTTTTTTGAGACAGAGTCTCGCTCTGTCACCAGGCTGGAGTATAGTGGCACGATCTCAGCTCACTGCTACCCCCGCCTCCCAGATTCAAGCGATTCTCCTGTCTCAGCCTCCTGAGTAGCTGGGACTACAGGCATGCAACACCACACCTGGCTAATTTTTTGTATTTTTAGTAGAGACGGGGTTTCACCATATCGGCCAGGATGGTATCAATCTCTTGACCTCGTGATCTGCCCACCTTGGCCTCCCAAAGTGCTGGGACTACAAACGTAAGCCTCCGCACCCGGTCAATCTTATTAATTTCTAAATATCTTTGCATTTTAGCCATCTAATTAATACAACCTTTAAAAAGAAATCACTATTTCCATGTATAACTCTTCACATCAAAGTCCTAAAAGCTGCCACCTGCAGAGATCTAAGATGCTAATCTACACAAAACTGGATTGTCAAATATATTTCACAGTTGGGCCATGCCACTGAGTTACTGTCAGCGTGTCAGCATTCTTACCTGACTAAACTTAGCTGGAAAGCCAGCTCGAGAGTGACCTAATGGGGAAAATGCTTGCTGGTGGAAGAGCCTTCCCTCCCGCCTTCAACAAAAGCTGTCTGCAGTGCCAACAAGTGCTCCCATCAAATGCTCAGGCAGCACTAAGTCTCCATGGTGCCCCTCACAGGGAAGACCCCTTACTCGGGAGGGCAACCAGTGGCAGGACATGCCCCACAGGCCAGACCAGTTGAAGTCCCTGCTCAACCCGTAGGCTCCTTCCACGGTCCCTTCAATGCACACTCACTGGGCCAGGCCACACGTGGGGTCTGGGGTGCCCACAGGGCATGGCACAGCCCTGCCCTACAGGAGCAGAGAGTGCTTGGGGAAAATCAACAATTACCCAGCAGGACAGGTGGGATCCAGGGATAGGAAGTGCCAGTGGATAAAGGTGCAATACACACACACACATCACTCCTGTTCCTCTAGCATTCTCAGCAACTGGAACACCAGATGGGAAAAAAAAAAAAGAGGGATCCATGCCCAGGCTTGGTGCAAACAGTTTTCTCCTCTGCCCTAATCTCTGCATCCCTCTTAAGACACTGACTCAGGGAGATTTAAATAGTTTGGAAAGATTACCTTTGGGAGCATTTTGCAAGATAAGCTTCTACACTGGAGTTTCTCAACACTGACATCTGAGACGGGAGGAGTGTCTGTTGGGGAGCGAGGCCCCCACAAGCCGCGTCATTGGATATGCAGCACCACCCTGGGTCCACCCACTAAGGGTCAACAGCATGCCCCAGTTATGTCCATCGGAAGCATCCCCGGACACTGCCATATGTCCATCCGTTGAGAGCCACTGCTGTAGAGAAAAATGACTCTGTGGCCCCATGTGCCATCCTAAGGGGAGAGAGGGTCACCAGCCACCTTGAGAAAGGAAGGCCCAGCACCACTCAGGCTTGGTGAGTCACCTCCCAGGCACTCTGCAACCTGGTTTCTGCCTACTCTCCTGCTTCATCTTTTACCCACCCCACCGTCTGCACCGGAGCCTCCCTTTCAGTGAGCCCACCCAGCACCTGCTCATCTCCCAGCCTCCCCTCTCGCTCCTACTTCCACCTGTGGGGAGCTTTCCTCTCCTTTGAAACCCTGCTCCTCCAGGGAGACTCAGCTGAGTGCCACCTTCTCACAGGGTCCTCCTCTGACACCTCTGGTCAATCAAAATTAACTTCTCCTTGACATATGTCCAACAAAAACCAGCATCTTCCTCGCTCGATCTGCCCCTCACTGCCTTATTACAGGGAGCCCTAAGTGTCTCCTCCCACATTACCACAAGCTTCTTGAAGGGAGAGACTGCCCAGCACCCCCGACGGCACTTAGGACAGCTCCTGGTGCAACCAGAGTCTAGCGGATCCCTCTGAGTTTGGGCTGAGGTTTGGCTTGGAAAAGCAAAACACCACTCTTGTGCAATCCACACAGCCAGGAGCAGAGCATTCCCAGGTTAGCAGTGACCTCAGGGGTCATCTAGCCTAACCTTCTCATTTTACAGAAGAGGAAACCAAAGCTCAGAGTAGGTACTCGGTCCCAGGGCCCAGTGTGAGCTAATGGCTGCCGCCTCTGGGATCCCGGCCCGACTCCCAATCAGACCTTCTATGTACCACATCATCATATCTCTTACTGGCAGAGAGCAATGACTGCAATAAACAAAGAAGTGCTGACATGAAAGAAAGAACTGCTGCAGGCAGGAAAAGAAAAAAGATCTAGGCCGGGCGCAGTGGTTCATGCCTGTAATCCCCGCGCTTTGGGAGGCTGAGGTGGGCAGATCACCTAAGGTCAGGCATTGGAAACCAGCCTGGCCAACATGGTGAAACTCTGTCTCTACTAAAAATACAAAATTAGCCGGGCATGGTGGCATGTGCCTATAATCCCCGCTACTTGGGAGGCTGAGGCAGGAGAATTGCCTGAACCTGGGAGGCGGAGGTTGCAGTGAGCCAAGATCATACCATTGCACTGCAGCCTGGGTGACAAGAGCCAAACTCCATCTCAAAAAAAAAAAAGACCCTAACAAGTCTGCTACAGATGCCTCTCATTTTCAGTCCACTGGCTTGGGACACCACACACCTAGGCCCCAGCAGAGCTAACGAACCTGGAGAAACACGGTAAGTGTTCTTTTCCCTAAGTCATAAAAACACTGGCTTCTGGTTACATGAATATAAAAGCATGTATGAAATAAGGTCAAAAATTCAAACAATTATTGCCCAAATTTAGGCCCCAAAGGACACATTAGCTCAATGATTTAGATCTTTTAGGCAACAGTCCTTCTTGACTTTCCTTCTACTTTTGAGTACACCTGAATCTGAAAGCGGTTCCTGTATCTCCCATTTGTATTTATTCTGTTTCATCAATACTCAAGCCAGCTTTATACCCTCTCTATGAACAAGGTGACAATTAGCCTTATGGATCATTTCTCATGGGCTGACTGGATCCAAACAAGTAATTAACTTCAGCAGAAAACAAAATTGTCCTTATTTGCTGTTGTTTCAGGCAAGTGGTTAACTGCAAGACTGGCTTCTCTCTCTCTCTCTCTCTCTCTTTTTTTTTTTTTTAGATGGTGTCTTGCTCTGTCGCCCAGGCTGGAGTACAATAGTGCGATCTCAGCTCACTGCAACCTCCACCTCCAGGGTTCAAGCAATTCTCCTGCCTCAGCCTCCCAAGTAGCTGGGATTACAGGCGCCCACCAACACATTCGGCTAATTTTTGTACTTTTAGTAGAGATGGGGTTTCAGCATGTTGGCCAGGCTGGTCTCAAACTCCTGACCTCAAGTGATCCACCTGCCTCGGACTCCCAAAGTGCTGGGATTATTCGTGTGGGTCACTGTGCCCAGCTGAAGACTGGTTTTTTCATTAGACAAATACGACAGTGCATAAAATGTAAGTCATACCCAAATTCAAGGGAAGCAATGTCAGGAAAAAGTTCACAAACCCTCATGTAAATGGCATCTTTTTCCTGGTACCCAGTATGAGAACCATTTCTCTGTTTCTCTAGAAATCACAATACAGATTCAAAAGAATGATGGCAGTCATTAGAACAGCGGGCCACAGCCTTGGTCAATTCTTAGCCTGACGGGTCTCCCAGCGGTGGCTGCTAAGGCCATCATGTGAGGAAGGCTGAGAGAGGCTGCCAGGATAGGAATTACTTTCCTCAGTGGTCGGCTCCAGGGGCTGCCATCGTGTCCAGCCTGTCCTCCATGATGGGGACCAAGGCCAACAAGCCAGGCCCAAGCCCTCCGGTATCCACATAGAATCCAGCAAGTCCAGGGACAGGGAAGAGGCCAGAGCTGACTAGGGTCACCGATTGTGGCCTCAGGACTGTGGCATCTGAGCCAGGCATTAAAGACTGCAAAAATATTGAGAGGCAAAAATCAGAGGGGAAGCCATGTCAAGCTGAGGCCACCACATAGCAAAGGCAGGAAGATGGGGACGGAGTGCAGAGGAGGAACAGAGTCTCTGGATTACAGCAGGAAGGGCTGAGAAACAGCAGCTGAAAATAAGGGCTTGGCAGAAGGCTGGGACCTGAAAGTGCCAGGTTTCAAATGCCACACCAAGGAGCTGGTACCTCCTCCTACGATGCTGAGCAGGGAACCCTGAAGGTCGTGGCCAAGCTGCCCTGAAGATGGGTTTTCAGAAGCCCTGGCCATCCTGCGAATCACACAGGCCTGACTGGGTGCCCCGGACAACACACACATCCAACTCAATGAGCAGGCAACTGTTGGGTCTCCACGTGACATCATGCTCCGGCCTTTCAACCAAAGTGATAGCACAGGAAGTGTACAGCAGTATCTGCGGGTCCAGACAAACAGGTTTCACTCATTCTAAACCAACCAGTCAAAGAATGGTCAGGGGTTCTTCAGTAAGTCACACAGCTTTATTTTTCAAGAAGATCTCTCTTCTGAGAAAATCCAAGAGACAAATCAAGACCCAAAAAAAAAAAAAAACATTAAAAAGCAACAGTGCTTGTTTAATGTTACGGTAAGGACGGAAATAGATTTATGTTCCAAAAACCAAATGAATCAGGCTGTGCACTACTCAATATCCTGACCCATGAGGGTTTCTTTCTTTCAACTAAAAATAGATGCAATTTTCAGTGTCACACAAGTCAAGGCAGCTCATGAGTAGATTAATCCTTCTAAATGAAAGGTCAGCCCATGGTGAGGCTGCAGGGAGGGGACGCTGCACGTACGCCGTCTACAGGCGCACAGACTGGGATAACCTTTCTAGAGGGCAATTTGGCAATATTGATCAAATCTTTAAATGTGCTCATCCTTTGACCCAGCAATTCTACTCCTGGGAATCTACTTTACAGCAGGACTTCCCTAAGTGTACATGCCTTCTTTATTTATTTATACATGCATTATATATCATAAGCATTGCATGTGAATGCTTACTGCATCGCTGTTGGCAAGAGGGAAAAAAGTGGCAACTACCTACACATTCATCAATAGACGGCGAGTTTAAGAAAGTATGGTATATCTAGACGACAGGGTTCTGCCCAGCAGCCAAAAGAGTAAGGTAAATATTACATCAAATGAAACAAAAAGATATGATGAATAATTAAATAATGTGAGTGTATATGTGTGGGAATGTTAATTTTTTTTTTTTTTTTTTTTGAGATGGAGTCTCTCCGTCACCCAGGCTGGAGTGCAGTGGCATGATCTCGGCTCACTGCAAGCTCCGCCTCCCGGGTTCACGCCATTCTCCTGCCTCAGCCTCCTGAGTAGCTGGGACTACAGGCACCCGCCACCACGCCCGGCTAATTTTTTGTATTTTTAGTAGAGACGGGGTTTCACCATGTTAGCCAGGATGGTCTCAATCTCCTGACCTCGTGATCCACCCGTCTCAGCCTCCCAAAGTGCTGGGATTACAGGTGTGAGCCACCGTGCCCAGCCCAAATTTTTTAAGTTCAGCAAGATAGAACCAAACTGTTCATAGTAGTTCTACTTTTAAGGAAGGGAATAGCTTGGAGCAAGGCAGAGAGGAGGGTGATACAACCTCTGTACTTTAAAGTTTCTATAATCTTGGCCTCTTCTATTAATATATTTATGTCTTAAGAAGTATGTATAACTTTTGTATGAATAATTTTTAAAGATGAAATCTAGAAAAGTAAAGTCAAACCAATGAGCCTGGGCATCTAAGATGACATCTGAAGCTTTTTAAATGTATATATTTATTTTTTTAGCGAGATGGGGGGTCTCACTATGTTGCCCAGGCTGGATTTGAACTCCTGGGTTCAAGCAATCCTCCCACCTCAGCCTCCCAAGTAGCTGGGACTACAGGCATGTGCCCGACAAAATCTGAAGCTTTTAATCCCACCAGGATATAAGGTTCTCTCTCCAAGCTACCATTTTTCTACCGGATCATAAAGTCCCAGGTCAGAGACTTACCTAGTTCATGGCAATCCCAGGCACGTGCCCTAGGATGAGGCACTAACAGGCCCTCAAGGAATGCTGGACGGATGAATGGATGCAGGGCAGGGAAATACAGTTCATTCATCTGTGTTCACAGAGTTCTAGAAACAGCTCTGGATGGTGGCCCATTCCCTACCATCACCAATGTGGGCTAGAGATGAGCAAACAAGGTTGGGAACCACAGGCCTGGGATTTCCATCTTGACACTCACTACATGTGAATGTAACTCGCTCACCCTCCTCACCCACGGAGAGTCAGCACTGTCCTGATTCAGGCAGAGGTACCTTCCAGCCCTAACTGGCTGGTGAACAGAATGCTGTGGAGGGGGAGATTTCGCTCGCATGGGAGACTTGAGGCCACAAAAGGCTGGAGAAGGCATGACTGAGTGGGAGAGAGGCTTGGGCCCGGCAAGCTAGAATGGGGGCGTTTCGGGGGGACGTGGAGAATCCCTGCAGGGCTCTGAACCCTGGAGCCACACGAGAGCAATGGGAATTTGGATAAATCACGTTAGTTCTCCTCATTAATCTCACTCATCTAAACACAGAAATGGTATTATGTGCTTTTCAGAATCGCTGTAAGATTTAAGTGAAGTAACCCATGTACCCAGCACAGAACAGCAGCCGGAGAACCTATCTCCCACCTGATGTCTGGGGCTGAGGGCCCCACGGTGGGCACTGTTCTGTTTTGGGCCGCTTGTTGGAGCACTCCACAGACCAGGTGGACACTATGTACGCTGCTGGTTGGCTCGCAGGGCCTGCAATGCCGACAAAACTTGCCTGGAAACTGCAACTTTTTAGCCTACAGAAAATCACTTGGCATATATAATATATAAGCTCCTATTTCTTCATCTGGCTACCTCTGCCATCCCTCAGGATGAGCAGACTGGGATCTACAGGCGCACAGACTGGGATAACCTTTTTAGAGGGCAATTCACCCCTACCTCAATTTTTTTAGAGGCGCACAGACCGGGATAACCTTTTTAGAGGGCAATTCACCCCAAACCTCAATCTCACCCCTAACGCTGCCACCATCTGTGTTCTCCTAGTAATCGATTCCCCTATACTTCGCTCCTTGTTTCTTGGTATTGAATTCAAATTTAGAGTTGCTGGGATTCACTTTCACTCTGGACTCTCCACTGCCACCCCTGACCCCCACTGCCCCTCCCTGGTTGAGGTGCAGCCCTCTCTACAAGTCACCCCGTGCTAGGGCAGGAAAGATTCCATATGCAGAGTGTGGTGCACACAACCAACATTTGCAGGAGGCGGAAACAGGCACTCTGTACTCACTGGCTCACTTTATGGTACAGCTTAGCAATGCCCTGGTGGGTCCAATCCTTCCCAAGGGTGGGCAAAATGTGGCCAAGAGTATCTGATCTAAATGAAGAGAAAAAGAGAAAAATAAAGTAAAATGCCCATTCAGATTCATTGCACCATTCATGCCTCATTAAAAAAAAAACACACACACACACACACACACACACACACAAACAAGACCCACAACTTTCTTTCTGGATAGAAAGCCCAAGGCTCAAGTCATCAAAGTCGATGCTGACGGAGGGACATGGCAATCCACGGAAGGACGCCTCCAGTCTGATCATGCATCGAGGTGCCTGGCTTGCTGAATCAAAGGAAAAGGCCATTCTGAAAAGACGCTCTTGAGAAGCCCCCACAAAAGCAACCAAGTCGGAGAGATAATACCCTAGAGGGAAACAACCCAGCCCTAAACACAATGATTGACACCAAGGAGCTGAAACTAAGTAACTCCAACTGCACCAGAATTCGAACCGTGCAAGTCCCATGAGGGGAGCGGAGGTGCCAACACCAGGCCCAGAGACCACACGGCGAAGCAAAGAAATCTACCATGGCCCCCAAGTCAGCAGGACCTACCTGGTGATCGTCCCGTCAATATCGGAAATGATGACTTTATCATCCCAGTTCCACAGATAGATGGTGCCCTCACAGCGGCAGGTGCCTTGGTACTGCGTGGTGACACTGAAAACCACGTCGTTGGGGCCATTCTTCAACTTCAAGCTTTTCTGAAGAACATGAACCATTAATATTTGTCTGCTTGAGTGAAAGGCCCTGATGGATGGGCATTTGGATTCTGTTCCATGAGAAGCAGCATTTGGCTTTAAAAACAAGGGGCTGTCCTGGGCCCTTGTATAATTCTTTCTTTCCCCCACCCTTCCTTGTTCTGGTTCTTTCTGGGGTTGGACAGGCAAAACGAAACCTCAGCTCTCTCAGGCCCCCTTGTAACGCAATGTGCCTACTTGCTACAGAGTTGTTTTACTTCCCAGGATAATGCTAATTTGACCCAGTATTTTCAGATTAGAGTCATTAGCCAGGATTCAATGACGGGGCTATCCAGCATAATAAATCACAATTTTGGAATAGGATACACTTACCACTCCATGACTAAATAGGAAGGCCATGATTCAGGGAGACAAATTTAAGCCAAGTGTGAAAATACATTACCCTACATAACCATGTTTTTAAGTTGTTATTATTATATTGACACAAACTGGAAAAAGAGAAGTATCGGTTATCAGTCATGCCTCATATCCAGAAGAATATAGTCTAGACCCAAAGAAATCACACCAAATTCAAAATGCAAAGTGACTTTTGAGCAGTTTTGAGTCTCTGTGCCAGGACTCCTGGTGCATTCAGACTCCTGCCATTCAAACCCCCAGGTTGCCTGACTGCAGGTGTCCCCAGTGTCACCAGTGGGAGCCGTGAGTCACACAGAGACTCTCAGGCTGCAGGGTCCCACACATGGCCTGAGTGGGTGTCTGGGCCTGTTCCTTATCTTTTCCTAGTAAACACCCTCACCCCTGAGCCAGGCTCCCCACTAACTCAGGAGAAATGCAAAAGACTTGATTCACAAAAAACACAAGGATAGGCGCCCACTGGCCATGACCAATGGGATCCAAGAAAGGGCTTTTAATTAAAACTGGTCTCACACATGGAAAAATAAAAGGACACCATGACCAGGTGATGCCCCTGGTTACCTGAAATTCTCTAAATTCTATCAGAACTGCTTGATTTCCACCAACGGAAGAGATGCATTTGAGTTAACAAACATCTCTCTCTTGAAGCAAAAACACCCTTGAGTGATTTTCAAGTCTATCCATGATTGACACCTCAGGATGAATTAGCTCTGCCAGGCTGCCTTCCTCCTAAGGAAGGCCAGCAAAAGAAGAAGACAAAAGGGAAGGTCATATTGGGGTCCCAGGCTGGATAGTGCTGGAGTTGGGGTGGAAACAACAGGCACCCAGTTGAGGGACTGCAGGCCCGCTGGGATGAAAGGTGACAAGGGGCACATCCCAACCATCACACAGCCTTAGGAGTCTGCAGAAACCTCATGTGCTTACAACACAGCCACGGCAAACATGGGAGACTCACAAGCTGCTCGGAAGTCAGCCGGAGAGTCTTCTTGTAGCTGACGTTAGGCAGAAGAGGGAGGTGGCCTGAGTTTGATGGCTTGGCAGCTGCGCGCTCCTCATCACTGGAGGATGATTCATGCTTTACTCTGGAACACACAGTGATGTCATCACCAATTAGAAAATGCATCTGGGTAGCCACAAAAAATGCATTAGCCTTTAATCAATGACTAAGTCAATCCAGTCTCTCCTGAGTCCCGTCTCTTGGGTGATCATTTACCATAAGATGCTAAATTTATCAATGAACTCTCACTACATCCCCATTCATGCATCTCTTGCATTACACATGTGGGGGCTGCCTCTCCTCATTCACTTGCCTATTGATGAGCTACAATCACTATTTTAAGCCAACAGGTTCCTATTCATGACAAGCAGGGTTAAACTCCCTCTTGGCCTAGAAAGATGCTAACTGTCTTCTCGGTCTCTCTTCTCTTCCTATCTGTGACTGCAGGCCAAGCGCTTGGAGTCCAAGTTTCTACAAGTCCAAACTCATCCGTCAGTTCCCTGTATAAAGTTTGCCAAATATACAACTCCAAGGAATTAGGGACTTTCTAGGACTTACGAACAGGTGCCAGTGAAAGCAAGGAAGAATCACCAATTCTACCCCGCAGGATCCCCCAGAGGGTCATCCCATGAGCAAGGAATATGCCTTACTTCCCTGCTCAGAATATACAGGTCAGTGTCCCTAACTCCTCTAGACTTTTTTGTTCAGTGGGGAGCTGGGAGGTGCAGGGTGGGAATCAGGCTCGTTTTCTTTAAATAGTTCACATAAAGTATATCTGTAATTAGCTGTTGACTCAGTGAAAATCCTGCTATGACATAATCCCCAACCCAGTAGTATTAGCTCTGCCTTCCAGGACCACTATCTTTGAAAATGCCTCAATGCTATATGAAGCGCTTAGTAAATGCCTTAGACTAAATGGAAAAGGCTGAGTGGCCCTGAAAGCAGCACATCCCAAGCCCTCCGGTACTTTGCCTTCCTACAAAGCTTCTGGCTCAGCACCTTCCTCTTGGCAAGGTTAGCGTATACACAGAGCTCCAGCTCATTTTTTTTAACTGTTTTTTTTATTTTTTATTTTTCTATTGACATATTAATTGTACATATTTATGGGGTACCTGTAATATTCTGATAAATGCATACATTTGCATTTATCAAAATATCATGCATACCCTGATCAAACCAGGGTAATCAGCATATCCATCACCCCAAACTGTTATCATTTCTTTGTGTTGAAAACATTCCAAATCTTCTCTTTTAGCTATTTTGAAATTTATAATTACTGTTAACTATAATCATTCTATGCCATCAAACGCCAAAACTTATTCTTTTCATCTAACTGTATGTTTGTACCCATTAACCAACCTCTCTTCATGCGCCTCTCCCCTCTACCGTTCCCAGGTCTGGTAACCACCATTCTACCCTCTACCTCCATGAGATCAACATTTTCAGCTCCCACATATGCGTAAGAACACGTGATATTTGTTTTTCTGTGCCTGGCTTATTTCACTTAACATGATGACCTCCAATTCCACCTATGTTGCCACAAATGACAGGATTTATTCTTTTTTATGTCTGAATAGTACTCCACTGTGTATATGTATCACATTTTTCTTCATCCATTTATCCATCGATGGACACTTAGCTTGGTTCCATATTTCAACTCCTGTGAATAGTGCTGTGATAAACATGGGGGTGCAGGCATCCCTTTGACATCCTGATTTCCCTTCCTTTGGATAAATAACTCAGTAGCAGGATTGCTGGATTGTATGGTAGTTCTATTTTTAGTTTTCTAAGAAATCTCCTACTGTTTTCCCATAATAGCTGTACTAATTCACATTCCCACCAACAGTGTTTAAGAGTTCCCTTCTCTCCATATCCTTCGGAGCATTTGTTACTTTTTGTGTTTTTGATAGTAGCCATGCTAACTGGGGTGAGATGCTATCTCACTGTGGTTTTGATTTGCACTTTCCTGATTAGTGATGTTGAGCAAATGGGACTATATCACATTCAACAGCTACTGCCCAGCAAAGGAAACAATCAACAGAGCAAAGAGACAACCCGTTAAATGGAGAAGACATGTGCAAACTCCTCATTCAACAAGGGGCTGATACCCTGAACATACAAGGAACTCAAACAACTCAACAGCAGAGAAACCAATAACCCCATTTAAAAGTGGGCAAAGGATCTGAATTTCACAAGAGAAGATGTACCAGTGTGTGTCTTATCTTTTTATGTCAATAAACTCTCTCCTCTCAGTGCTAACTTCCTCTCATCCTACTGCCTCCTGTTTCCCCCGCCCTTGCCTCCCTTAAGATCTCCTATGCAACCTACAGCTTTCGGACCCCATACGTGTTCATTTGAGAAGTGATTCCCAGCCTCACCGACACGGCAAAACCCATCTCTACAAAAAATTAAAAAATTAGCTGGGCATGGTGGCGCATGCCTGTAGTCCCAGCTACTTGGGAGGCTGAGGCAAGAGAATCACTTGAACCCAGGAGGCAGAGGTTGCAGTAAGCCAAGAATGCGCCACTGCACTCCAGCCTGGGTGACAGGGTAAGATCCTGTCTCAAAAAAGAAAAAAAAGAGATCCCTACAACCCAGTACTGCCCAATACTGGGGAGACGTGAAGGAGGACAGCGTTCCACAGCACCCTCACTTCTGTGGTGTTTCTAACACACTTGTGTGGAGACCTGGCTCCTTCCAGTCCTAGAATGAGCAGGCCCTGCCTAAGCACCTGCTCCCTGGGCCCCAGGAAAGGGAGGTCTGTGGGCTTCGGGCTGCTGGCCCAGAGCTCGTTCAACCAACACTCAAGCATACCATGCCACGCATCAATGGCACAGCAAATAACCTATTCCTACTCACACAGCGCTTGTGTCTAAATCACAACACAGAGACCTGGGCTGAAGACAAAGATTTAGAGATCACTGGGACAGAGTCCTGGGGGAATACGCCATGGCAACAGGAGGCTGAGTTGAAGGAGAACAGAGCATCGGCTAGAACTGTGGTTGGTCTGTGGCGGAGCTAAGCTACACGTGGATGGAACAATGCCACGACACTGGGGGCTGATTCTGATTCTAGGTAGCGTGGAGATGGCACAGCAGTTAGACTCTGAAACACACAGATTTCCAGCCCTTGGTAACTTCAGGCTGTATTACCTTGGAGAAATCACTTCTTCATCGTTTAGCCTTGATTTCTTATCTGAAAATGCAGAGGAACAACTGAACCACATCCACTCAAAACTTCAGGATGCAGGCAGGCAACAGGCTGCAGAGACCTGGACCGGGAGACCCAGACATAAGCCCCAGCAAAGGCCGTATCCTAAAACATTCCTCCCTGGGCCTCAGTGGGTTCCTCTGTAAAATGACCTGGTCCGACCAAAGTCCCTTCCAGTTCTGACACCTACAGACTCTGAACTAGGCTGGCTCTTCTGAACCAACAACCTGGAGGTTTTCGGACAGTGTAGATGTGGTCCTGGAGCCAGTACAGCCTGGCAAATGCTGCTAGGGACGGGGGCGGTGCAGATTTCCTTGTCAAGCAGAAGAAGAAAGAGGCTACAGGCCCCTCATTGAATGGGAAAATGTTTATGTTCCAACCAAACAGTTTGGAGTGAAATGAGATCCAAATGTGAAGCAAAGCTCTTGGTGACAACAGATTGATGTGTACCTCTGCCGGCGGGATGAGGAGGCAAGGCGGAATGGCTGTGATTTCCATCTGCTGCTTTTAAAAAAAAAAAAAAAAAAAAAAAAAAAACCCCACTAAATTTGTGCAGCATGCCATGTTTGAAGGAACACAGAAAGGAAAACACAGATACAAAGACTAAAATGCGAGATGTGCAGTTGGCTGTTGGTGGTTTCGGCTTAGGGCAAGTACACGGTCATTTGCGGCTGCCACGTCCCAGATTGCGCCACCCTGCACAGAATAAAATGTCTCCTTTTCGGAGGCCCCCACCCCACCCCTTACAATGGCTCATTAAATGTTGCTTGCTTTACAGTATCTGCAAGAAGCAACAAAACAAAACAAAAGGGCTCATGTCATTTGAAAATGTGTGCACAGAAGAGTAGCTGTGAACAACATCTAAGTTAGCACTTGTCAGTGTACGTTTTTCAAACGGTATTTTAATTATTTGTATGGTGACAAGCTGTTTGCTCAATTATGGGACTTCGGGGACTGTTACGTCAATCAAGTCTGTCAATTAGGAAAACATTCTGACACCTTTTTTTTTTTTTTAGTCAACTGCATGACTCTAATAAGGAGACTCAAAGTCTGAGATGCCAGTACAAATTAAAACGTTTACATTTTTCAAGAGAACTTTATATTCTTTTCAAAATCTTTCTTTTTCACAAGAACCAATTCTTAATTTTTCAGGTTTGATGACGAACCATAGTGTGACTAACTCAGAATAGCGAATGGTCCAGCTGTTTCTATTTGACGGGGAAAAGCATTTTTTGCCCACATTTGAATATGATTGTATCAGACAGTGAGAAAAATCCGTGACACCCCAAGTAAACTGCAAGAGCTGAGGTTCCAACTTGGGAAGAGCTGCAGAAGTATCTCGCTGCTCTCCCCACTCTCCTGGGGTCCTGCCTGCTATGGCTAGACGGAGTGAGAGTAAGAGCAGTGCTGGCACCAGCGATGCCACTGTGCCCGCTGTGTATGGGCCCCTCCCAGTGGCTGTCCTCTTCCTTCCCTTGTAAACCTAACTCTGACCCTCAGGCCCATCTTCCCCTAGGTCTAAGACTGGCTATATTAGTCTGTTCTCACACTGCTCCATGACTGGGTAATGTATAAAGAAAAGAGGTATTAATTGAATCACAGTTCCACATGGCTGGGGAGGCCTCAGGAAACTTACAATCATGACGGAAGGCAAAGGAATAGCAGGCACCTTCTTCACAGGGCAGCAGGACGGAGTGAGTGCAAGCAGGGGAAATGCCAGATGCTTGTAAAACCATCAGATCGCACGAGACTCAATCATCATCACGAGAACAACAGCATGGGAGAAACGGCCCCCCTGATCCAATTCGCTCCACCCGATCCCACCCCTGACACGTGGGGATTTGGGGATTATAATTCAAATTTGGGACATTTGGGTGGGGAAACAGAACCAAAGCATATCATTCTGCCCCTAGACCCTCCCAAATCTCATCTTTTCACATTTCAAAACCAATCATGCCTTCCCAACAGGTCCCCCAAAGTCTTTTTTTTTTTCTTCAGATGGAGTCTTCCTCTGTCACCCAGGCTGGAGTGCAGTAGCACGATCTTGGCTCACTGCAGTGACCTCTGCCTCCTGGGTTCAAGCGATTCTTCTGTCTCAGTATCCCCAAGTAGCTGGAATTACAGACGCATGCCACCATGCCCGGCTGATTTTTATATTTTTAGTAGAGACGGGGTTTCACCATGTTGGCCAGGCTGGTCTCGAACTTCTGACCTCAGGTGATCTGCCCGCCTCGGCCTCCCAAAGTGCTGGAATTATAGGCGTGAGCCACCGTGCCCGGCCCAGTCCCCCCAAGTCTTAACTCATTTCAGCATTAACTCAAAGTCTACAGTTCAAAGTCTCATCTGAGACAGGTCCCCTCTGCCTATGAGCCAGTAAAATCAAAAGCAAGTGAGTTACTTCCTAGAACAATGGGGGTACAGGCACTGGGTAAATATACCTGTTTCCAATGGGACAAATTGGCCAAAACGAAGGGGCACAATCCCCATGCAAGTGTGAAATCCAATAGGACAGTCAATAAATTTTAAAGTTCCTAAATGATCTCCTTTGACTCCATGTCTCACATCCAGGTCATGCTAATGCAAGAGGTGAGCTCCCACAGCCTTGGGCACTGCCAGAGGGCGGGAAGGACTTGGCAGACATCTCGCATTTAGCCCTCAGAGTATATTTTAAAATACTTGAAACTCTATGGTTTGGGACTGAACGCGTGTCCTCCAGGTGACCACACAGCCACCCTCCCCGATCGGTTTCTGCACTCTGGATCATTTTCTCATGAAGTTGCCGCAAAGACCCAGTGAGATGTGGTCTACTGCATCGGTGTTACTCTTAATCCCATTTCACAGATGGAGACGCTGAGAGGTGGATTAATTTGCCAAAGATCACACTGAAGGCTGTTGGACAAGGTCCCTGCTCTACATCCTGCTCTGTACTACCTCTTGTGTTTAGAAATTATTGCCAAGACAGAGAAGGTTATTAAAATGAATTCCAGGAAAATGAGGCATTTCTAGTGTAGCTATTTAAGTTGGTTTAAGTTGCTGAGAGCACCCAGTTTTGCATCTTTCTTTGTGTGCCTCTTTCGGGGTAGCGTGCCTCCACGCAGCCTCCAGGTCAGCTCCATCCCAGCCTGTCTGGGCACCGACGGTGGCACTGGCATCTTTGCTCAGATGTGTCAGGGAGCTTGCCCGAGGTCCAGTGGTTACCAAGGAGCACAGCTGGAATTCCAAACCAGACCCACCTGACTCTAAAGTCGGCTGCTTCCGCTACAGCTTGCGGAGTAAACAACCACTTATTTTAAAAATGTCTGGTTTCCATGCTGGCTGCTTGACGGATCACTCAGAGGGTGGCACGTTCTTGGCCTGGGCTCCATCCTCAACACACCTGCCTTTTCCCTTCCAAGCGCACTCACAGCGAAACTCAGAATTCCCAGCTGGGAAATGTCGAGACCCTGGTGCCTTCCCATTCTTTCTTGTGCCTGCGAAGCACAGACCAGGGGTGGGTCAGCGAGGAGGCACCTGGGACACCACCAGGGGAAACGGAAACATTCCCCTTCAAGAGCATCCCAAGCGAGAGCGAGCCAGGCCATTCACAGGCACATTCAAACTCAGCCCTGCCAGGTCCCACAGACTCGTCTCCACCCTGTTCTTCTCCACAGAGAACAATAAAGAAATCAGATCGTTTCCTACCTGCCTCCCACGTGGGTTTCTGTTTGTAGTAAAGACTCCTAGATGTAAAATTGTTTAAGACGCAGAGCCATGGCCAGGATTCAGAGGAATGGAAATCCACGCCTGCCTCTCCCATAAATCAACACCACATGGAGAAATCCTCAGTGGTTCAGTGGTGGTTGAGCAACACTTTGGAAAGGCTGCTCTGCGGGGCAGTGGCCTCCAAGATACAACAACGAGTAAGATGTGGATCTGGCCCCAATTAATCTGTTAGCACTTTCTGTCTGCTAAATAAGAAATGGAATCCTGGATTTCTTAAGCACGGAAATACTGTAAACATGAAGTAATAAGTAAAAGATGGTACAGAGCAAATCATCCAGTGTCAGTATATGATACCTGCATCATAATTAGTGTATAATTGGACTGTCCTCAGAGTCACCTCCAACCCCATACAAAGAGATTAACCTGAAGACAAACCACAAATACTGATCAGTATCATCAAAATCTAACCTCTCCTACGTCAAGTGAATATGAATCCACGTTAAAAGTATCAACATAAGTCCTGGTCAGCATTTAAATTGCAGAGAAAGGCAAGTTCCTTCAGAAGTGAAACTTATTTCCATGTTATCGTTAGGGCTGTTATTTGTTACTGTCATCACTGATATTATTCTCACTGTTATTATTGTCATTATTGTCATCATCATCATCATCTTTGTATAAAGGGCAATCACACGCCAGGACCATGCGAAATGCTCTAGTTATATTATCTCACTTAAGGCTCACATTTATTTTGCAGATTAGCTATCTAAGGGAGCAACTGCATCCATTTTGCTCATGGGAAAACCAAGTTAAATAAATTGCTCCAGGTCACCAAGTGAATCACAGAGCCAGAGTTGGAACCGTGTGAACCCTAGGGGCATCCAGGCGGCATGTGCCATGAACTTGGACGCTGCAACATCCCAAGAAGCCTCCTACCGCACCTGGTGGCCATGCTGAGCTGCGGTGGTTGCTCTCCGGTGCTATGTCCGTTGCCAGCCAAGCACTGCTCTGGCTTACTCTCCTAGAGAAGGAGAAAAGAAAGAGTCACAGAAGTACCACAGAGAAGGGGCTTGCAGGCAGCTGGTGTTTTCCCATGGGCTTCCTTAATGCAGGATCCCTGAAGGTAGACCCTTCCCCAAGGACGCCCACCCTAGCGATCGCCCCAGGAGGCTCTGGCTGTGTTTATTTCAGTGGTCCTGATCGCTCCTTTGCTAAGAAGTATACGATTAAACCAAGAAATATTTTTGACAGAAATGAGTCTGTTATCTGTGAGTGTTTGTGGCACCAAACCAAACTCCATCATCACTGTAGCTTATGCAAATGCTTGATCAAGGGCTGCTTGGATTCTGGGGGCCTTTCAAAATATTTTCTTGAAATTGCTGATAGAAATGCTTGAAAATATTTTCATAGTATATTTTGTCTGGGGAAGATGTGAAAGCATTTTCTTCTTTTCCAAGATCACATACTCTTAATAGAATATCCTCTGTTGGTGTACTGGAAAGAACCTTGGATTTCTAAGAGAACACCTGGGCCCAGTCTTGTCTCTCTTGCTTACAAACTTTGGGCAAGTCATTCAACTGTTCAGAACTTCGCTTCCTCATCTGTGAAACAGGGGTGATATTCTCCATCTCCTAACACTGCTATGAGGACTAAAGGAGACTCTGTGTCTGAAACACAAAGCTAGGCACGCAGCAGGCGAGGGAGGACGGAGATGGGCAATGGCCCTATGGACAGAAGAGACCAGAGAGAAATGCCAAGGGACCAGGGGTAAATGACTAAATCTCTTTATCCGTGCTCGTTTCATCAGGAGATAGGTTAACAATTTCTACTACGGTCCTTTAATAAAGAAAATGAACAATACAAACAACATAATAGGGTGACTGTCTTAACATATGATTAGCATGAACTAATTTCAAATATCCTTTAGGTTTTTTAATAAGCACACAAATCATTGATATAATGTGTCCAGTTATGTTTTATCTATTATCATGTGACTTAGCCACCACTATTAGCAATTTCTTCTTAGGCTATTTCCCAAATATATATCTAACTGAAATAAGTATGTTTTAGATTTTTAAAGAAACACTTAATTTCATAATTGTTCCTTACTTTATAGCAGCACTCCACTTAATTCAAACTGGTGAGAATTTGGATATTCTACAAAGAAGTCACTGAAATATACTTCCACCTTAAATTCTAGAACATTCTGCTCTCTAGTAAGAAAACTAGAGAGGCCCTTCATGCTTTACGGCCTCTAGTATAAAGCATATATATTTGCACTCATTTGTCTGTAGCCCTTGGAGATCAGTAAAACTGATAGGAAGACCTCAGATATGCTAACAGAAAACGTCAAAGAACAACTATATCTTGATAAAACTCTTCCAGCAAATGTTTTCCCTTTCAACTAATGGCATACATAGAGTTCATGGCAGTTTAGGATTAAAATAACCAATTTGACTGTTGTCCCTGTGGCTTCTTCATACTACTTTCCGAGAGAAATCAGCACACCCTCAACAAATGTTTGCTGAACCCCTACTCTGGGTCCAATATGGGGGCCAAGAACACCAAAGCAATCAGAGCCATACATGGTCTCTGCCTCATGGAGTTTTGGGTCTAGACAGAAAGGAAAGGTTCCTCACATAGTCACACTAGTGATTATATAATTATCAACTATGACAACATTTATGGAGGAAGAGTTCACAGGCAGAGGACAGCAGACCAGACTCACATGCAGAGAAAGGGCTACTGGATCTGCTAGTTAGCTAAGCGAAGCAGGGGAGAGGGGTCCACGGAATACTGGGTGATGAAAACAGCATGTGCAAAGCCCTCAGGGTAGAAGGTACCTCCAGCCATTGAAGCTAATGCACAGAGAGGAGAGGAAAACAGCAAAGATGAGATTAAAGAGGCAGGCAGGAGCTAGAACACACAAGCACTGTAGGTCGTGGTAAGGACACCAGCCTTCATTATAAGAGCCCTGGGGAACCACAGTAAGGCTTTAAGCAAGAAGCAACATAAATGGGAGCAGTCCCCTAAAGAGACCAATGCATCCGCAGTACAGAGAATGAAGAAGCAAGGGCGAGGATGGGTGCAAAGAGACCATCTGGAAGCACCTCTGGGAGAGATGACGGTAGTGCAGATTCGTGGGAGTGGAGCTGGAGAGACATGGACACGTCAGGTAAGTATTTAAGATGGAAAACTGATAGGACCTAGTGTGGGAGTGAGGCTAAAAGCATGAATCTCACCCACGGATGGACAGTGGTGCCATTTTCTGACTATGGCCCCAGTGATGGAAGAACTCGCAAGAATCCCGTGAGTTCAACTCTGGAAGTGTTAAGTTTGAAATACCTTGAGGCATCCGCAGGACAATGTCTGCTTAGTTGGCTACTTGATAAATGCATGTGGAGTAGAAAAGAATGTCCGGTTTGGAGACAACAACGGAGTCATCGCATGGGCAGAAGGGAAAAGTAAGAAGTAAAAGGAGAAAAGGTGGCCTAACATGAGCTTTGAGGACCCTCCTAGAGGTGACTAAGCCAGAGCGGGAGCAGCCTGCCAGGAGGAGGAGGCCCAGGTGGACTTAGGGGCCTGGGAGCCAAGCGAAGCAAGTGCTTCAAGAAATAGGAGGAGAAGGCAACGAAGATCTTAAAGAAATCACAGGCACTCATAAGTAAGGCCAAAGCCATGGACCTTCAGACATTCCATTTCAGTGAAAGGACTCAGAGAATTAGTCAACTGCTCTAAGTATATATACCTCATTAAAATTGTCCTCACAGGCAAGGCGTGGTGCCTCACGCCTGTAATGTCAATGCTTTCAGAGGCCTAGGGAGGCAGATCACTTGAGCCCAGGAGTTTGAGACCAGCCTGGGCAACATGGTGAAACCCAACTCCGCTAAAAATGCAAAACTTAGCCATGCGTGGTGGTGCACGCCTGTAATCCCAGCTATTCTAGAGGCTGAGATGGGAGGATTGCTTGAGCCCAGGAGGCAGAAGTTGCAGTGAGCTGAGATTGCACCACTGCACTCCAGCCTGGGTGACTGAGCGAGCCCATTTCAAAAAAAGAAAGGAGGGGAGAGGAGGGGAGGGGATGAGAGGGGAGGGGAGGGGAGAAAAAGAAAAAGAAAAAAATTGTCTCCAGAAGCAGAAGGAAGATATTTAATTTCTTAAGAAACTGAATTTCCAAGGTGAATCCCTTCTTTTATAGATGACGAAATCTTACCATGAGGGAGTGACTTGACCACAGTCTCCTAACGGTTACAGAGCCAGGGGGTGACGCCTATGCTGCTGGCTCCTGACCTTCCTCTCCACCTTCCCCATGTTCCGCAAGCCCTAGCCCTACTTCATGGCAGAGCTGGCTCATGAAAACTCAGCACTAGGGCCTATGTTCATTTCTCTGATGTAACTACATGAAAACCAATCTCACTACACAAAATCAAAACTTGCTAAGTGTGAGCACTTCTTTGTCTTCTGGGCTTACCTCCTTGATCGTGGTGTTTCTTCCCCTCCATGAAAACCACCATCTTCCTCCCTTTTTGGGCATTTTATCCCTCATGATAGATTCCACAGTGGCCTGTTTTAAATGGATGGTAACATAAATAATGGAACAAAAAAAGATCAACTTAGCACATTCAAACCAAAAGAAACATACATGCAAATTAAAGTAAGATTTAAAAAAAAAAAATCAGAGAAAACACAACATACTATTTGTGGGTTAAAAATTTTAGAGAAGCAAAACCTAATGGCGTCCAAAATTACATGAAGGTAACTTAAGCATGAAGACTTAAGAAGATGTTAAAGGAATAAACAAACAACAAATAAAATACAACACAACAACAACAACAGAAAAAGAAAGCATTAGAAATCATTAGTGATTAGTAAGACTGGAAGTTTTCAAATTAAAGTGGCTAACTGGTTAAGATATTATTACTCTCAATATGATTATAAAATAAAATATGAAATGATTAATATGGGGTAGAGGATAAAACAGTTTTCAACAAAAGGTAAAACGCATAGGATTTTTACGAAGTGTAAATTTCTAAACATTTACATTAATAGGTACATCTGATTTAAAATCTCAAGTATTAAAAAGAGAATTTATACGTTTAACTTAGGCAAATGAGTTTAATGGGGAGATTAAATATGAATTGATAATTTTCTACGTTTTTTCCAAAGAACAAAATATCTATCTATCTTGAGGTTAATTACAGGACCAAGGTAAAAGTCATGTAATGTCCCTTCCTCAATTTACAGAACTTTCAAGTAGCTGACACCTCAGCTAGTAACGAAAGAAAGATTTAAGCTGAAAGATTCAGTCTAACAGGGTGCAGGGAAACAGATAGGTAAGTAATTTACTATGTAGCTTAAAAGATCTCTATCTGACACAAAAGAAAACCCAACTGCAGTAAAACACAAACCACTCACATCCACTTCATAAATAGGACAATTCATAGAGCTGTCAATGACCTATTTCCCCTAAATCTACTCATAAATGTAACAAAACCACAATTTAAAAAAAAAAAAAAAACAAGCAAGCCAAAGAAAGGAAAAAAACAAACAAGAGTATTTTCAGTCCTTCACAACTTGTTCTAATGTTCATTTGAAAAACAAACAAAGATAGCCTAGAAAATTCTCAGGCAGAAGAGTAGTAAGTAGAATAAGCACTACTGGATATTAAAATATACCTAAATATACTAAAAGAATGCAGTGTTGGTATACAAGGACACATATCACAGGAACAGAAAACAAAAGTCCAGAAATAAATCTAAATTCACAGAGAAATGTAACAGAAGGTGAAGTTGTAAGTGCCTCTGAGTGGAGGATAGGGTTAGTTAACACACGGTCCTGGGATAATTCAGTAGCCATGTCAGACCCTGGAGGATAGGGTTAGTTAATACACGGTCCTGGGATAATTCAGTAGCCATGTCAGATCCTGTGAGCAGCTCACCTGCCTCCCCTTTCTTGCTGACAGATCTGAAACTGTTCAAGAATCAGGCTGCAATGCATGTGGAGAAGGCTGGCTCAACTCCAGAGGATGCACCTCAATGGCTGAAGCCATTCACTGTCATTTCATTGCTTTGCCAAGAACTGCTTTAGAGGCAATCATGCGACCAACTTTGGCCAATGAAATACGAGCAAGCTGCCCCACCCTCCCGTTTCAGATGTGGCGGTATGAGGAAATGATCTGTAGGGCAGTCATCTTGTGACCATCAAGGAAAAGCTGAGAAAATCACAAAGAAGCTAACCCAAATTCATCAAGCCTGAAACTGTCAACCTCCAAGATCGTTGTCATATGAGATTATTACTTAAGCCATTTTAGTCATTCTGTTTCCTAAAACAAAAAGCATCTTCACCAATTCAAGAATTTCCTAGGGAAAAAAAAAAACTGGTTTGGTTCCCAATACCTCCCTCATTAAGCTCAAAATAAAATCTAGATGGATGAAAGATTTTAAAATCTTTCAAAATTTCCAAAACTTGTAAAAATACACCCCATATACAAGAAAGCACAAAAAGAAAATATAAGGCCTATCTTCACAAGTTTTGGAAATGGGGAAGCAGGGCCATTTTAAGCATGATACAAAACCCAACAGCCATAAAAGATAAGATGGGCAAATTCTACATTTAAAAATAATGTCTATATTAGAGAAATGCCATATATAGAGTCAAAAGTTACTGACTTGTAAAAAGATTTAGCATGCATATCACAAGAACTAATTTAAGTTTCAGAGCCCATGTGGATTTCTTTTTCAGTGAATAAATAAAGCCTTTAGCTATATTGCTATTGCAATGGGCTTTTTTCTTACGGATTTGTAAATGTTGAGAACAGTGACATAAAAATGTGTCCCAGGCCATGGATACCATGGCAGGGACAAAATAAAAACCACTCTGGAGAACATGCCCTCAGCCCAGTCCACAAAGGTACCCACAGATAAAGCACCATCCAACATGAGATTGCAGTCCTCAAAACACAACGCATGCACACACACACACACAGACACACACACGTACACATGTGCACATACACACACGCACACACCTGCACAAGTATGCACACATGCACAAGTATGCACACATACACACGTCCACACACACGTGTGCACATGCTCACATGCAAATGCACACACATGCACATATGCACACACGCACATGCACACACACTGACACATAGGCACAGGCACACACACACATACGCAAACCCAGGAAGAAGCAAGCCTAGACTCAACAAAGTCCGATTAGACCTTCAAGAATCTCAAGTGTTAGAACTGGCTGACCGACTGCAACATCCTAAGGCACACAAAAGCTTGCTAAGCACACAAAGGATACAAACAAGTCTAAGGCAGTCTCTGCAGCAAAAAACGTATAATCTAGTAGGAAGATCTATCATTGAAAATTAACAATTCCCGGCTGACTGTCTGGTGAATTGTTTTGGGGAGGATGAGAACACTGCAGGCTGGCAGGTGGTGTGGCTGCCCTCCTACCTCTTCCCTGCGGCCACTTACCTACTCTCCCCTGCAGACTGGGAGCTGCCCAGGCCCTGTACTGGCTCCAGCCTCAGAGAATCAGGCATGGGGCCGGCTTCCTGGCTGAGCAGCACCTGACACTGGCACGGACACCTGCGCCTGACCTCGATGCCTGCTCCACCCCTTCCAGGGTGACACTCATCTCCCTTTGTCCTCACTGGGCTCTGAGGTCCTGGCACCCGTCTGCTCAGCCTCCACCTGTGCCCCTTGCACGGCAGATATTGAGAAAGGAATCTTTGGTCCATGATTGGCAGGTTTTGCCTCGATAAGGAGGAGGGGGAACCACGTGCACGGTGCAAGAGAGAGATCTGAAACTCCTGGCCTGTATGCTCATGAACTTCAAAACAGCACAGTGGAATTAACTCTGTGGTTTCCACAATAAAAGTGAAATTCCAATCACCCAGATTAAGCTATTCATCATTTCTAGCATCCCCTTTTCTTTCTCATGTTAAAGCTCACCTTTGGCAAAGGTTTCTGGAAGGCCTGCATTGCCAGGAGGAGGGGTGCTGCTGTTGTCCAATTATAGTATCTAACACAAAACAATGAAATAGATGTCAAAAAACCGAGGCTCAGACTGAAAACCTTTCCAATGTCATATAAAGTAGTCAAGGAAAGCTCAGGACCCCAGCGAGGTCCTTAAAGAGCTCAATACTCTTGCTAGCCCCCTCCTCTCCCCCAGGCAGAGGCTCCCGTCCACCTCACCCCAGCCGCTAGTGAGGGCCCAGCAGCAGCCGTGCCAGCAGGGCGGACAGTTGGACATGCCAGCAGCCCAAATCCCACAGTACAGCTGGGGCACCAAACCACAATGTGCTTGGTGTATTTCTTGCCACATGTTAAGGAAAAGGCAACTAGGTGTAAAACGTCCATGGCTTAAGGGAGAAAAGCTTGCTAACAGTCTGTAAAAATAACTGTACATCCCTTGCCCTCAGATAATGAAGTTTTCTTTTTTTTTTTTTTGTGAGATGGAGTCTCGCTCTGTCACCCAGGCTGAAGTGCAGTGGCTTCATCTCGGCTCACTGCAAGCTCCACCTTCCGGGTTCAGGCCATTCTCCTGCCTCAGCCTCCCAAGTAGCTGGAACTACAGGTGCCTGCCACCATGCCCAGCTAATTTTTTGTTTTTTTTTATGTAGAGACAGGGTTTCACCGTGTTAGCCAGGATGGTCTCGATCTCCTGACCTCGTGATAAGCCCGCCTCGGCCTCCCAAAGTGCTGGGATTACAGGTGTGAGCCACTGCGACCGGCTGATAATGAAGCTTTTCAAAAGGGTAGAGATGTAGGCTACTCTGATATACCCATGTACTGCAAAGTGTGACTATTCCCATTCAATAAGAACATCGAGCTGGGTGTAGTGGCTCACACCTGAAATCCCAGCACTTTGGGAGGCCAAGGTGGGAGGATCTCTTAAGCTCACAAGTTCAAGGCTACAGTGAGCTACAACTGCATACAGCCTGGGAGACAGAGCTACACCTCGTCTCAAAAAAAAAAAGAAAAAGAAAAAGAAAAACTAGTAGAGATGAATACTAAAACTCACAGGACTGAGGGCTATCGGAACCTATCAGCTGTACTGACAGTTCTATGGATATGGAACTCTGACCACAGTGAAGGCATAATAAAGCAATGTAGCAAAGTCTTGATTTTATATATCTCTAAGGCTTAATGTCTAGGTCTATTTGAAAACATGAAACAGAAACAGTATCATGCTACCGCCAAAGTGACTTTCGAGAGGTACTTACTTACTCCCAATCTTTACCACGAGATTGGGGTCATCGATAATAGCGGGGTTGTCCACAAACTGTTGATACGACACAGCTTGCTCCAGGAATGCATCTGTGACAGCAATTGTAGAGGATCAGGGAAAAAGAAAAAGACAGATCAGCTCAAAATTAGGCCTACCTTTCATTCGCTCACTCACAAGTGTTTTCTGAGAGTTTGTGCATTCCAATTGTGCAGACAATCCTATAAAATGTATTTGTAAAGGCCGTGCCATTTTATCTGGAGGGCGGTGTCTGCGCAGCAATGCAGGGAGGCCAGGGCAAGTCTGAGGATGCTGGGGGATGTGTACCTTAGTTGGGGCACATACGTTCACACAGGGAGTAGGGGTGAAAACAGCATGCACGTGCATCTGCACAGGTAGAGTCATAGCTACACACGGCACAGAGGCCAGGCTCCCTTGGCTGAAGTCATGATTATTGGGCTGACCCTGGGCAAGCGGTTCACCTCCCAGCCCCCAGCTCCCTCCTCTAGCATGGGGATAATAACCACATCTGCTTCCTAGGGTGGTCATGGGGACTGATAAGGTCGTGAACAGGAAGCACAGGGCCCTTTCGAAAATGGGGCCACCTCCACCACAATCGGAAGCAGGAATGGCACTGTTCTCACCGCGCTGGGGCAGCCGCACCCGGATCAGAGCAGAGGAGAAGGTGGCAGGGTCAGGAGGGCCAGACCTCGGCCCTGGACGCTCTCAGTTCTTTGACCGGCTCTGGCAGCTGGGCTGTACCTTGAGCCTTGACCGTGGTTCTGACCATCTCCCTGGCCCGGAGCCACACCTGCTCCTTCCCTGGGAGCTTCTATTTACCCTGAACCAAACCGAAACCCAGCAGACATCAGACACTAAGAATCTCCTCTGTCCAGGAAAAGAGTCCCTGGGTCATGATGCCAGCCCGATTGGCCTCGACATGTACCCTCAGAGCCCTCATCAGGACCTCCAGGGACTCTCCTTACAATCTGGCCTCACCTGTAAGGACTGGACACTTGCAGATCCTGCCCCATGAGATAACACTCAGATAACAGCGCCCGGCCTCGTCAGTGCTGCCACCCCATGCCCCCAGCTCATGTGTATCACGGAGGGAACACCTAGGGGACTCAATGGGACACTGGTCTCCTCACGCCAGTGTCCAGAGTGTGCTCACCCCCCATGACCTCAGAAACACAGTGGGGCTGGGCATTAATGCGTGGCCCTGGGAAAACTGAGTGAACAAACAGAGCTGGCGGGACCCAGCACACAATCTTGTTTCCGCTCTCAAAGGAATGGCTGGCAAAGGCGTGAGAACAAAAAGGCCTCAATCTTTGTGGAAGAAGAAATTCCCAAAGCCTTGAAGGGACCAGGGCGGAGGCAGGAGTCTCAGATGGCAGCCCTGGGTGGAAGGGGAGATGCGGGTGGCTCCTGAGACGTAGAGGGAAGAAGTATACAGCCTGGGCCCCTTCCCTGCTAGAAATACCACGAGGGGATGGAAAAGAGGAAGTAGTGGGGGAGGGGGCGGGAGGAGTGCAGGGTGACTGTGTCTAGTTCCCGCGCCCATCAGCTGATAACTGCTGACTGCGCCCTGCTGTGGGGCTTGGGCACACCCTGCCATGGAATGTCAGGAGGCCCTGGCAGGGCATTGCTATGAATGTGGCAGTGCTATGAATGAATCACCTAAGCCCACCCTATTAACGCCCTTTGAATCCAGCTGGGAAAAGTTCCCAGCCCTCCTCTGACCAACTCAGACCTCCCTGCTCCAAGGTGCCGGCACACGTCTCTCCCGCTGCCAACGCCCTCTAATTTAATTAGACTGACACCCCCCTCTAGCCTGCAGGCTTCTGGAGGCCGTCCCTGCAGTGCTCGCCTGGGACACAGGGGACACATAGTGATGGCCTGAGCCATGTGTGACCCACAGAACTCTGAGGCCGGCTAACTGCAAGCTAGAAACATCGGGGTTACGAGTTCGGTGCTATCATTTGTGCTCTCATTAACCGCAACCAAGGGAAAAGCCGCCTTGACACGCACTCCTTGGAGAAGCCTAAGCCTCTGGGCCTTCTGACCGGCGGCCACCAGAAGGCGCCCGCGCGAGGCCCGCGGTACCTTTCGTGATCTCCCGGTGGTCGCTGAGGCCCCCGCAGAGGGAGATGGCGATGGAAGGGAGGTCCCTTAGCCCGTCCGAGGTGCTCTCCACGCCACTGTCCACGCCTGAGCTGCCCACAGACTGCGGGGACTGGTTGGCCGACCGGGCTCCGTTGTCGCTGGCATGTTTTGCGAGTCCGGGAGGGTCTCCGCTGGAAGGAGGAAAAGCGGCAGAGACCGGCTGAGGACTGTCCCAGTCCAGGGTCCCACATCGCCATCCAGTGATGCTCTGGCGCGCGGCCACCCTCAGAGCTGCAGACGGCTGCATCTCAGCACAGATGTTTATTAAAGCACCACGACAAGGAACGAGGCATTTAAATGCCTTAGCTTAGGGGACAAAACCATTATTTCTCAGCCAGCTGCATCTCCCTGTATCCCCCTAAAATACACTGAAGAAGTAAGCTGTCCTCCCTGTTCCCTGCCCTTCCCCTCCAGGCGCCAGCCCTGCCCTAGATCGCAGGCGGACTGGGGGTGGGTCCCCAGGATCACGGGAGACCCTCCTGGGAGAAGAAAGGGCTGCACAACTGTCACTTATTGGGCTGTGGACCATGACCACTGTGCACAACATGACCTCAGGCTTCAGAGGGAGGGCAGTCTGGTGCCTGCGCCCCTGTCCCGAGGTGGGGACGCTGCCCAGTGCCCACACCCTATGTCCATAGAGAGAGCAGGCGCATTTCACAAGGCAATGGGAGCCTCCTGCTGCCTCTCTTTTTTTTTTTTTTTTTTGAGATGGAGTCTCACTCTGTGGCCCAGGCTGGCATGTAGTGGCATGATCTCGGCTCACTGCAACCTCTGCCTCCTGGGTTCAAGCAATCCTCCTGCCTCAGCCTCCCAAGTAGCTGGGATTACAGGTGCCTGCCAGAAAACCCAGCCAATTTTTGTATTTTCAATAGAGACGAGGATTCACCATGTTGGCCAGGGTGGTCTCAAACTCCTGACCTCAAGTGATCCACCCACCTCAGCCTCCCAAAGTGCTGAGATTACAGGCGTGAGCCACCGCGCCTGGCTGGCTTGCACACTTTCTAATCAAACATAAGGGAAAACTGGGCTCACACAGAATGATATTCAGATTATCGAAAATGATGTGAGGAATTAAGAGGAATTTTACTTTTTGGGGAAATACAGGGCCGCCACTTCAGGATCCATGTCTGTGAGGTCATCCAGGTAGACGCCGTCAGCACCAAGATGTCGGCTTCGTTTATCTAAAAAGGGCGAATGGCTCAAGTTAGAAAACCACTCTTCTAGAAATGACCTCATGGCCTTGTATCTATAGAAACAGCATTTAAACACTATGTGCAGATGTGCTCCCAGGTACTCAAACTTCCTAAGAACCACAGTAGTTCCAAATGTGTTCTGTTTTGTCTGGTAAAACTGAATGGCAAGAGTTTTTTAGACAAATACTTTGAGGTTTGGGAACAGCACCGTTGAGGGTGAGAAGCTGGTTTTGATGGACTTCTTCCATGATGATGCTGGAGAAAGAGTGGATTGAGGTCACTCTTGTAGGTACCGAGGCCCCTCACTGGAGGCCACAGCCTGCGCTTTTCCCACTGGAAAATGGTGGGCAGTACAACATGACTGTAGACCACCAAGGTCCACAAACCAGGGCTGTCATCCACCATCGTGTGGCCTGGATCAAGTTAGTTAACTTTGCTGAGCCTCATTCCTCCCCTGTAAAGTGCCTGAAGTATACTGAGCACTCAATGCATTGAGGCTGTTACCATTTTCATTACACTTATTATGAAATGATAAAAGCTTTCATTAGGCACTTCCCCATCAATACCCCGAGGCAAAGCATCCGACCCTGTGCATTGTCAGACACTGGGCATGATGACTTCAAATGTCCTCTTTACTTCTGGCAGAGAATGATGTAATTGGTCCATACAATTCTAGAACACCACACGAAGCTGCTGGGTGGATGGAGATCAGGCCTGGCATCGTTGATACTGACACACAGCCAGGAGTGCGTTAAAGCAACGCAGAGTGCCACTGTGTGCCAACCACTATGCCAAGTGCCAAGGAGAGAAAGGTAAGTTAGATAGAAAAGACTCTTGATCTCAGACTATGGGGGAGTTGGGCAAAAATAAATCAATAAAATAATGATCATTTGAAATCACGATAAATGGTATGCAGAAATTACAGTGGGTACGGGGTTGGAAAGCAACACAGGTCAAGAAGAGAGGTGGCCAGGATTAACCTAATAATCAGCTTTATTAAAGTCACATTTATGGGTCCCATGGTGTGCTGAAAAGGACTTAACTCTCCCAGGTCTCAGCAGCCCCGGTGTGTAAAATGAGGAAGTTTGCTACATGATCCTCAAGGCCTCCTTCATGTCTGATTTCCTATGACTAAATTCTGATAATTAAAAGATTCCTCCGAAGAGCACAGACTGAACATGATCATTGTCATAGTTCAGTTTCTACCTCAGTTTCCTTGGAACTTTGGAAAGGACCTGTCATTTGTAGAGTGAGCACAAACTATGAACAGGAAGACAGCTGGGGAGCCCCAACCTTCATACCTTTTTTCCTAGAAGGAGAATCCGTCTTGTTTGCTGTCTGGACTACACTGGCAGACGGGGGTTTGAGCTCCTCGATCATGGGCAAGAGTGGTGCTGCTGCTCCTAAGGTCTCCAGGTCTTCTTCATTCACAAACTGCATTTCTGTCTGAGGCTTGTTCTGGTCCAAAAGCGCTCCCCCGACCAGAGTTGGCGATTGGTCACTAAAAGTGTCTGAAGATTCGCTGTGAATGGCCTGAAAGTGACTTTTATCACAAATTTTTCTAGTGCTCAATGGGCTGGACTCTTTCATCTTGTGTGGAGAAGAAGACTAGAGCAAAGAGGAGAGAGGGACAGAGAGAGAAAGAGAAAGTCAGCACAGAGGCAACCAGGAAAACTGGACAGAGAACAAGAAGTAATCAAAAGTAGGCAAGGACTTTTAAGCCTCAGGAATCACCTGGTGATTTCTATACCTGCCAAAAAGTCCGGAAACCAAGAATATTAGGTCCAAAGCAAATGAACTTTCCTGTAAAACATCAACTGCCAAAGAGAAGTGAGATTAGCAATGCCAACAGGCAGGGGCACCCTAAATGCTCACTGTTAGATGACAAGTCTATTCACACATACTGGGATTCTCTGTGGCCATGAGAATAAATGAATTACAGCTACACCAACAACATGAATGAATCTTGCAAAACTAATCTCTGCTGTTAAGATCAAGTTTACCCTTGCAGGGAGCAGAGGGGTCAGTCTGAGCAGTGACCGCAAAGAGTGGGGGTCTCCACGCTGCTGGTCATGCTCTGCTTCTCGGTCTGAGTGCACGTTGCACAGATCTGTTCCTGCTGTGAAAATGTATTGAGCTATACATTTACAATCTGTATTTTTCTGTATTATATTTCAATGAAGTTTACTCCCAAAACATGAGTGAGTAAGTCAAGATTTGGTGATGGTTGGTTCACATAAGTGAGAAATGAGCATTTCTGATTCTACCGCAAGAGGGATTTCCAGTTACAGAAAAGATTTATTCAAACAAAACCCAAAATGCAATTCATGGGCTAAAAAGAGGGGAGAAAGTATTCACTTCTCTATCTGATCAAACAGCTTCAATGGAAAATGAAAACAATGCTAACAGAAAATCTGCGGTTACAACTATTTTGCCCGAAGAAGTGATGGATTTGCACTTCCATGCTGTTTCTCCAGCAACTAATGACATCAACTTGCAAAGAGAGTTGGCTGGGTCAGCAGCATAGCTTGGACAGGGAAATCAGCATTTTCTGTGAAATCTAAATATAACCTAGAAAGGAAATGGATCCACAACTTTGGCCTCAACAGACTACTCTCCAAAAAGCTGCCCATCTTGACTCTTTATAAGGAATGTTTTCAATAGTCATTCACTCACTCACTGACTCACTCACTCACTCATTCATTCATATCACCAACACTTATTGGGGATGCAAGAGGCGATAGCATCTTCTAAGGACCTTACAATATTTTTTAAAGCTTGTGATAGAATAACATAATTCAAGATGTTTATAATACATTAGCATACCAAGTAAAATTTCTTGAAAGAAAAGACTGTGTTCATTTCATGTTTTTAGAAACATATTTGCTGAACCAATTATGTACCTACATGTAAACCCACTGCATTTCCAAGATAGGGAAACTGGGGCTCAGCGTGCATGTGGCACAGCCAAGGAGAAAGAATGCAAATATTCAGAGGGCCTACAAGTGCCAGATACTTCACATACCTACATTAGCTCTTCTAACCTCCCAACAATTCTGTCATTTTCTCACAATTTTACAGATGAAGACACTGAGGTTCAGGGAAGTCTACTCATTTGCCCAAGGTCACCTTTCTAGCAAGTGGTGGAGTGAGGGCTCAAACCCAGAATAACTTGCTGCCTCCCAGGCCCTCATTCTCTCTGCTACACTCAGCTACTTCTCTATGTATTTTGGAGATATCCATACGGTCAAATTCAGGGTCCCACCAACAATGAGGGCCCAGAAATACTTACTTGATGAATCAAAACCTTAAGGTTTTCTGACTTTGTTTATCTATCAGGCTGAAATCTTTCATTTCTGTTCTATTAGCCTTTCCCTCTCCCAGGGCTCTCCCAGGTGTCTCTCTCTGTGAGGGACACAGGAACATGTGGATTCCAGTTCTCACAACTCAGCTTCTCTTTCAATGGGCCAAGAGTCCACATCGCTCTCCCTGTGGCTTTGCTCCAGTCATCACTGACCTAGCAGAATTAAGAGCTGGAAGCTACTTTTGTTTACAGTTTCAAGACAGCAAGATTGTGTGTAAGTTGTATTTCTTTAATTTAATTTGCATTTAGCTGTGATAGAAAATGTGGATCCTGGCTAGGCACGGCAGCTCACGCCTATAATCCCAGCACTTTGGGAAGCCAAGGCGGGTGGGTCACTTGAGGTCAGCATTTCAAGACCAACCTGGCCAACATGGTGAAACCCCGTCTCTACTAAAAATACAAAAATCAGTGAGGCGTGGTGGCACGCGCCTGTAATCCCAGCTACTCTGGAGGCTGAGGGAGGAGAATCGCTTGAACCCGGGAGGCAGAGGTTGCAGTGAGCCAAGATAGAGTCATTGTCCTCCAGCCTGGGTGACAGAGTGAGACTCTGTTTCAAAAAAAAAAAGTAAATCCTAAGAGGAATCCCATAGGTTTAAAATCTACAAAAGCAATGAGACCTCTATAATGTTGGTAATGTGGAAGAAAGTAATTCCAACATTCAAGGCTAATCCTTAATATATTTTGGTTTACCTCTGGCTCCTGGTAGCTGTGTTTCTTGGCTACGCTATGATACTAATTCCATGTCATTTAAGCTAAGTTAGAAATCTTCGGTCCGGGGCAGAATTGAAGAGACGCTCACCTTAGCAGCCTGCGGCAGCTCTCCCCACAGCCAGAGCATTTCTAGGTTCTTCTGCCCCGTCCTGTCCGTGGACTTGCTGACCAATTCTGAATCACTTTTAGGTGTTGAAGGTCGGGAACCGGAAGGACTTAAGAAAACACAAAGCGAAAATTAAGGTGGGAAAAGAAACTTTTGTAAATGTTTTGGGCCCAGCTCCATGGCTCAAATAGTCCGGAAAATGCACCCCCAGCTGTCGTTCGCCCGGAGCAGAGCCTCATGACAAATCCCTCCTCCGGCCACCAGGGGGCAGTGCAGCGCGTCCTGTGGAAGGCGCTCCCCGTGGGTCGGTCGCCCGCCCCACCCTGCCGCCTGCTGCACCGCGGAGAAAAGTATGTTTTACAAAAGAAAGAGATGGAAAGAGAAAGGGAAAAATAGTCTGTTCTTACCTCAGAAAGACCACTCTTCCCCACCCCACTCTGCACTCGCATCTCCTGCATTTGGCTTCCAAACCAAGTTCCTCTGCTGTCAGAGGGCTGCAAAAGGGTCTTGGTTGGCTCGGGCAGGCACTCTAATTAGAGTCTATATTTTAAATATTTATAATCTGCACTGGCTTCGGAAACAGGGAATTATATCATATGCCAGTTTTACCAAAGATGCTGGATGCCACAAATAAACTCGATAATGTTGGGCAGGAGCCTCCAAGTTGAAATTTTCTAAGATCTTATGTCTTCCAGGAATATTTGACAAGGGACTCACCAACTGGCTGAGGCTCACTCAGTAACCACCTCCATGTTTCCTGAATTTTTACTCTGAAGACCCAAATGAGGTCTTACTTCTGCCCAGCCAAAGTAACCATCCAAAATTCACTAACTTATCCACAAGATCCTCACCGTATTCTAAACAACTTAGAGAAATATTATTTACAGCAGCAACTCTTGTAATTATTTATTGCCGCATAATAACATGGTTAATTATTGCTTATTTTCCCGCATCATTTCCTCTAGAGGAAGACCGCAGAGTTTTCAGACAAAGCAGGAAATAAAGCTTTGCAGTTTCCCTTGCCATCTTCTTTCCCAGACCTTATCTATTCTTCGGACTGATGCTCCTGGTCTCATTGATCTTTGAGTTAGAGTTCAACTCCAATTGAATACAACTTTCCTGTCAATACAAGGTGAGTTCATGATGATCCATAACTTGTATCCAACAAACAGGGACCCTATGGGCTAAACTGATCCTGAATCTCTTTGCTCAAGCTGCAGAGAGTAGCTAGACCAAGCGCCCCCTCTCTCATCTCACACGGAGAGGCAGAGGGTGGTCCCTGCTCCCTTGGTGTCCCTGACTCCCAGCCCTTCTAACGACATGCTGCCACGAGGTAGCCTGTGCGCTCTCTTTCTCCTGCCTGGGGAGAGGAGGCTCCTGACATCACACTAGGAGAGCTTCTGCAACGGGACACCCTGCTCCCGACAGACACACATTTCTGCCCTTTAGGGAGCAGTCCTACGAGAAGGCACGTGGGGTCCCCACACATCCATGTGGGAAAACCTCCCGGCCTTTCAACCTCCTTGCTCCTCCAGTTCTACAACTGGACTTCTCCAAAGAGACAACGCTTTTTTGGCACTGAAGCATCTACAGTCACATGTTCAGTATCACTGCAATGGGAAAAGCGCAGGCTGTGGCCTCCAGCGAGGGGCCTTGGTACCTACAAGTTTGACCTGAATCCACTCTTTCTCCAGCATCATCATGGAGGAAGTCCACTGAAACCGGCTTCTCATCCTCAATGGTGCTGTGCCCAAACCTCAAAGTATTTGTCTAAAAAGCTCTTGCCACTGTTTTACCATACAAAATAGAACATATTTGGCTGTAAGTTCTTTGGAGCAATAAATTATCTCACTGCCACTAAATGAAATAAAGTCCTTTAGACAAAGCTTGCTCTGAGCAGGGGTCGGCAAACATTTTCTGTAAAGAGCCCAGTGGCAGATACGCGGGCTTTATGGGTTTTATGACGTCTGTCGCAACTACTCGCTGCAGTGGTGGTGTGAAAGCAGCCACAGCCAGTATGTAAACCAACTGCCTATGCCCAGGAAAGCTTGATGGAGGCAGATGGTAGACCAGATTTGATCCATGGGCCGTGGTTTACCAACCTCTGCTCTAGAAGAACAAAAATGTGGAACACGGTTCTCCTGCAGCGATTTCCAACTCCAGAGTTCCTAACATTCTGGTCCCTTCATAAAAGCCGCAAGCCACGAAACAAAGCCGTAGAGAAACTCAGCGTGCCAACTCATGCATAAGGAGCCCAGCCCTACACGAAAGTCTAAGCTGCAAGTCCCTCCCCGACAGCAAACAGGCCACCACCATAAATGCTGCCCGTTCAGGCCACAGCAGCCCTTCTTCAAAGGTCCTGTGCACAAACACAGATGCGCTTTCTGCCGACCATCACCGAGGGAATTCAGACCAACCGAAGAGGACCCAGGAACGGGGCCCACTGCCAAGTGGGATTTACCAGAAAGATGACTCCAAAGTGCTCTGTCATCAAATATTATTATTTTAAGATCAAGGGGTTGTTCAAAAAAGTAAGCTTACAAGGTCGAGACTGATGTTCATAAATAAGGTATTTATTAGCCTTATCAAAGTTTTCAGTATTTTTGCCAGTCCCAATAAGGCTAATTAGTTATAACTGTTTACGACTTTGTCTTCCTCATTTTAAACAGACTTTTCTTCTGCAAATGTAGCCTCTGAATGAAGTACATCCTGAGGTCTGGTTCTTTAATCAAAAAGAAAAAAAGGTTTTCCCATGTACAGATTAATCGTAGCTTCCTTTGCTAAGGGCTTATAAAGTAAACCATGTAAGTCCATAAAGTAGGTAGGTCAAAACTGAGGGAATGAAGGCAGAAATCTGAGATGACTGCATCGAATGAACACACCACCCTGTGATCCTCAGCCTGAGACCCAGCCCATTCTCCAAGATTCTGTTCTAGAAATGCTGTGGAAAGTGTCTGACTCCATTATTCAGACAGCCCAATAAACTGCTTAAATGGTTATAATAAATTCAAGTGGTATTCCCAAAATATCTTGTAAACTTATTTGTCAAACAACCCTAGACAGAAAACAGAAGATCATATTCCCAAACTATATTTCATTATTCTCATTTTCAAAGCACTCCACAGAATTAGGTAAAATTATTTGCTTAACCATCATTTCCAGAGAGTCAAATTTAGGAATTAAAAAAAAAAAATCTGATCATCTACAAATGCTTGTAATGAAAGGAAGAGAGTAATCTATAGACATATTGTTTCATAAGTAATTTGGTTAGTGAAATCGATTTGTAGGAGTTAGATCAAAATTTTCACTTCATATAATCTACACGTATTTTCTTCATAAGTAATTTGGTTAATGGTAAAATACACTTACAATAAGAGTTAGATCAAATTTTTCATTATTGAATACATCCCAATGGGGAAAGTAACTCCTCTACCTTTCCGGAGGATGGAACAGGGAAGACTGTGGAGGGCAAGAACTAGACAGACCTCCCTCGGCCGCATCTGCAAGATGAGGGGCAGTCCTTTTGCAATCTACCAGGCTACTGGATACCACCACGTGATACACATTAAAAGAAAGACAAAATCAGAGGTCAATGACATCAAGTAAGATTATATAAAGTATATTATATAAAGATTATATATAAGATTATATCAAGTATTTGACTACTCTCAACAATGACATTTTTAAGAAAATAAAGCAACTCAGGCATCTGATAACGGCAGAGCACTGGATATTGAAATTGCTAAGAAACCAGGGTGAATTTTCTGAGACACAAAAACAGGAAACTGCCAAATGACCTATTTCACTTTCTGTTTCACCCACGTGTAGGAGTGATCGTCTCTGGTCACACTTTGGTGCTGAATCAAACTACAAAATCCAAAAATCTGATCGTGTGTGCTGTCAACTGTCTCTTTACAGAAAATACCTAATTCCAAGTGTGGAAATGTAACTATTTATCCTAATTTGTCATTCCATTTGGTGACGGTCCAAGCTACATAACCTGACTCAGTCATTGTGCTGCATTCGTGAGGCAAAACGTTACAGATGTTTGGAGCATTAAACATGCTCAGAGTTGCGTTTAAAGTGTTTCTTTTAAATCCTTAAAATTAACCTACAGTGCTTGAACAGAGTTTTCAATCCATTATTGGGTTCTAAATATTCTACGTTATTTTCCTCCTACACCACTATTTTTCCCTCCACTATTTTATCTCCACACACCTAGAGAAAGAATGAGAATCTAGAAAGGTCTTATATCTGCACTGTCCGTTATAATAAACCACCAGCTACAGGTGGCTCCTGAGCACTTGAAATGTGGCTGGTCCAAATTGGGATGTTCTGCACATGTCAAATACAGAATGGAGTTTAAAGACTTGGTATGAAAACAGAAATGTGATGTATCTCATTAATAATTCTTTAAAATTGATTGCTTGTTGAAATGATATTTTGGAAATATTGTGGTCAAATAAAATATAGCTTTAAAATTAATTTCATCTTTTTTTAACTTTTTAAAAATAGGGCTACTGGAAATCTTAAAATTACATGTGGAGCTAGTTATTATGTTTCTATTGAACAGGGCTAGGCTCTGACGCAGGCCGACCTCCATGCAGGGACTTTGTCACAGGCCTCAGCTTCAGCCTGCTGGACTAGCCTTCGACATCAGTATTAGCTGGAAACCAGACATGGGACGTATCTATTTTCTCTCCAGCCTCCATGTCAGCACACACTGGCGACTGCTGCTTGCTAATGCACAAGGTTACCCTGATCAAACTGGAACCGGGGTAGCGTTTTGATAAGACTGGCTTTAGGCAGGAACCCAGAGTTTCTAAGAGCTCGCACACTTCTACTTCAGATTCCAGAAGTGAATCTAAAGCATGAGGTGTACGAATAATCCAAGGATGTCACTGGCATTTAGACCAGCGTTTCTCGGTCTCTTTTTCATTATCACCACACCCCCGAGCATTCGAATTTGAGTTCGAGATTTGAATCCACCCACCACGAGATTTGAATGCTATGGCCCCTTAGAGACCACAAACCATTATAATGTCTACGATTTTGTTGCCACCCAAGAATGAATTTTCATCCCAGTGGGGGTTATATTATTTCCTGTGTGAGAACACAGGATTTAAAGCTACCCTCTTCCCCCAGTCCTTTGAAAACTAGCTGGGGGGTTCACTATTCCCACAGGCTTCACTGATGTAAACATCTCTGGGGTCATCGGGATGGTATTTGCACAGTGAGCAGCTCTAGTTCTCCAAGTTCTCCTCTAGGGCAACTTGTGAGTTCATTCAGGGAAATAAATATTCTTGAATTCGGCAGAATGGATTAAGTGTGGGGGAGGCATCATTCTAATAGCTCTGAATGACCTCAGCGGCTCCTGAAGCAATGCCTGTGTTTTTGAATTTTACTTAGGGCTAAGTATCAAGAAAGGCTCTGCCACTGTGTTTTCTCCTATTAACAATTAGCATGATGTAATTTACACATTTTTCCTTTCAAGTTCACCTCCAGGGAGCTACAGCCATATCTGCAGACGGAGTCTGACCCCAGATATAAGTGTATGATCTGAACATGTTCTGTTTTTAATCCTCATCTGTACCTCCTACTCTGCACTGTGGTTTTCCTGATCCTAATTATTTTCACTTTTCATTTCTATTTCATTCTTTTCTTAGAATTGTTCCCCTGGGCCAGGGGAACAGCTTACCTGGGAGTGGGCGACCACTCTCTATCTGAATTAGGGTATGAGGCTGACTGAGGGTAAATCACGGTCGGGGAGAGGTTTTCCTTAGGAATATCATCTTGGAATGGAGACATATCATTAGGAAGAGTTCTGGAGGAAAAAAAAAAGAAGACTAAAGTCAAAGAATTCTTAATGATAGATTCACAATCAAGTTCCAATTTTTTCTTGATTAGCTCTAAGTGCTTTGTAATTAACATAATCTCTTTAAACACCCAGACCTGTTCCAGGCAGTGGAAGGGGAAAAAGTGATACCGGCATCCATAAATGTGTCTACGTGCTAATGCTTTGGCTGAATTCTAAATGTAAAATGATTTTGTTTCGGCATTTGGACTCAGACACGCGTGTGGTGATCACGCTGCTGGCTCCTCCCATCATGCCACCTTCTGTTACCCTACACAGTCACATTCCAAAAGCCTGGGAAGTAGAGCGGCCCCAAACCGGCCGGAGGGTGGTATAAAACCCCTGCCAGGTACAGGCAGAGCTGCCGAATAACTCAGTGACCACACGCTGATCATGTTTCGTCTAGCAGAAGAAATAAATGGCATCAACCAAACATGCCTTATGGTTACAGAATAACTGCAAACGACCTAGTTTCAGGTATAAGCACACTCACTACTAAATACAGTTCACAATTTCAGTCATGCAGAGGCCATTGTCTGTATGCTGATGTTACCTGGAACACCTACCACTACAGTTTGGACTTAACCGTCATGCAGAGAAGGCAATTATAAGAAGCCTAATGACCCTGGTTCTGAGCCTGTCACAGGTGAGAGGCTGTAGTTGGGAAAAGCAATATTCGTTGCCAGTTGACATTTATTTTCCACCAAAAAAAAGAGATATATTCTATTCCAAATAATGACGCAGGAAGATACTCCTGATGTTCCTTATCCTTTCTTTATGTTAACAAAATTATCAAAAATTACACTGAATTACATAAAAATCTGAAACATCAAATATCCTTTCAAAATGAATTTTATCTTTTAAAACTGGCATTTTTCACCAAAACAGTAATACATACAAACAGAATTTCACTACACTGTTAAAAGCAAAGAAAAGGGAAACAAAATTTCCATTAAACTTTGGACCTAAGTCAACATTAAAAAGGAAAAAGTTTGCTTATAGAGAAAACAGCATTTTCTTCATTCACTTTTAAGCCTGAAATCAGCGCTTGCCTATAAATCAGCCCAACTGTGCACGGCTGGTGCTCAAATAAGAATAAATAGGTTCCAAGAAAATAGGTTTGGTCATGAACTATTAATTTGCTCAGTTCCTGTTTCTTGACTCCATCCCAGGCTGCTAAAGTGATCAGCCAAGGAGGTTTAGCATCACCAACTGTCTCTTGGCTACAGCACAGCAAATCTTTATACCACTCTAAGATTGGGTCCACATGATTCCAAAATTCAGCCTAAAATAGGGGTCCCCAACCCCTGGGGTCCGTGTCCCTGTCAGAACCTGGGCCACACAGCAGCAGGTGAGTGGCAGGCAAGCTGGCAAAGCTTCATCTGTGTTTACAGTCGCTCCCCATCCCTCACATGACCGCCTAAGCTCCTCCTCCTGCCAGATTAGTGGCAGCATTAGATTCTCATAGGAGCGGGAACTCTGTTGTGAAGTGCACATGTGAGAGATCTGGGCACGCACTCCTTATGAGAATCTAATGCCTGATGATCTGTCACCCATCACCCCCAGATGGGACTGTCTAGTTGCAGGAAAACAAGCTCAGGGCTCCCACTGATTCTACACGATGGTGAGTTGTATGATTATTTCATTATATATTACAATGTAATAGTAATGGAAAAAAAGAGCACTACAAATGTAATATGCTTGAATCATCCTAATACCATCCACCCCCAGTCCATGGAAACATTGTCTTCCACAAAACTGGTCCCTAGTGCCAAAAAGGTTGGGGACCACTGGTCTAAAACACATAAAAGAATAAGGAATTATGGGGGGGAAGTTTATAAAAATAATCTTGAACGGGTAACTGTGATTCTGGTGCAGCCCCTCCACCCCGGACGGTTATTACCTGCTGCTCTCCAGCAGCTCCATGGCCTCATCCGAGCTCATCTCAATGGGGAACATGTCCTCATCCTCAGATGTGTTCACGCTGTCATCTCTCTTCAGGCTGTCCAGCTGGGACTTTCTCCTCCTTTTCCTTCTCTTCTTTACTACAGAGCTGCTTGACGGCGTCTCGCTGGGAGCGATCACTTGGGCTGGCGTGCCGGCATCCAGGCCTCTTATCCTGTCCACAGAGCCTCTTTTCAGCTGACATTCCATTCTTGAAGCTCCTTCTGACAGGATGGGGGAGGTGGCCAGGTGCATGGGGATGACTTCCTGAGAAAAGAACACATTTTCTAAAAAAAGCCTCGTTAATTCGGGTGAAAGGAGCAGGGCCTTGCCAGAGGCCTCCAGGATTCATTTCAGAGGCCAAGTACCTCCGGGGGAGGTCCACAGCAGACAGCCCAGCTAGAGGCCACAGCCACGGTGACCAGGAGATGTGGCTGCCCAGTCTGGTAGACGATCAGAAAGCCAACAATGTGCTGAACGCCACTTTGTACTCAATCCTGCATTTCTGTAATTTTAACAATGGGAGGTAATTCTCAGTGATCTCAAGCCTCCAAAATTCAACTTTGGCTGAAATATCCAGAGCACAGAGAAAAAAAATGAGCTTTGACTCACCATATTATGCTGAGAATTGGATGCACTCTGGCACTTCTGTGTAGATGTGGGTGTGCGTGAGTGAGTGTGAGAGAGAGAAAGAGAGATAATGTGTATTGTGTATTTTTTATATGCACTGAGTTAAGATAATAATGATCTAAAACCCAAAAACACATAAAACAACCGACAGCCCCACCCAAGAATCTGCCTGCACCAGGGCCCAGGGAGGGCCCTGAACATCAAGGAAGCAGATGCTGATCCTCTCTATAAAGACAAAAGGAAAAAGCACAACCTGTCCATTTAGTAGTTGTTTGTAAAGATTCAGCAGTTTTTATAAAACCCTAGTAATCATTTTATTAATGAATGCCTCGTTTTGTATGAGAAATTTGTTGACAATAAGAATATACAGAAAACAGAGGGAATAAATTAAAATGTGCTGCTGATCATTCAAGCAGGTTTGGAGAGCATCAGACATGCTGAAATATAACATCTACACCTGAGACATGCAGCTGTGAGAGGTCATCTCACCTGGCTGCTGGACTAGACCAACTAGAGAAGCAGCACAAATTCTCAGGTCAAGAGCAGAGAAGGGCTCTTGCTGTCTGCGGGCTGGAAGGGAATGGGCAGCCAGGCAGACCCCCGCAGGCACATGCAACACCAAGCAGTGCTGAAGGACACAGGCTCCCCAGCTTCCAGCAGCATCCCGGGGGCCCTAAGAGGCATCTGTATGTTGCTGAACATACTCTGGCCTCCAAGGCCCCACCCCCCCACCACAGGCACCCTGTCAGACCAGCAAGACCAGCAAGCAGGCCCCATATAGGTCCCGCTGCATGCTGGCCCAAAATGCTTCCTCAGCTCCGGCAGCCAAGAATCTAAAGCCAGGTACAAATAGAAATTAAAAATGCAGGTGTCCACATGCAGTGGAAAGAGTTTCTGTCAAAGGCCATTAGGAACCAATTAGTATTTTCGGAGTCTTCCCATCTAAGAGAGGTGAAGACCAGGTGGGCAGGGATCCCCAGTATCAACAGGGTTACTCTAGAACATGGAAGGGGAGATGCTGGGTCCTCCCCAGGCACCACCCTTCTGGGTGGGCAGGATGGAGGCAGTGCCTGGGACTGTTCTGTCCCGAAGCTGCAATTACAGACACTTGCTTTAAAACCTGGAGCTATAAAGAGCCATTCCTTTTTAATCATGGCTGCCTTCCTGGAAAGGAACTAGTTCAAGCTGATTTCATTCAGGAACCCCTACATCAGACCCCTTTAAGGTGCTTCATCTGTGAACAAAAGAGTTAAAGACGTGGTTTGTCTTAGTAGAAAACATAACCATAAATCATGACCTTGGATTTGGCAAAGGACTCTTACAAGTTATATGACACCAAAATCATGCACAACAAAAGAAAAAACAGCACACATTAAAAAGGTAAACACAAACTTTAAAAAGAAAGAAATTAGACTTCATTAAAACTAAAAACTTTCATGCTGCAAAGGACACCATCAAGAAAGTGAAAAGAGAACCCACGCAATGGAAGAAAATATTTACAAATCATATACCCGATAAGGGACTTGTACCTAGAATATATAATGAAGGCATACATGGCAGTAGTAAAAAAGAAAAAACACACACACACACACACAAACTAGCAAAGGATCTGAATAGACATTTCTCCAAAGATTCAGAAATGGCCAATAAGTGCATAAAAAGATGTCAGACACCACTAGTTATTAGGAAAATGCAAATCATAACCATAAAGAGATACCACTTCACATCCACTAGAATGATTAGAATCACAAAATCAGAAAAGTGTTGGCAAAGATGTAGACACATCAGAACTCTTTGTGTGCTGTTGGTGGGAATATAAAATGGAACAGCTGCTTTGTAACACAGTCTGGCAGTTCCTCAGATGTTAAATGTAAAGTTACCACATGGCCCAGCAATCCCATTCCTAGGTATATAACCAAGAAAAACCAAATGCATGTGTCCACACAAAAACTTGTATACAAATGTCCACAGCTGCATTGTTTACAATGGCTAAAAGGTGGAAACAATTCAAGTTGTTTGTAATGATGAATGCAACAGATGAATGGACATGGTCTATGGATACAATGGAATACTATTCAGCCATAAAAAGGAATAAAATATTGATACATACTAAAACCTGGATGAACCTTGAAACATTAATCAAAAAAAATAGGCACAAAAGATGGGATACTATAATTCCATTTAAAAGTTCAGAATAAGGAAATCTATAAGAGATAGAAAGACTAGTGGTAACTTAGGGCTCAGGGGTTGGGGGTAGAGTATAGGGGAGGCGATATCTAAAAGGTATGGTGTTTCTTTTGGGGGTGATGAAAATGTTCTAAATTTGACTGGTGGTGATAGTTGCACCTGTCTGTAAATATACTAAAACCACTACGTGTACACTTGAAATGGGTAAATTGTATATATGTGACGTATATCTCAATAAAGCTATTAAAATTTTTTAAATATTTTTTAAAGTAATTCAGTCACTCACTAATAAAAGAACACTGGGCATTTGAGATTTGACACACCAGTGTAATCTGTACACCTCTGACAATGGTCCAGGCCCATGTGTGAAGTCCATCCCTCTGTCTCCTGGGAAGTAGTCAGCAAACTGAAGCCAGCCAGGAGAGCTGAGTCTGTGTGGACTCAGCACACCCCCAGGCCATCTGGCTCAAATCCCTCATACAGAGCAAAGCCCACTTTTCTCTGCCCCATTGTCCACACAGCCAGGGCCAGTATTACTTTGCACAAACTTCCGCGGTGTCTCCAGATAACCATTGCTCAAAGCTCAAAACTAGGAAGTAACCCTGACCACCCAGCCTTCCTTACCTGATCATTATCTGTTTCTTGAACAAAAAATGCTTCTCCATTATCTCCCAATTTCATGTGCAAATCCACAGATTCCCCATTGATTTCTATGTCAACCTGAGGGGAAAAGATGGTTAAGAAAAGAATGAGCTGCTTTCACCAGAACAGGGGACCTCATGGGGAGAGCCAAGTCTCTGTGGATACGCTGTCATCACATATACCCTGAAGTGCCGCACAACTCCCAGTCTCAGTCAGGCAGTCCCATCCAAGGGAACGGTCACTTGAGCACTGGAGGAGTTCTGGGTTCAGGAGGGCAGGCCCCTGACCAGGAAAGAAGGAACCCAAAGCAGTAGGTTGGTGCAAAAATAATTGCGGTTTTGGCCATTATTATAATTATTAAAAATAGTGGCAAAAACTGTAGTTATTTCTGTAGTAAGCTAATAGAAAGATTTCTCCGAGACCACCTGGTCTAGCTCCTCCTTTTTTGGCTGAGGAGCTAGGCCAGACAAGAGGAGTGACCAGACCAGGGTCACACGGCTGGTGAGAGTTCAAGCTGCAATCAAAGCTTCCCCAGCCCCAGACATTAGAAATTACACCCTGGAAAACTCACCAACTATTGGCTGGGATCCTTCACCCATACTCAAGGAAGAGCTTCCACTTGAACTTAACTCAAAGAACGAATCATGAGACATCATCCCAAAATCCACATTAGGTGGGGGCATGAAATGTCTATTTGTAAATATTTGTTTCTTTCCATTTGTGTGGAGATTGTCTTCTAAAACTGGCCACATCAATATCCCGGTCCTACCTGCTCTTCCAGAACCTTTGCCACTCCTGAAAATAAACTAGAAATAAAACTCTAAGCTCACAACTGACTGAATGGACCCCCTCTCGGTCAAGGAGATGCCAGAGAAACCTTGAGAACTGACTTCAAGGCCATGATGGAATGCGAGATAGGACATGCTTCCTCATACCCCACCTCAGTAACCGCCATTTCAAAAGGGCCAAACAGAAACCAGCCCTTTCAAAAGACTCTGCACTGGTATCAGCAAAAGAAGCGGCTCTGCCTTTTTTTTTTTTTTTTGGCCTAATAAGAGCCCAGGAACTAGTCCTGACCCATCTAGGGAGAATGTGCCCTGAGGGTTTTCCCTTCCTCTGCTCCACCCTTTGATGTCAGACACCACAAAACTCCACCCTTGGCTGGTGCTAGTGCCATCATGTTTTGAACATGGGTCCCATGGAGAGGCAAGAAGCTCAGCTGCACATGTGCATGTTTTCCTCTCCTGAACACTCGTGACCCCCCTCCTGTGGCTAATTAAATATGTAGATTCTGTGATCCCAGAAATCCCTGGTCTCTTTGCCCCTCCTTCAAACCGTCTGTTTCTGCTTCTGGCCGGAGGCTACACTTCCCAGCCTGTCAGAATTGGCCACCCAGCAGGCAAAGCAACAACCTAGTTCTCCTCTCTAAATGTATGAACTTTATCCTTCTTCCATTGACACCACCAAGAAAAGCCTATTTCTCCTCCCCTTGAGCCCAGGCAGGCTTGTGACGGTCCCAACCAGTAGAGCACAGCAGAGGTGATGCCATGTGGCTTGCAAGGCTAGGCCATAAGAAGATCCAGCATCTGCCTGGCTTCCTCCCTCTCAAGATGCTCACCTCACCACTGCCACTGTGTTGTGGGGTGCCCTGGCCACGTGGAGAGGCCATGGGTAGTTGGTATGACCAACAGCCTCAGCGAAGAGCCCAGCCAAGAGCCAGAATCAACCAACGGTCACAAATAATGTGAGTGTTCAGATGATTCCAGCCCTCAGCCTTTGACCTTTCCAGCTAAGGCCCCAGAGAGCAGAGAAAAACCATCTCACTGTGCTCTGCCTGAATTCCTGACCCACAGATACAGGAGCTTAATAAACAGTGGTGTGTGCCACGGCACTTTAATTTACACAGCCATGCTAACTAGAATAATTTCAATTAGTCACTGTCAGTTCCATGACTGACCATTTCTAATGGAGACCTAAAACTCTGGGTCTGAGAGTTCAAGACAGGTGGCGTCACCAGAGTGCAAGGGCATTCTCTAAGGAGAGCCGGTGCCAGGTCCCCGTGCCCTGAGAGCTCACCACTTTCTCTCGGGAGCGCAGGACGCCCATCTTCCCAAAGCGGACGTGGAAAGGGGAGCATTGGAGGTTTCCATTGGGCTGGCGGATGACAATGATGTCAATGCACCCCGAGAGCGTGGCGGGGTTCAGCCCCTTGTAGAGCTCCTTCACGGTGACAAACACCTGGCCGGCTAACTGCCCCACGTAATTCATGGTCTGTGCCTGGAAAACAGACAAAAAACACACACACAGACACACAATTAATCAAAGGAAGAGCCAATCAAAATGAACTGCTCACCATTTTAAAAACATAGATTACACACTCAACTTTCAGCTCATCTCGTTTCTGGAATATGCTCCGTCCACCCCCATGGCCTATCAGGGTCCACTGTGGCCCATTACAGCCCATCAGGGCCCATCACGGCCCATCAAGGTCCATCACGGCCCGTTACGGCCCATCAGAGCCCATCAGAGCCCATCACGGCCCATCAGGGTCCATCAGGGTCCATCAGGGTCCATCACGGCCCATCACGGCCCACCAGGGTCCATCACGGCCCATCACGGCCCATCACGGTCCATCAGGGTCGTCCATCACGGCCCATCACGGTCCATCAGGGTCGTCCATCACGGCCCATCACCCCAACTCCCACAGCAAGCCCACCAGTCTCTACTCTCCCAGAGTCCAGCACAGACAGCCTTGACCCCATGACATCTAATCTCAGTTGTCCCTGGGCCCTGTCTCCTCTGTAGTCCCGTGAAGCTTGTTTATATTGTCCCTAGGACCACTGCCGCCTGCCCCTTCTTCTGTCACGATGAACAGATTTCGCACACTAAATCTCAAGACTGTAGAGGACAGAGACTATCTCATACAGCTTAGGATCCCCCACCATGCCAATCACACTAGCTACTTGATATTAGTTGGAAAAACAAATGACTGTTTTTACTGGAGAAGGGAAATGAAGGATTTTTGTTTGTGACAATCTCCATGTGGCCTTTGCCTGTGTGTCTGACTTCTCTCCACTGCTCTCCAGCGGCAGGGAACACCAGCGCTCTGGGCTGCTGGCCGGCTATCAACTGCAATCCACTCAGCAAACATTCAGGCCATCTCCTCTCCAGGGCCTGGGGCCACAACACACAGATAAAGAAGAAAGTCCTGTCCCCCGGAGGGACTCACAGGCTCGTGAAGGAAACAGAGGTAATATACAAGGAACTAGCAGGGCATAGTAGCTCATGCCTATAATCCCAGCACTTTGGGAGAATGAGACAGGTACATGGCTTGAGCCCAGGAGTTTGAGATCAGCCTGAACAACATGGCAAAATCCCATCTCTACTAAAAACACAAAAATTAGCTGTGCGTGGTGGTGCGTACCTGTAGTCCCAGCTACTTGGGAGGCTGAGGTAGGAGGATCACTTGAACCCAGGAGGTGGAGGTTGCAGTGAGCTGAGTGTGACTGGAGTGCAGTAGCACGCACGCGCACACACACACGCACACACAAACTAAAATAAATATCAGTGTCGCTGAATTTGTTTTAAGTAAACACTAAGGGAGTTATGATCAAGGAAAGAAGGTGCATCAGAGGAGCTGGCGCTGGAGGCGGGCTTGGAGGAGGACATCTCAGATGTCAGATGAGAAGGTGGACAGGGTACTGCGGGACAGTGAGAGGTTCATGCAGAAGCATGGAAGCTTAAACTACCAGACTGGAAGAGGGAGCTGTGCCCAGAACAGAGAATGTGCAGAAGGGAAGGATGGAGAGTGGGAAACCGTGCCAGGAGATGTGGGCTCTGCTGTGTGAAGCCATCCGATTCTGGAACAAAATGACACTTTGATTCAAGATTTAGCAAAAGCAACACCGTAACAATGTAAAGACTGGCAAGAAAAAAACTTGATGGCAGGAAGGCTAGGAGAGAAACGATTTCCCGCCTGGAAAGGAGGTAGAGACAGAAGAAACAGAGGGATAGGGACAGGCCAAGAGATATTCTGGGTTCAAGGCAGCTGGACTGCAAGCCACCACCGTGCTCTGGCCTTCTTTTCGTAGCTCCGGATCCCTGACCACCTGGTGCAGTCCACGCCTGCCCATATCACTGTCCACTCTACTCAGCTCTCAGCTCCCATCCCTCTGCCGTCACTGTGCCCTGCTGTGCTAACCGCTGGTCTTGACTGGCCCATGGCACTCACATCTTATCCCTGGACTGGGTCATGGCAGGCAGGAGTCCTCCAGCCCTCCTCTCTCCACTCCTTGCTCAGCTTCGAGGGTCATACCATCAACCCTCCTCTGGCCCTTCAGGGACGTGGCACCTCTTAGTGGTCGTCCAGTCTCGGGAGTCTCTTCTTTCCAGCTCTGACTTATACTCCAAGGCTGAGTCCCAGACTCTCTTCTCCTCTCCTGTTTATTCACCTGATGCTTTGGTGGATTCGTGAAGCCACGTGGTTGCAAATACCGCCCCAACAGGAAGGATTTGCACGACGTAACTTCCAGTCCACCCGGAGACCTCACCCCTCCTCCTGGTCCACACTGCTGCCATTCTTCAAGGCGACTATCCCAGGACACATGTGACCACACAGACAACACCCCCACCTCAGCTCACCTCCAGACTCCAGGAAACACCACGTGTGTGAACCTGTGGCTCACAAACCTGCCGTGTAGACAGGTTGGTTCTGGGAGCTTTTCCTACCATTCAGTGGCGCCGTGATATTATGATGTAAAAGGGAATATATATTTTGGTCTTCATCCCCAGATCCCAGCCAGAACTCCTAAACCCCTTATAATTTCTAAGTGATCAGAGTAATAGGAATGTCTTTTGTTATGATATTTCGCTTTCTTCCCCTGCTCCTGAAACAGCCCCTTAGCTCCAGAGCTTTATTGCTCTGGTGAAAGGAGCGTCTTTCCTCACTCAAGATAAGCCCCCTTCGACCACACCAAAGTTTAATCAGAGGACTCTCGGAGGATGGGGGCTGGGCCAGCTGCCAGAGGAACTATCTGTGATAAGCGTTGGTGCCTTCAGCCACTCCCCACCCCCCACCCCATCCCCAACCTCCAGGGAGGGGGAGGGGAGGGAGATTAAGTGTAATCAATGGCCGATGAGTGAATCAATCTCGCCTGTGTAATGAAGCCCCCATAGAACCCGAAAGAAAGGGGCTCAGAGAGCTTCCAGGTTGGTGAACACGTGGCAGTGCTGGGAGGCTGGGGTGCTGGAGAGGGCATGGAAGCACCACTGCCACCCCACCACCCTGCCCTGTGCACCCTTCCACCCTTCCACCTGGCTGCTCCGGAGTTTTATCCTTTATAACAAACCAGTGGCGATCAGTAAACTGTTTCCCTGAGTTCCGTAAGCCGATTCACAAAAGAATGAACCCAAGGAGGTGGTCATGGGAACCCCTGATTTATAGCCAGTCGGGCAGACGCACAGGAGGCCCAGACTGACTGGCATCTGAAGTGAGGGACAGCTTGTGGGGATGAGCCCTTAGCCTGTGGAATCTGATGCTAACTCCAGGTATGTCTGAAATGAATTCAATTATAGGCACCCGGTTGGTGCGATCGAGAGCTGGAGAACTGCTTGGTGTGGAAGAGACACACACAGGTTTGGTGTCAGAAGTGTGTATGAGAGTAGAGGAAATTGTATGGTTTGTTTGTTCTTTTATGAGCTACATTCTTAAGGCCAAGGATAAAGCTTTGGTCTTTCAAGTTAAAAAAACAAAATATACCTTTTGTATATCTTACCCCAACTCCTATGTAATAAGCAAAAGTGAGATCAGCACACCCATTTGCAAATGACGCTCAGAAGTGGTCAAATCCCCTGCATGCAGGGGCTAGTAAGAACTGAGGATTTAATTATAATTTAGAACAGGCCAGAGAACCAAAAGTCATGAATGATACCTACAAAGGAAAGAATGCAAGAAGCCCTCCCACGTGCATTTTACAATCTTAAATGAAGCTCTCTGTACTGATACACCTCCTCTCTCAACGGAGGACACAAGCCCAGCCCTTAGCAAACACACTCAGGGAGGAACACACATCTGCCTTCCTTTTCACCTGGGGGTAAACGCCAGAGGCCAGCTCCCCCTTCATCTGTCCTGCTAATATGTCACATATATAAACATCAAAACACACATTTCTCTAAGTTTACGAGTGGTGCGGGTTTAACTTCATGCAAAAAAGGTGCGGTGGGGTGGTTCCTGAAAAGATGTACAACATAAGAAATGATTCTTTATAACCCTGATACTTCTTATTCCTTCCATGTTGAACTTAGATTTTAACATGTGTTTGGTAAGAGAGGTAACCCTCTAACTCTAAAACTACGTGCAAGCAGTATCAATAACATCTTTGTACAATTTCTTTCACATACGTTATCTCCTGCTGACTCTCACGATACCCTGTAGGAATGCAGCCTTTCAGATGGTAAAACCAGAAGACAGCCAAAGTGCAATGAAGATTGCAGGGCTGGTGAAGAAGGGCTGTCTGGACTGACACGCCCAGTTTCACCAGACTGGAATCCAGGTCTTTGGATTTTGAAGTGACCTCTCTTTCGGTTCTGTGAAGCCCCTTCTCACGTTCCCCATCTCTTTGCCTTCATCACCCTTGCAAGTGAGCTATGTTTGTCACCGAATGAGACCAACTCCCCAGCAGTGAGGCCCCAACCCCAGGCCAGCACATCTAAGAACTACTGTTGATACTTTTTTACTCGTAAGAAAGAGAAAGCTCATAACTGGATAGCATTACCAGATCTCTGCATCCTAGCCTCTCCTCTGCAAAGGGGGCATGTTGGCCTGGGTGACGTGCAAGGTCTAATTCCAGCTCTATCTGTTCCAAGACAAAGGCTGCACTCCTTAGTTCTTAGCAACTGAAGAGGCATCTTTAATAATTTAATTGTTGCTCTGCTCTCTTGTTCTCAAGAACAAGCATCCTTGCCCCTCTTCAGTGAGCAAACTCAAGGTTACTGCTCAGAATCCAGGAATTTGGAAGCGAGAAGGATCCTTAGTTGTTGTTCCAACAACCTCATTTTTTAAAAGTAAGCCCAGAAATGGGAAGTGACTTAGCAAAGCTTTCTCCATGGCAAAGACAGAGCCAAGACTCCAATTTCCTTTGTGACCTTCCCACTGGATTGGTCTGGAGTATTTTCCTACCACAAATAACCAGAAGGTGCTTTGATATCCCCAGCTGTGGCTTTAGCTTAGATTAATGGTGCTCTGATATCTTTAGCAGTTCCCTCTATTGAATAACTTCTTTGCAAATCTGAAAATACCTCAATTTGAAAGCAGGAAATCTTCTCAATAATTCTCAACAAGTGACAGGGTCATGGGCTCCACCTGGCAATCTGTTGTCTGTTCCTAGGAACTCAACATCTACACCCTGGGCCTGCCTTAACAACCAAGCACTGAAAGTTTTTAAAAGGGTGAATACCACCACCTCACATCTATTAAGATGACTACTATTAAAAAAAAAAAAAAAAAAAGAATATAACAAGTGTTGGCAAGGATATGGAGAAACTGGAACTCTTGTGCACTGCTGGCGGGAATGTAAAATGTGCAGCCACTTCAGAAAATAGTCTGAATTCATCAAAAAAATAAAAATAAAATTAGCTTATGATCCAGCCATTCCAGTCCTGGGTATATATCCAAAAAAACTGAAAGCAGGTCTCGAAAAGATATTGGCACACCCATGTTCGTGGCAGCATTATTCACAGTAGCCAAAAGGAGGCAGCAAACCCAGGGTGACAGATGAATGGAAAAGCAAAATGTGGTCTATCCATATTATGGACTATTAATGAGCTTTAAAAAGAAAGGAAATTCTGATACATGCTATTATGTGGATGAACCTTGAGGACAGTAGGTTAAGTGAAATAGGCCAGTCACAAAAGGACAAATGCTGTATGATTCTACCTGTATGAGCTACCTTAGGCAGACAAACTCATAGAAACAGAAAGAGTGATTACCAGGGGCTGGGGAGAAGTGGAAAATAGGGAGTCAGTGTGTGTTTAATGGGTACAGGGTTTCCATTTTGCCACTGAACCATACACTTACAGATGGTTAAAATGGCAAATTTTATGTTATGTGTATTTTATCACAATTAACTTTTTTTTGTTTTTTGTTTTTTGTTTTTTTTTTTGAGACGGAGTCTTGCTCTGTCACCCAGGCTGGAGTGCAGTGGCCGGATCTCAGCTCACTGCAAGCTCCGCCTCCCGGGTTTACGCCATTCTCCTGCCTCAGCCTCCCGAGTAGCTGGGACTACAGGCGCCCGCCACCTCGCCCGGCTAGTTTTTTTGTATTTTTTTAGTAGAGACGGGGTTTCACCGTGTTAGCCGGGATGGTCTCTCGATCTCCTGACCTCGTGATCCGCCCGTCTCGGCCTCCCAAAGTGCTGGGATTACAGGCTTGAGCCACCGCGCCCGGCCAATTAACATTTTTTTTAAGAACTGGGGAGAGGCCAGGTGCGGTAGCTTACTCCTGTAATCCCAGCACTTTGGGAGGCCGAGGCGGGCGGATCACGAGCTCAGAGATGGAGACCATCCTGGCTAACATGGTGAAACCCAGTCTCTACTAAAAAAATACAAAAATTAATCGGGTGTGGTGGCGGCGCCTGTAGTCCCATCTACTGGGGAGGCTGAGGCAGGAGAATGCCGTGAACCCAGGAGGCGGAGCTTGCAGTGAGCAGAGATCGCACCACTGCACTCCAGCCTGGGCGACAGAGCAAGACTCCGTCTCAAAAAAAAAAAAAAAAAAAAAGAATTGGGGAGCGAGAATATTGTATTAACCAGAACTCATTTCAGGAAGCCAGGATATCATTTGGTTAAATAATTTCTTTGAAAGAGAACTTGGGGTGGAGGGGGCAATCCCTCTCCCAGGAGGCACCATGCCCTTTAAGGCACGGGGTGGGCCCCGTCACTCCAGGCACCTGTTGCCTGGAGGGGTGCTGGCAGGTTAGAGGCAGCCAGGCTCTTCTTTCTCTGCCCTTCCTCCAAGCTCTCTTCTAAATAAATCCTGGACAGATGTTTAAAGAATACAAGAATAAACCAGCTGAGCATAAATTCCCAAATTTTACTTTCAGTTATGTTTTGAGTAAAAGGTTCAAGGAAGAAGCTAACTTACCTGAAGAAGCCAGACAAAACCAGCCAATCAACCCACCTCCCTATACCTGCCCGTTAATCTCATGACTGTCTTTGGTGTTGGTTTCCTGCTGTCTGCTAAAACACGTGACCAAGCAGTGAGGGGAATATCTGCTTTATAGAAGAAAGTATCTTAATTATTTCAAGGGTGACAAACAACAATAAACAAAAACAAAACCTGCAGAGGACCAAACCGAATGCTTCAATTTCCAGTGGCTTTCAGATGCCTGCTATTCACTCACCCCATACCAAATTCCTTTTAAACTTACTGATTTTAATCTCAAAATTTGGCAGGAAATAGCAGCTTCACCTGACAGGATTTTATTGACCACTCGAAACAGGATTCCACAACCCCTAGTTCAAATGTTTTTGACGGAGAACTCAGCCAAATCTTACAAATATCCTTTGGCAAGACTGGGGTTCTCTAAGTGTGGATTTTCAGAAAAGCTCTAAGGTTAAGAAATGTAAGTTTTTTGAATGTGACATCTTCTAGCTTGACCTTCTGAAATAATACAAATTTTCTGAGGTTATTACATCCCATTGGAATACCATCTTTCCAGACATCTCTGGGTTAGAAACTGTTTTTATGTTAGAACCAAACAGATAATATACCAAAGAACATAAACATCTACAAGCATATTCCACTTAGAATTCTACTTATGACATTAATAATAAATAGTAAGCTCAACTCGAATAGCATTGATTATTAAAAACACATATGGGGGCTGGGCACTCATGCCTATAATCCCAGAACATTGGGAGGCCGAGGCTGGCGGATTACCTGAGGTCAGGAATTCGAAACCAGCCTGGCCAACACGGTGAAACTCCATCTCTACAAAAATACAAAAATTAGCATGATGCCTTTAATCCTAGCTACTCAGAAGGCTGAGGAAGGAGAATCGCTGGAACCCAGGAGGCAGAGGTTGCAGTGGGCCGAGATCACATCATTGAACTCCAGCTTGGGCGACACAGTAAAACTCCATCTCAAATAAATAAATAAATAAATAAAGGGATTTGAATGATTTTAGGCCACACCCCTTAATGGATGATTCAGGAATCTGCTGTTCCACTCATTTATTATGCAAGTAAATAAAAGTGATTTTAATTCCCTTTCTAGTTCCTTCAACTAGAACATTACCTAAGGCACGTTATCTGGGACATAATAGTGGCTCCCTTTTCCTATTGTGGGTTTGCTCCTTGGAAATGAAATGATGTCATGGTAAGCAGCATCTAATGATATACAAGACTGGCCGAACAAATGCAAATGCAAAACTGTCTCAATAAATGCACTCTTACAATCCCCGTTTTTGTTCAGTCTTTCTCACTTGTACTTTTCTTCCTACTCTCGCTTCTTTTAGAACTAAGTGGCCAGGCACAGTGGCTCACGCCTGTGATCCCATCACTTCACGAGGCCAAGGCGGGTAGATGATGAGGTCAGGAGATAGGGACCATCCTGGCTAACATGGGGAAACCACATGTCTACTAAAAATACAAAAAATTAGGCAGGCATGATGGCACACACCTGTAGTCCCAGTTACTCAGGAGGCCGAGGCAGGAGAGTCGCTTGAACCCAGGAGGTAGAGCTTGCAGTGAGCCGAGATGGCGCCACTGCACTCCAGCCTGGGTGACAGAGCAAGACTCTGTCTCAAAAAAAAAAAAAAAAGAAAAGAAAAAAGAAAAGAACTAAGTGTCTTGCAGGAGTTGAACAATAATTAACCCTCAAATCTGGGTTCCCACCTGCCTCCTCCGTTTCCTCCCCTCACTGTCCAGGTATACGACCCCTTCATACACACGCCCACATGACGCTATCTTTCAGCCTCAACCTCCTCCTCAGCCCTCCAGCCCAGTCACCCAGGGCAGTAGCTTGATAAATATTACTGTCATTCGTCAAGTGGTTGAACAGACATCTATCTACCAAGTGAGTCTTCTCTCCTTGAGGACAGGGACGAGGCTTGCTCATTTCTGACGCGGTACCTGCCCCACCGCAGGGCCCAGGAGATGTCTGCAGTGCTATGTGGCCATGTTTTCTTTAACAACTTCCCACATCTTCTTTGATGACATTCTGCAATACTTGCCAGGAGTCTAATCCTATGTATTTGTGTACCAAGCTAGGTATTTCTGGAATGATGTAATTGCATTAAATCTATATGGTGACTGATTTCCAAAAGCGAAAGTATTTTCTGCGTTCAGAATGCTTTTCCTCCCATATAATGGAAATAGAGGATCCAAGCTCCCTCAGCCCTACTCTTAAAACATTGAGAACCAGTGGGTGTCCCAGAGCAAAGGACCAGGGCTCAAGCCAAGTTCATTGACCTGTGGTGACCATTTTGCCAAAACCAGGATGGAAGCGGCGGCAGGCAGGAGGATGTGGATGTGTTTTGTGATGGGGTCTCCACTTACCCAGGAGACACAGATGGCCTAGGGCTGTCGGGGGCCACGCGGGGCATGTGCAAGCCCCTGGTGTTTTAATGAGGAAGGAGTTGGCAGGTCATCACATAAAGAGCAACGAGGAACTCTGCCAGGAGCAAATGAAAGAGAACCGCTGAAAACCACCTCGGGTTTCAGCACAGGCTAACCTTTGACTCACCTTTGAAAGGACACTCAGAACAAAACAGAACTTGGGGCTCTCTGAGAAAACAAATCCTATTGCCTGTTTGAAGTTAAAGTGTTGTCTGTCCTGTCAATACAGACCCTGAGACTGATCCTTGTTTTCCTGGGGCGCTCGGGGGAGCCACAGGTCCAGCCTAGGGGAGTCAGCCTCTGGAGGTAGGAATCCACCAGAGCCCGCAGACCTTTCCCAATGCCCCTTATTTGTTTGTGCTCAGAACACTTAACACATCACTGCTAAGCCCCAGGGGAAAGGCCATAGGAACCTCCACATTCCATAAAATGTATGAAACTCCTTCATATGTTGTAAGCACATCTGATCCGATTCTAAACAACCCCGGGAAGCACTCCAGGGTAAGCATCATCACCCCATTTCTGATGAGGAGCCAGGAGCACCAGGTTTATTCCAACATGACTAGAAAGTGAACAGAGAAGAGTGGGGAGCCCAGGATGGACTCCTAGTCTCTGCTGCTGTCCTCTGCACAGCACTACCTCCTCATCTAAGGTGGATAAATCCAGTATCAGTGGGGGAGGCCCAGGTAAAGACAAACCAGTCATGTGGCTTTAGCAAAGCAGATGGCAACCATCTAATTCTAAATGTCAACTCATAATGAGCACGTGTTTACAGGGCATCCGGTGCTGGAGACATCATCATAGATTATAACTGAAGTCTGAATTACAGAGAGGCAGTTTCAAATCCAGGGCAGAAAGCACAATCTAAGCTTCCAAAAACTCGTTTACTAGAGGGAGTGAGCTCACCCTCAAAAGGTGCATTCAAAAAGTCCAAACCACCACTTGGCAAAGAGGTTGTAGAGGTAATTCGAGAATCTGATGGGGCTCTCACTTTGATGCTGAGATTCTGTGACCTGGTCATAGCACCTTCATGAAATCAAGTCTTCATCTCAAGCAAGAAGCTTTTATTTTTGGTCCCATCACGACATTCCAGAGTATAAACAGCAAGTTGCACCCACCACCCTCAAAGTAGCTTGGCAAGTCAGGGTACGAGGGGGAAAAGCACTAAAATTTAAAAACCAGAAGAAACGAAGACAGCAGGAATTGTTCTCTGCCAGAGCATAAATTTCATACGACAATGCTCCCCAACAAAATGTACTGCGAACAGTTTAAATAAACAGCCGTGACATCTAAGGGTAAGACTGAAAAGCAGAAACGACACAAAATTGGGGTCAGAAGGTCTGGCTGTGTTATCTTCTGGCATTTACCAGCTATGTGTGTGGGAGCAGGGTATTAACACAACGGCTCTGACTGAGCCCACCAGGCTGTCATCCTCAGTGGTCAACACAATGACTAGTTTGGAAAGATCTTTGCTCCTGGAAAACACATGCAAAATCGTATTATTGTCACAACCTCCCGGAGGAGGTAGCTACAGAAGCAACCCTCAGGGTTGGCCCTGGATGTGACACCTTCAAAACTGTTCTCACCCGCAGCATCACCACTCCCTGACAGGGCCTCTCAGAAGGTAAAGTCAAAAGCCATAGTTCAAAACCTTCCCTACAACCCTTAAGGACTTAGAAAAGCCAAAACACCCTCCTGGATTCAGTCTGTGATTGAAGACTTCTCTGGCACTTGCTCAGCTCCGAGTGATTCATCATTTCCTGGAGAGAAGCTACCTCAAACCCACTCACTGCCCAGAGAGCAAACATGCATTCGGTCACATCTGCCCTCACGGCAGGTGCGTAAAGGGCACCTGCGGGCTTAAGGCACATCCAAGGAGCCTAGTGATTCAAAAGCCAAGCCAACATCAGTCTGGGATGGGGCCCCCTTATCTATGTCCCTGTTATCAGCAGGAAATTACAGCTCCCAGATACAGACCTGGCTGCTGCTCAAGGGGCCAACAGATCATGTCCGGACAGCTCAATGACCACCCCTGGCACCCTTCCTCTAGGGAAGGCACTGTCGGCTCCCCAGCTGGGCTTGACAGGGACTATTTTGGGGCTTCCTGCTCACTGCCTAGCCGCCCTCCTCTGAGCACACTGCAGGCAGTGTCTCAGCATCTGAGGACTCTATCTGTGGTCTGCCCAGTACCGGATGAAGTCACAAACATCTCACTGTTACTGGTGTTCGCCAAGATCACATCCACCTTGGAGGTTTATGAGACAAATGAGGATTTTCATCCAAAGCATTTAAAAACACAAAAAGCTCCTAAGAAGTGCCCAAAATGGTATAATGACTAATAAGACTTGCATGAAAATGAAATTGATTTATAAAGTGTTAGCTTCCTCCTGTAATTTACACTAACGGCAAAGAGGAAGTCTTTTCAGAGCATTGTGGACTGATACACAGCGGTTGATAAGGGTGATGAATTACCTGTGACAAAAGAGGAAGTCTGGCGCAGACTCAGGGTGATGCAGGGAAAGGAACACAGACAGAAAGTCAGGCCACCTGGGCAGCAGCCCACGCCCTGCTGTAACTGGCATACACTCACGGACAGCTGCTGCCGTCTGCCAGGTCTGGACTGACTGAGTCCACCAGCGTCCCTGTGGTTAAACTGTCCTGACCAGAGTGCCCTGAGGAGCTTCTTAAACAAAAGAGCACAGTTCTGCATCCATCACTACCTGCTGGGAAACTGGGGACTTTCTTGGCATGCCAGGGTTCGTGAGACATTCCCGTCCAAAATACAAAAACTCACTACAAAAGCTGGAGATGCTTTAAAAGGCCAGCAGGTCAGAGGCCCTGCAAGTCAGAGGCCTTTTAAAGGCCTTTCAATACTTCCTGACGACAGTGATGAAACAGCAAAAACAGCCAGCCCTGGGGTCCAGCCACTAAAGCCCTGCCTATGTTAGGCAGGTGGGAAAATGTGCAGCTCCCGCAGTGAGCTTCCAGGGTGGCAAAGCAACAGGCATTTCCTCCTCCAGCCCACCCCCACCCTGCCCATCCCCCTCCCCGCCCCAGGACAGGAGGGCGCTCCCATAATTAAGCTCATCTGTAGAATTCCAGCACATGGCCCGCCGGCCGAGCTCCAAGCATTCATGACCACAATTTCATACAGTTCCAGAAAGGACAGCACTGCTGACACTGTCAGGATGAGGTGACAGAGGTCTCGTGGTTTCTTGCCTCACGATTACATTAGAAAATTCCACATTTACTCCAAAATTGGCAGAATCCATCTCCAGGCTTCACAAATTGCCAAGAAACGCTGCTTTCTTGGAACTGCCAAAATTCAAAACCCCCGCCACAGCTTTCCTAACCCCACAATTTTTGCCAACACCAGCCACCTCTAGAAGACTAAGGTCAGTTTAAAATGGCCTCAGATCAGCTCAAAAGAAAAAATGGACAAAACGTATACAGAATTCACATTTGGCCAGTAATACGTGAGAGAGATATTCAACCCCATTCATAATTAAAGATACAGGAATCGAAAGAGGCCTTTCAGATGGTCCAAAATCAAAGCATTTCATTAAAACCCCAGGGCCTGTGAAAAGTAGGAAAATCAGACATCCACACTCACTACTAGCAGGGTCATAAATGGGGTAGGCAATGTGGCAATGCCCATCTTTTGGGGCACATGTTGGCAAACCACAGTAACTATACTGCTGGGAACTGATCTTACAAATACAGTAAGATCCATGTACAAAAACAGTAACTGCAGCATTAATTGGAATAGGGAAAATTGGAAATAATATCTGTATGACTCTGGCTTAATAAATTATGGGCCATTCACATTGTAAAATAGAATATTATGAGGCTGTTAATAAAATGGGAGAGAGTAGCTCCATAAATATTAACATGAAAAGGTACATATAGAATGAAAACGGGTAAAAAATACTCATAACATGGACCCACTGTGGGGTTTTATTGTTTGTTTTGTTTTGTTTTGTTTTGAGATGGTGTCTCACTCTGTTGCCCAGGCTGGAGTGCAGTGGCACGATCTCGGCTCACTGCAAGCTCCACCTCCCGGGTTCATGCCATTCTCCTGCCTCAGCCTCCTGAGTAGCTGGGACTACAGGCACCTGCTACCACGCCCAGCTAATTTTTTTGTATTTTCAGTAGAGACAGGGTTTCACCATGTTAGCCAGGATGGTCTCGATCTTCTGACCTCATAATCCGCCCATCTCAACCTCCTAAAGTGCTGGGATTACAGGTGTGAGCCACAGTGCCCAGCCGAACCCATTTTTTAAAAATTACATGTGTACATATTTTGATATGCATAAAAAAATATGGAATGAGCTATATACAAAACAAGATTCACAAGATTCATCCCTGGGACCAGCCTGGGAAAAGGAGGAAGAGATCTTCACTTTTTATCATAAATACTTCCCATAAAGTTGCTTTCTAGCTTTTGTTTTTTATGTCTGCATGTATTTCACATCAATTATTAGTGACCTCAGAGAACTGGGAGTGAAGGATGGAAAACTCTGGTCCACTCAGTCTCAGGGTCTCCCCATCACTGAAACCACTGAGACAGAAGAGGGTGCTGGACAGGGGTACTCCTGCTTTGAAGGGAAGGTCAGATGAGTGATCACTCAACTCCTCCAGCGCTGAGACTTTGCAACCCTCAGACACTACAATCCCAGGTGACGCTTGTTCTCAGGTTCCTGCCAAGAAATACAAATGGCCTGGATAAAGGTGGGTGCACACATCTAAATATGGTGTGACCACTATGCGGGGCCAAACAGCCCGAGGCTTTGACTCCAATCCTTTGGCTCAATTATTTAGCTCACTGATGAATGACAGAAAGTTATTTTCCTTTGAAGACCCAATGGCACGCTCTCTCTACACACTTTCAAAAGCCCTCTGTCCAAATTCGTGTCTTGGTCAAAAAGAATGTTCTACCCTTATAACTTTATTTCTGTATCACCCCCCACCCCTACCACACCCCAGCAATTGGGAGGTGAGCAAATATCACTTGGATGTTCCAGGGCACTATCTATTAGGAGACAATATAGCTCAGTAGGTAAGAGGTATTCAAATCCTGCCTCCACCTTCCACTAACTCTGTGGCCATGGACAAGTTACTAAGCTGTCTGCACTGCGGTTTCGCATCTATTTTATAAAAAGGGATGACATCAGCACAGCCACCTCACAGGACTGTTGTGAGGCAGTAAACATAAAGTACTTTTCAAAGCACATGCACCAAATAAAAACCAGGTGCTAACTCTGTGACCACAAACTGGTTCCAGACAAAACCCAGTCTTTGAATAACGTCTCTTGCTGGAGAGGACTTTGTATAGATCACCTACGTAAATGGTACCTTCCCAAAAAGACAGAGGCAAAGAACATTACTGGTTAAAATGAATACAGAACTATCTGAAGGCTATGCCTACGTTCCACCAGGGTGGTAACACGTTCTCATTTGCCCCAAATCTGAGCCCAAAGAGGCCACCCCGAGACTGGTGGCATTCTGGCATTGCAGAGTCCAATGGCGGGACGTTCTTTTGCCAGAACAGTGGTCTGGGCACGTGCCTTGTCGGGTGCTCATTATCCTAAAACCCTTGTTGCTTGTCTCCTGTCTTATAAACTGAAGACTTATGGCCTAGCGAGATCCATGAACACAGAGGACGACTTCTTCAAAAAGTGAGTATGTGTGGCTAAGGGGACAGAGGGCAAGGGGAGAGGAGCAAGGGTTTCCAGGGGGCAAGGCCGGGGGGGTGGGGGGCACAAGTGCGTGCCAGCAGGCACATGGGGGTGTTGGTTGTGTCTCCCATGCAGGGTCTGTGGACAGCTTTGTGAGCCAATGCAAATCAGCTTACACTCTGGAACAAACAGGCCTCCTTACAGAGCAAAGTGCCTGTTCTAACAGTCTACAGCTTTTTCTGGAAAGCCCCAGCATTCAGCATCAGCCGAAAATTCTAAGTTGTTGCAAGAATCACAAAATGTGGTCAGTGGGTTGAAAAATCCACTGTAGCCATCCCCCTGTAGCCATGACCGCTGGTGTGAAAATGCTTCTGGCTTCTCTCCTGACGGAGCCCAGTCCATCTGGTTCCTCCCAACCTCTCAGCTGGGAGTGGGAATGGCACAAGGCACCCTGCATCCCTCAGAGTGCAGAACAGCCTGTGGGCCAGACACTGTGCTGAGGTTTTAAGACTCCTGGGCCACATACCTCATTGTGAAAAGTGTCAGCCTGGACCCAGACCCAGAGCTTTCTACAGGCAGAAACTCACTACTCAACATATATCTGCCTGCACAGACCCCACCCCAACCCCAGCTCTAAGGGCTTGTTGGGTGAATTACAGGTGGGGAGACGGAGAGGGGAAAGCAGTGGAAAAAGGAAGAGGAAGGCAGCCCACAGGAGGGGAGGTCAGGGCACTTGCTCCGGACCCCAGCAGCCCCAGGGCCCAGTGTGGTCTCCTGGGGGGCATAGATTCCCTTCGGGCCCCGGTGCATCCTCTGATCAAGGAGCAGGGCCAGTGCAGGTGTGTCCCCTCCACACACAGGCATGGGCCCCTCTCTCTCCACACCCTCACTCACAGCTCAGAAAGCGAACATTTCAGAAACAGCCATCTGACAGGCACCCGGGCCCCTTCTGAAGGAAGAACCTGTGACGTCACTGAAAGGCTCTGCTTGGGTTTTGTACCAACTCTTTTTCCCCACACACCCCATTCCAGTGTTAAATGGGTGGGCTTATTATACAGTACATTGGGCCAGGGTTCAATAAAGTGTCAAAACTGTGACTTTGCCCTTCTCAAGGAACAAGCCCCAAAGCTGTTAGTGGGTGATTCCAGGGACTTCCTCCTCAGGACCCCTCAAAAGCTCCGAGATCCTGTGCCCAGGTTACCAGTGAGGAAGTGCAAGTGCAAACAGGTCGAACCGCCAGCCTCGGTGTCCTGGCGGGACCTGACACCTGGATGTCTCCCAAAATGCTCCAAAAGCTGCCGCCATCCGTGCAACTCCCACCCTAAGGAAAAAGCTGCCTGTAGCCCTCAACCACCCCCACTGGCAGGCTTGCGCAAATCAACTAATCTCATTCAGGTACCTTTTAGGCCTTGAACCCAGTACACAGAGGGTCCGGAAAAGCCAACCGGAAGAGAGGTGGCAGGCAGGGGGAGGGGGCGTCCCACAGGGATGATTTATAGAGCAGAGGCCGGCGTCAGCCAGGAGTGTCCCAACCCTGCAAAGAGCCCCTCCTCGCTGGCACCCTGTGGCACCTTAAAATAATAACCACCACAATGATTCGTGGACCCCATATTATGTCCCAGGGGCTCGTTTTTATCTCAGTTATTTTTACAACAATTCTGTGAATGGCTATGATTATCCCTTCATTTTACAGATGAGAAAACTGAGGCTCAGAGGATTCAAGTCTTCTGCCCAAGTTCTACATCTTTGAGTGGTCAGAACAACAACTGCAAAGCCCAGCGCTCTGTGCTGGCCTTGGCGCCTCTCAGGCCACGGTGGCCTCAGGATCTTCTTCTGAAATAGCTTGTCATCTCCTGACCCTCCCCTGCCCTCTGTTCTGGGCCCTTCGTGCAGCTGACAAGGCAAAGAGCAGAAGAGCAGGGCCCACAGACTTCCTTCTGTCCAGGCCAGGCCAATCGTCCCCACCAAATCCAGGGCAGGCTCCTCAGTCACTTCCAAGATCCCCCCGCCAACCAGGAATCCCTGCGGTCTCCCACCTGAACCCTCGGTTCTCTCCCACACCACAAGACTCAGCAGGTCCGCCCCTTGTTCCCCTGTGCTTTTCTAAAAGAAAAGAATTGCTGATCACCGAGACCTGGGTGGATGAAAGAACTGGCTCAGGATCCCAGAGAGCTCAGGCAGAGCCCAGATCAGAGCCCAGACCTCCCGACCCAAGTCCAGGGCTCTATTCACGCCTGGCTCCACAAGACCACAGGGCCCCACATGGGAACAGGAATAATAAACGCCAAAACACACAACCATGCATAAAAACACTCAATAACAAATGCTGGCAAACGTGAAGCGCTATCAAAATATAGAATCATAAATCCAACTGTTACACCTTTCAACAAGAATCTGGGAGCAAGAAAAGCGTTCATGTGTGGATGTACTTATTTCTCAAATACTATACATTCCTCCACTGCTTACTTTCATTCATAAGACCCAAACTACGGAACACAGGATAAACAGCCAATCTCACAATCACTACCCTTAGACCACCATACCACAACACCCCCAGTTAAAAAAACTGTTACGAGCTTTGATTTCCCAAGACACTTCTATCCCGTGGGAAACTACTGGGTTCTAAAAACTCTCCAAATTAATACTGCCAGTTGTCTTAATTGGTTTCCTGCTTGCTGATCAAAAACAGGGTTGAATTTGCTTTCTCCAGCAACTACTGACCACACAAATTACCTACTCTAGCTCCACGGCACTTAAGTTACTCCCAAAACGTTACTTCTCATCCTGCATTTTCCTGGCCTTCCCCATAATAAAATTATGTTGCAGGAGCAGCTGATGGAGCTCACTAGGCCTAGCACCTACTAGGCTGCAAGAAACGTGCAGAGGCCTCGCAGGGGAGAGCTGTAATATGAGAACGGGGATTCCAACCTGGGCTCAGCCTGCCCTGCCGCCCAGCAACTGTGTGACCTTGGGCACAGAGGTCAACCTCTCTGGGCCTCAGTTTCCTCAATTGCAGCGCTGGAATCCTAACTCCGGGGGAAAGAAAGCCTCTCATCCCAGTCCCCGGCGCAAAGCAGGGGATGATCGCGCAGAGCCAGGACGCACCCGCGCTAGCCGGCTGGAGCTGGTCCCCGCGGTTCTGGGACTGCGCGGCAGCCCCCTGGGGCCCCCACGCCGCTCGAGATCAGCTAGGCCGAGCCCACGCCGGGCCTCGCGGCGCGCAAGGAAAGCCAGGCCCGAGGGATGCTCGCGAGGGCCTCCGGCCTCCAGGGCCTGTTTCCCCGCCTCCCTCCCCCGAACCACTTCCCGTAGAGGGCCGCGGGGGACGTAGCCCGGCCGTCGGTCCTCGGGCCCCCGGGGCCGAGCCCCCGCCTCGCCACGCGCCCTCAGCGCCCCTGCGCCGCGCCTCGCCCCGCCTAACCCGAGGCTGCGGCCCGGGCTCCACTGCGGGAGGCTGGAGGCGGCGACTACTCACCGAGCGGCGCCGCGCGTGGCCGCCTTTGTATGCAAACACCCAGCCGGTCGCCCGCTGTCAGCGCAGCTCGCCTTCGGGGGCGGAGCAGGGGCGGGGGCAGAGGCCGGGGGCGGGGCCGGGGCGGGGCAAGCGGGGCAAGCGGGGCGGCGCCAGGGGGACTCGGGAAGCGCTGGCTGCCCGGCTGCTTTCAGGGCCCGCTGGCCCGCTCTGCCCGCTCACCCCTGCCCGCCTACCTTAGCGTTCCTGGGGGTGGGGCCCCTTAGGCCGCTTTTCTGATTTTCCTTTCCAGAGCCAAACTTGTGTATTTCTTCAACACTCTGAATTGACCTATGCCGATGACTGGGGGAGTGAGGACGGAGGGGAGCAGAGAAAAGGCAGCCAGGTAAATGTCCAAGCAAGCCTCCCAGGGCCTGGCCGCGATCTCGTCGGTCCTGTGGGTCCCGCTCATCACCAGTGGCGGGACCTGAGCCCGTCCTCGACTTTTCTGACCCTCACCCTTCGTTTCTTCCACCATAAAGGCGCAATCGCGTTGACCTATCGCCATCTCCTCTTAGCTTCTCCTCGCTGGGTCACCCCTGTCCTTCATCCTGATGGTGACAGCTTCCACTCTCGCCTCTGCCAAGCGGTGGTCCAGGTGCGGAATGGTGGCTCTGAACAGGAGGGACAGGCAGCTCCCTGCGCCCCTCCAGGCGCTGGGAGGCAGGCAGGGGATAAACAATGAGCCACATAACGTCTGGTGGTGAAATGATTTCCATCAATGGGAGGGTGTCACATTTGAACTGAAACTCTAAATGACAAGAAACACCTATGTCTACAAAGACGGGGGAGGACGCAGGGTTTTCTGGAGAGCAGAAATGGCAGATGCAAAGGTCCTGGGGCTGGTGCTGGGGGCTGAAGGGGAGGCAGGGGCCAAATATTCAAGTCTTGTAGGCCAAGGCAAGCAGTTTAGTTATTATTTGGATGTTATTCCAAAACCAATTCTTTTTGAGACAGGGTCCAACTCTGTCACCCAGGCTATAGTGCAGTGGCACAATCTTGGTTCACTGCAGCCTTCACCTTCTGGCCTCAGGCAATCCTCCTGCCTCAGCCTCTCAAGTAGCTGGGACCACAGCTGCATGCCACCACGCCCAGCTAATTTTTTCAATTATTTGTAGAGACAAGGTCTCCCTATGTTGCCCAAGCTGGGCTCAAGCAATCTTCCCACCTTGGCTTCCCAAAGTGCCAGGATTACAGGTGTGAACCACCACACCTGGTCCAAAAAGAATTTTAAAGCTGGGAATTATATGATCTAATTTACTTCTTTAAAAAGTCACCCCTCCACTGCATGGAAAATGGACTGCAGGAGTAGAAGCCAGCAGACAGGTGGCACTGCAGGGAACCAGGGGACATGATGGTGGCTCAGATGGCAGGGGCTGCTCAGCGAGAAGTGGAAGGACTTCAGAGAGATTTGGAGGCAAAACCCACACGCTTGTTGATGAATGGAGCGGGTGGAGGTGTGTGATGCGATACTCAAAGACAAGTCTCGGTGTGGAGACTGAACCGCTGCTCTGCTGAGATGCAGAGGGCCAGGGAGGAGGCCAGCTTGGAAACAGCATCGAATGCGGCAGCTTAGTGAATTGGATGAGCCGGCCAGCTCTAGATAGACATCTGGGGGCAGCTGCTTGGAGAGCTTTGTCCAGGGACGCGGCTCCCGTCCATCGGTCAAGTGTGGACACGCTCCAGCTGGGCTTGCGGCAGCTCCCATCTAGGCAGCCCGTCCCAAGCTGACATTGCAGAGGTGGGAGCTACACAAAGAGAATCTTGCAGTTTGTAGGTGAGCTACCTCCACAGGGGTTTTCTCAGAGACCAGAGCTGCAAATGCATCACAGCTGCCCAAAACCGCTGGGGTTGCAAGGCCCCAGAAGGACACCCTCCTGCGCCCTCCCCTCCTACCTCCAGGGAGAAGCTGGCCTGGGAAGAAGTCTACCCTATGTGGAAAAGCTTTCCAGGAAGCCAGTCCAACTTCAGGCCACTTAAGTTTATTTTTTTGTGTAAAACAAGTCCATTATTCAAATGTGGAGATAGGAGGTCTGAAAATACAGCAAAATTTAACTCAAAGCCCTCATTTTGAAAATGATGAGCCTGGGGGCCCAGCAGGGCTACAGTCAGTTCTGATGAGCAAAGTCTGACTAGATTCAGAGCAAATTAGGACCCGCTGCTGCCCAGCCTGCCACTCGGGGAAGGCCAAGGTTGCGGGGAGCCTTTGTACAAACAAGCAATGGGAAGAAAACACTCACTAGATCACAGTGCGCTCCCAGGCGATAAATGAAACTGGACTTTCCAAAGCCCTGGTGCTTTTGATCCAGCACTGGCTGGAGTCCCCCTGGGAGGGCCCTTGGCTGTGCTATCAGCAACCAGGCCTGACTGAGCAGTGACTCAGCCAGGAGAGCTGAGGCGATCCCCCTGGCCAATCCCAGGGCCTAGCCACACTCGGAAGAGGAGAGGGAACTCAGGGGATGAGTAACCTTGCTCTAGCTGACTGGAGGAGGAAGGAGGGGCTGAGTAATGCCTTAGCAAAGCCAGCACAAGCATCCTGATTCTAGAGGCTCAGTTTCACAATCCGGGAAATGGGCTGCAGTTGCACATGACACAGATCTGCTTTGAGGATGAAAAAGGCATCATGGGAAGCCGCTGTCACAGTTGCAGGGTTGGAAGATTTTTCAATTCTAAAACCCCATAAGTTGAGGAGTGGCCATTCCCAGAAGGATCTGTCCACTGCTGAGCCCAGTTGGTGACAGTAGCTGTTGTATCCCGAGAACTCTGAAGTTGTGCAGATCAACCACCTGCACAGGCCCAGAATACCTGGGGCAAGGTAGGCAGGAAGAGTGAACATCCCTGTTCTTGGGTGTCCGGCGAGCTACTGTAGGAAGGAGAAACGCCGGCTGATCCCCCAGGACTCTGAGCATGGTTAGCTCTGTAACTGCCCTGGCAGAAAGGATCCCAAAGAGAGGACAATGAATTCTTCCCCCAGAGGTACAGCCTTTTATCCCTGGTACCAGTGCCTGGGGCTCCGGGAAAGGGAGGGCATCTCCTTGGGGTCTAAGGCCACTCCTTGGTTGGAGGCCCCTCACGAGGTGACTTTGTCCTGGGCACTCTCTCAAGAAGCAGGTGGGAACCAGAGGCCACTTAGTGCCGCTTCACTACCTTGGCAGCAGGGAACAGAGCAGCCTGGGAATCCACCCAAGGTGGAATGGGGCCCCTGGGTGCTGTGGCTGGCTGAGCAGGGCCAGTTCCATGCGGAAGCGGCAGGTGTAAAAGGGCCTGGATTCTGCAGAGAGGACAGTGATCCTCAGAGAACAAACATCTGGAACCAAAGCACAGAAGGTTTTGATGGTCACCCGGGCTGTCCAGAGGCCTACTCCACAGTTAGGGCGGGGCTCGCAGATTAGAGTCGAGGCATAGGAAGTGGCAGGATGATAAAGGCTGACAGCTGGCCACAGAGGAGCATGTTGAAGGCCCTAGGCCGAGCACTGGGGTCTCCAAAGGGGAGCAGACCAGACACAGTGTCTGTCCTCAGGAAGTGCACAGTCTGGGGTTGTGATCGCGTAAAAACTGTCACAGTGCTCCTGGCCGCTGTGAACTGAAGTGCTGTGCACTGATACAGGATTTGACCTGCCCTGTCCCCAAGCAAGAGGATTCACTTGACCTTGGTGGCCTGAGCAGGCACCGACCTAGGCAAATCTAGGCCAGATGTCAAGGAGCAGAATGAACCACGGGCCAGCCAGCAGCACACACACAATGGTCAGGCATGCCCAGGTGCTTGAAAGAAGGCCCGTGGCTGGCCGCTGGTGAGCGAGGGAGCTCGGGAGCTCACAGCAAGCCCCATGCCTGTCTTCCACTGGATGAAGCAAGAGTGGGTATGGAACATCCTTTCTCCTCAGGTCAGATTGGGAACGATTCATAATGAGCGGGGCTAGAACAGAGAACAGCAGAGAGGCAGGAAAGAAGAAAGAGACCAAGGTTCGAGGATGGGGCAGGGAAAGAGACCTCAACATGACCAGGGATGGGAGGAAAGAACTCCATCGCTTAGAAACAGTGGCGGCTGTGCTGGGAAGTCTGGACTGTTACAGTGGGCTCTGAATCCAGGAGGAAGAAAAAGACCCCGCATATCACCGTGAGTCAGTCCTCGGAGTCGCCATGACCTTGCTAAACAAGTGTGGGGTTGTCACAGCTTTAAGCAGCACATCTCAAGTCCCACATTCCCCAGTGCTAAGACAACAGCTACACAGACAGGATTCTAAGGAGAGCTCAGAGGTAGAAGACCCTTAAAAGTCCCCCTTTCCTTAGATAGGAAAACTCAGGCCCAGAGAGGCAAACAATGGGTCAGTATGTGTGTCTAAACTTACCTAAACATAGAAAAGGTATAGTAAAAATATAGTATTAGAGTCTTATGGGAGCACCATCGTATACGCAGTCTGTAGTTGACCAGAGCATTGTTATGCGGCGCATGACTGTAGATCTTCTCATTAATAATAAGCCACCTGGTCAGGTACACGAAGTCTAGGGTTCAGAATCCAACAGGCTCAAATTCAAGTCCAGCTCAGCCACCTGGCTGAGTGCTGTCTGAACCTCAGCATCCTCAGCTGTTAAAAAGAGATAACCATCCCCATCTCAGCAGCTTTGGGGGGAAATTAAATGAGATATATTGGGATCCAGATAACCAATAAAATATCAAATCACTTTACCAGTTCAAGCTCTTACCACTCAGTGTTTGCAGGGGTTTATCACTGATGAATGAATTCAGGAGTTCAGGAGTTCAAGACCAGCCTGGGCAACATCCTCACCCAGCTAATTTTTGTGTTTTTTTTGTTTGTTTGTTTGTTTTGAGACAGAGTCTCACTCTGTCACCCAGGCTGGAGTGCAGTGGCACGACCTCAGCTCACTGCAAGCTTCCAAGCTTCGCATTCCAGGTTCACGCCATTCTCCTGCCTCAGCCTCCAGAGTAGCTGGGACTACAGGCGCCCGCCACCACGCCCAGCTAATTTTTTGTATTTTTAGTAGATATGGGGTTTCACCATGTTAGCCACGATGTGTATTTTTTTTTTTTTACAGAGACAGGGTTTCGCCATGTTGCCCAGGCTGGTCTCGAACTCCTGCACTCGAGTGGCAATGTTTGGAACTAATTTACACAGTTCTTTTCCTTGCAGTTGCCAAACAATATTATTTATCTAATGGTCATAACACCTTAGCAGATAATAGAACTACTGAACAGCAGTGCTTACTATGCTCATGGATGAGGTTCCTAGTTGTCTTCTATTAAGCAGGTGGCCTTGAATTCTGGCAGCTCACGCTTCAGAGTTACCTGTGGACACACAACATCATTCACAAAATGTTCTTTTTCTCCCCAATGTCTCTCGAGAATGAAAATGACCAGGCCATCCTCACATTCTACAGAGGTTAACCCAGCAACTTAGGGACACAGCTGGGGCAGGACTCCCGGGCTCCTGGTCAGTTCCTCTGTGGGGATGCTAAGCCTCAGGGCTGACATCTCTTAGCTCTGCCTTCTGGGAGAATTTCACAGGAGCTCCCGTTTGCGCTGCTGTGAAGGCCATCCTGCTCCTTGTCAAGCTTGCCTCCTCCTTGGCTTGAGGAAGATCTCTTTTGTGCCCAAACTGTGAATAAGCAAACTGGATGCAGCATCTCTGATTGCTCTGGGAAGAAACTTATGAGAAGTGCTTGAGAAAAGTCATGACGTTCTGCCTCTGCTAAGAACCTGTTGGACACTGCTTGGTATATACGGCTAAGTGCTTCTTTGTTCAGACCCGCTTCCTCTGATTAGCAACCACAGATCTTCTGGGTTTTCACTTGTTTATTTCTGTTTATTGTCATCTCTGGGAAGATGGCTTCAAATTTTTTTCCCCAATTGAACCCCATATCAATTGGTAAGTAGATCTTTTGATAAGTAGATCTTTCTCTCTCTTTCTTTCTTTCTTTCTCTTTCCCTTCCTTCTTTCCTTCCTTCCTTCCCTTGCTTTCCTTCCTTTCCTTTCCTTCCTTCCTCCCTCCCTCCCTTCCTCCCTCCCTTCCTTCCTTCCTTTCTTTTTCTTGAGATAGGGCCTCACTCTGTCACCCAGGCTGGAGTGCAGTGGGGCAATCTTGGCTCACTGCAACCTCCACCTACCAGGTTCAAGCGATCCTCCCACCACAGCCTCCCAAGTAGCTGGATTACAGATGAGTCCCATCACGCCCAGCTAATTTTTGAATTTTTTGATACAGACAGGGTTTCGCCATGTTGCCCAGGCTGTCTGGAACTCCTGAGCTCAAGTGATCTGCCCGCTTCGACCCCCCAGAGTGCTGGGATTATAAGCGTGAGCCAGAGCACTCGGCCAAGAACAAGAATTTTCTATGGCTGCATGAAACAAGGCAATTCCCAGCGGTAGTGTATACCTGGGGGGAAGTGTTACTTAGTACAGAAAGTCTTTCCCTTCCCAAGTCACCCCTTCATGAACTTTGCAGCTCTGTTATGAGAACTACACACATCTAGGATTGTCAAAGATGAACAAATGACCCTCATCCTTGCTAATATTGCTTGCTCTGAAATCAATTTTTTCTGATACTAATATAGCCACTCCAGCTTTCTGTTGATTAGTGTTAGCATCACATATGTATCTCTTTCCGTTCTGTTTACTTTGACCTGTCTTTATGTTTAAAGTGGCTTTCTTAATGACCCCATACAGTTGGGTATTCTTTTTTGTAACCAATCTGACAATTCCTGGTTACAATTGAAGGGTGTGATGGTTAATTTTTGGTGTCAACTTGACGGGGTTAAGGGATACCCAGATAGCTGGTACAGCATTGTCTCTGAGGATGTCTTTGAGTGTGTTTCTGGTAGAGGTCAGCATTTGAATCAGTGAATTGAGTGAGGAAGGAAGATGCATCCTCACCCATGCGGGCTGGGCTCCATCCAATCAGGTGAATTCCTCGACAGAACAAACAAGCCGAGGAAAGGCAAATTCACTCCCTCTTCTGAAGCTGGGACAGCCTTCTTCTCCTGCACATGGACATCAGCACTCCAGGCTCTCCAGCCATTGGACTCCAGGACCTGCACTGGTGGCCCCTCAGGTTCTCAGGCCTTTGCTATGTCACCAGCTTCCCTGGTTCTCTAGCTTGCAGACAGCAAATCACAGGACTTCTCAGCCTCCATAATCATGTTAGCCAATTTCCAAACTAAATACCCTCTCATTTATCTGTATCTATCCTATCTGGTTCTGCTTCTCTGGAGAACCCTGATACAAAGGGTTTACATTGAATGTCATTCACATATGGTTATATAAATAGTAGCTGTTTTAACACCCTCATCTAATTCTATCATGAATGTCATTTCAGGATCTGTTTCTATTGATTGATTTTTCTCCAGATCCTAGGTCATATTATCCTGCTTCTTTGCAAGCCTGTTATTTTTGTTTGGACACGGGACATTGTCAATTTTGTACCGTTGGTGGCTAGGTTTTGTTATATTCCTTTAAACAGCGTTGTGCTTTGTTCTGAGACGCAGTAAAGTTACTTAAGATTAGTTTGATCTTTTTGAGGCTTGATGTTCAATATTGTTACAGCGGATCCAGAACAGCCTTTGTTCTAGGACTAATTTGTCACCTCTGCCAGGCAATTCTCTTCTACTTTTCTCCTCGATGTCCTGAATTTTAGGGGGTCTCCCCAGTCTGGCTGGTGGAAATGTAGTTTTTGTTGTGTAAAATTTACCTCAAAACTTAGCAGCTTGAAACAACAAGTATTTAGTCCCTGCAGTTTCTTGTGTCAGGAATCCAGGGGTAGCCCAGCTGGTGGCTCTGACTCAAGCTGTCTCGTGAGCTTGCAGTCAAAGTGATGGCTAGAATGGAGCCCTCTGACTGGGGCCAAAGGATCTGCCTCCAGGACGGTGACTCACATGGCTATAGCCAGGGGCTCCATTTCTTGCCTCATGGACCTGTCCGGAGGCTGATTGAGCAATACAGCTTCTGGCTTCCCCAGAGGGACTGACCCAAGAGAGGGCAAGCAGGAGCCACAGAGCTTTCTACACCATAGTCTCTAAAGTCACAAACCATCACCGTCACTTTCACCACATTCTGTCCTTTAGAAGCATATTAGTAAGCCCAGCCCACAATCAAGGGAGGTAGGAGTAGGCACCTGTTTTTGAAAGGAAGACTATCAGGTAATTTAGGGATATATTTCTAAGCTGCTCTCACAGACACAAAGTATCCCCAGGTCTGAGTGATTTCTGAAGATCGTTTTGCCTGCAAGCTCCTTCCTTGGTGGTTTCCTCACATTCATGTGCAGACCGGTACTCAGCTGAAGACTCGAAGGCACTCCTTGCAGATCTCTGAACCATTCTCTGTGGCTCCTTCTTCTGCAGATCTCTGCCCTGCAAATTCGAGCCCCCTTGGCCTCCCAGAAGCCCACATTCCATCTCCTGAGCTGGGTAGGCCCTCGGGCTCTGTTTGGGCTCCCTCTTCCTGCACTGCTGAGCTGGACACTTGCAAGGCTGCTCTTATTGCTTCCCGTCTCCCAGGAATCCCTGTCCTGTTCTGCCTATTGTCCAGTGTCCACTGTTATTTCAGATACTTGTCCAGCTTTCTGGCTGTTTTTAAGACAGGAGGGTAAACCTGCTCCCTATTATTCCATCAGGACCAGAAGTGGGACTCCCCAGCAGTGGTGCTGGCTCCCGAAAATGAGTCAACAGCCATGCAGCAGATGGGAGACTCACACCCTCCCCTCTTCTTTTTTTTTTAATTATAATTTAAGTTCTGGGATACATGTGCAGAACGTGCAGGTTTGTTACATAGGTATACACATGCCATGGTGATTTGCTGCACCCATCAACCCGTCATCTGCATTAGGTGTTTCTCCTAATGCTATCCGTCCCCTAGCCCCTCATCCCCTGACAGGCCCCAGTGTGTGATGTTCCCCTCCCTGTGTCCATGTGTTCTCATTGTTCAACTCCCACTTATGAGTGAGAGCCTGCGGTGTTTGGTTTTCTGTTCCTGTGTTAATTTGCTGAGAATGATGGTTTCCAGCTTCATCCATGTCCCTGCAAAGGACATGAACTCATCCTTTTTTATGGCTGCATAGTATTCCATGGTCTACATGTGCCATTTTTGCTTTATCCAGTCTATCATTGATGGGCATTTAGGTTGGTTCCAAGTCTTTACTGTTGTAAAAAGTGCCGCAATAAACATACGTGTGCTATGTCTTTATAGCAGAATGATTTATAATCTTTGGGTATATACCCAGTAATGGGATTGCTGGGTCAAATGGGATTTCTGGTTCTAAATCCCTTAGGAATCGCTACACTGTCTTCCACAATGTTTGAACTAATTTACTCCCACCAACAGTGTAAAAGCGTTCCTATTTCTGCACATCCTCTCCAGCATCTGTTGTTTCCTGACTTTTTAATGATTGCCATTCTAACTGGCATGAGATGGTATCTCATTGTGGTTTTGATTTGCATTTCTCTAATGATCAGTGATGAAGAGCTTTTTTTCATACGTTTGTTGGCCACATAAATGTCTTCTTTTCAGAAGTGTCTGTTCATATCCTTTGCTCACTTTTTGATGGCGCTGTTTGGTTTTTTCTTGTAAATTTGTTTAAGGTCCTTTCAGATTCTGGATATTAGCCCTTTGTCAGATGGGTAGACTGCAAAAATTTTCTCCCATTCTATAGGTTGTCTGTTCACTCTGATGCTAGTTTATTTTGCTGTACAAAAGCTCTTTAGTTTAATTAGATCCCATTTGTCAATGTTGGCTTTTGTTGCCATTGCTTTTGGTGTTTTAGTCATGAAGTCTTTGTCCATGCCTATGTCCTGAATGGTATTGCTCAGGTTTTCTTCTAGCGTTTTTATGGTTTTAGGTCTTACGTTTAAGTCTTTAATCCATCTTGAGTTAATTTTTGTATAAAGTGTAAGGAAGGGGTCCAGTTTCAGTTTTCTGCATATGGCTAACCAGTTTTCCCAACACCATTTATTAAATAGGGAATCCTTTCACCATTGCTTGTTTTGTCAGGTTTGTCAAAGATCAGATGGCTGTAGATGTCACACCCTCACTTCTAATCTGACATTATCTCGCTCCCTCCTCCTGGTCCACTTCCCTATAAAGGTGATGTCCTTTGGCATACACTTCAGATCAGCACATCTGCGTTTAGCACTCCAGGCTTCATCCTTCTTCCCAGCTTTCCCCAGCCTTGTAGTCCACAGTGTCTCCTTTGCCAGTCCCAGGGATGATATTCAAACTATTAGGCATGCAATGAGCATGAGCCAATCAGAGCAAACACCAGCCACAGCAGAGCAGGGACCTGCTGGCTTATGGAGAGGGTTGCAAAGCGAAGGGGGCAAATCTAAGAGAAGAGATGAGGTGACAGGAATGAGGCCACTTAGGGGACTGGGGACAGTGACTACAATGGGTATTTCTAAATTTCTAATATTTTAATCATTGGCAAGGTCATAGCAGTGTATACCGTATGAATCTACCAAAGAAGAAAACATTTTTGGAATTGCTTTTTAGCTTCAACTGAGAAATGCATCTGCTATGGATTGAATCTTTGTGCCCCCCAAAATTCATCTGTTGAAGCCCTAGTCCCCAGTGTGATGGTATGACGAGGTGGAGCCTTTGGGAGGTAATTAGGTTTAGATGAGCTCTTGAGGGCAAGACCTCCATGATGGGATTTGTGCCCTTGTAAGAAGAGGAGACCAGAGCTCACTCTGTGTCATGTGAGGACAGTGGGAGAAGGCAGCTGTCTGCAAGCCAAGGAAAGTGGGCATCGCTAGAACCCAACCATGCTGGCACCCCGGTGGCAGAGGTCCAGTCTCCAGAACCATGAGATAGAAATTTCTGTGGTTTAAGCCACCCAGCCTATGATAGGTGTTCTAGCAGCCTGACCTAAGACAGCATTCTAAAAAGACCTGAAAAGATGCTCGCATCCTAAAGGGCATCAGAGTGATTTCTTTCTTTTTTTTTTTTTTTAATGCATACTTATTTTATTGCATAATTAATGGCTGTACAGAATTTTAAAAATTGACACATTGTAACTTTACATATTTATGAGGTACAGTTTGATGTTTTACAGAGTGATTTCAAATCCACAAAATCAACCTGGACTGAAGGCACCCCAATGCTCAGTTCTTCCCCGGGCTGCCCTAACACAGAGCTCATCAACCAGCTGTAGAAACTGGAACCCCAAAACTAAGGCGTCAGTCAGTTGAGTGACCCAGTGTCTGGCCTCAGTGAGGGAAGCTGACTTCCAAATAAAATCAGGCTTCTGCAAAGACACTGTGCAACCTGTGACGGTACTAGGACACCTGAGCCAGCCCCCCGGAGTCATAGCTCAGCCACTAAATGCCTTAGCAGATAGACCTTTGAAGATAGAATCTACAGTATTAAGTGATATAACCATTTATCAGCTCAAAAGAATGAACTAGGAAAGCAGAAAGAGACTGAATATGCTAACAAATCATATCATTTCATGGGAAGAATGTAAATGCTGTTTGCCTATTGCCATTCACTTTGGCACGCACCCGTTTCATCATTGACCTAGAACCTGGGGTTGGTGAGGAGAATAACTACACTCTGAGGACTTCATTCGTCTCACATTTCCCCTATTCCACAGTGTCCAGTGTACGCCAGACCCACAGAAAGGTCTCAGAAGACTTGCTGAAGGACTAATGGGTTGATTGGCTAAGCTAAGCTAGCACAGGAAAGGGACAGACCCTTAGGAGAGCTATTGTCAATCTCCTAGATTCAAATACGTGTTCCTGTGTCCTTAGGAAAGCAAAATTGAATTTTCCTTTAACCTAAAGCCTAACATTAATATAATATATAATAAAACCACATACTTCTAAAAGGAGCATCAAAGATGTAAGAGGAACATTATCCCCCTCCAAGGGTGCCATGGGAACACTTTCTTCTTCTTTTTTTTTTTTTTTTTTTTTTTGAGACAGAGTCTTGCTCTGTCACCTAGGCTGGAGTGCAGTGGCCACAATCTCGGATCACTGCAACCTCTGTTTCCTGGGCTCAAGCAATTCTCCTGTCTCAGCCTCCTGAGTAGCTGGGATTACGGGCGTGTGCCACCACGCCCGGCTAATTTTTGTATTTTTAGTAGAGACGGGGTTTCACCATGTTGGCCAGGCTGGTCACAAACTCCTGACCTCAGGTAATCCGCCCGCCTCAGCCTCCCAAAGTGCTGGGATTACAGGCCTGAGCCATCGCGCCCAGCCAGGAACACTTTCTGAATAACCTTCTGGTGTCTGCATCCCTTGTTCCTTCTGTCTCGTCAAAGGAGCTGTGCAGCTGTAGCTCAACTCTTCCTTTCTAATGCAAGGGTAAATACAAATCAAAAACCTGTTTTGAATTATCTTTCATGCAATAAGGGAAAGAGACTGCTTTCCTCCTCCTTCTCTGAGAGCATTTACTGTAGGACACGTGTCATTGTAAATTCTTTCTCTGTCCCTTTGAGATGTTGTAAATCTTTTGAAAAGCTAACTAAGCCTGTGGCCACCTGTAAAACTCAGGAGTGTTTCCTAAGAGACCTGGAGGCCACCTCTTTGAAATGTAAACATGAGGGAAGACAGACCCCATCTTCTCCTAATTCCTTGAGAAGGTAAGAGAGAACCTATTCTGCAGGGGACTTGCTCCAAGATGCAAAACTATCTCCTGTCTGGATGGCTTTTTTTTCCCCTCTTGGGTCTTGGGTAAAAGCAATTAGCTAATGCAGATTACTAGGTGATTTCAAGATGAACTAAGAAGGATAAAGGGTGCTGTCAAGTGCTCTTACTTGAGGACTAGTTATGGTTTATCTTCACAACATGTATGCAATGGGTTGTATTTGCTTGGCTATAAAAAAGGGTGAGTTTCTCTCTGTCACGTTATTATTACTATCATCCATCCCTCATCCTATGTGTTCTCAAAGCGTGTGAGTGAGGACAGGAGAAGAAAAGGTGGTCATTGGTTAGAGGACAGGAGAAGAAAAGGTGGTCATTGGTTACAGTCCCTTATGCTCTAACAGTAGCTTTGAAATGTCATATTGCAATGTGAATGAAGGTCTCTAATTTAATACAAACTGGTCTCTTTTGATTCATGGCCAAATGCACAATACTCTTTCCTGTGTAGAATCATCAAGCGTGGTACAGGAGAAAGAACACAGGATTTGACATCAGAAAGGTTGGCTTTGTGTCCCAGCCCTGCCCCTTGCTAGCTGTGTGACTTTGTCAAGACATTTAATCGCACTGAATTTCAGTTTGATTGTGTCAAGGAGATCTTTTGGATTCCTTTCATTGTTGCTTTTCATACAATGGACCAGAAAACCTACACTAGTAGAAAAACTGGCAACATTTGAATCAATTCTGTGGCTTATTTAAAAAAAAAAATAACTGGCTCAACGTTGCCACATATGCCTACTATCACATGGCTGCCAAAGTCCCAGAGGCTCGAGGAGTTTGGGAGGGGGAGGGTTGAGGGGGTGCTGGGGTGGGAAGAGAGGCTGAGGCTGCTCTTAAACAGACGAGATCTGATCCAGACCTGGAGGAGCTTTGGACGACAACCAGGAGAGATGAGCAGAGAAGAGATGGGGGACAGGGGAGAGCGTGGCTGGGAGTAATAGTGGAGCCACACGTTTAGCAAACCTTAGGCAATGGGAAAGTTCAAAACGTGTTTAGGATTCACTTGCAGGTTATCAAACAGCCCTATGGGTTTGTTGAGCCGTTAATATGGGAAGACAGGCTGAGACCGATTTGTCATGGCCTCAGATGGCAGCCTAAGGAGTTAGCGTTTTATCCTGAAGGTCCTGGAGAGCCATTAAAAGCTTCTAAGCAGGAAGTAAAACATTATGAAACCCCTGTTTAAGTAAATGAATCTGGCTATGGTGGACATTTCATATGCCAGGCAGCAGCTGAGGTAGAAAGGGCTTCTATGATGGTCCAGATGGTTGGTGATCAGGTCAAGCAATGACCATAGATTGACTGCCATGGAGAACTGAGGAAGGGACAGTGCATTTCCATCATTTTGAGTCTATGAGAATGGATCACTCCAGTAATAACGCCACCAGTCACCACTCAGGCTCGAGGTGGGGCCACGGCAGCCTCTCTGCAGTGCGTTAAGTCTTGATCCCACCCTGTGAGATGAGAGTCCTTGTAGCTTTCTCTCTTAAATGTCCTTCTTGGATTTAGGAAAGCTGAATCTTCATTTGTTTCCACATTCATCCATAAAAGAAGGGCAAGAAATCCAGGGAGAAAAAAGTGATTCCAGGATTGTGCCCACATGTTTCCCTGTCAGGAGCCCTGGAGTGTCAGACCGCGCTGGCTGGCTGCTTCGAAAAGTCTCTGACAGCCACCTTTTCCCAACTCAGAAACAAAACAGAACAAACAAAAACATCTACTACTTTAAAATCCCAGTGGAACTGCGCTTCCTATAAATGTGTTTTTGCCGATTGTTTTTGCATGATTAATGGTTCCCAGGGGTACATAAAATTCTAGGGACCCCTCTTTCCCATCGAGAGAGAAAAAGGATCAAGTCAGGAAAGGGTGAGGGGACCCAGAGACAGACATCACCTACTTCCAATGGTGCTGTGGGCTCTCTCTGGGCCCTGGTTTGGGAATTGAAGTTCCTGTCCCTACTGTTCTCATCCCTCTGAGAGGAATTAGGCTCTGAGGATTCCTGTAAGGATCCAACTTGGAGAGTTCCCTGTCCCTGAAAATACTCTCAACATCACAGGCTGGCCCATGCATCTAATGGCAATTCCTTCGCATTCCCCATGTTAGTAAAATACTGGGAAAAATTATTGTCTACATTAGAATTTTATAAATATGGACCATAGTTTATGATTCTTACAAGAATTCCTTGAGAAAGCATCCAGTTACACTGAAAAGCTGGCGAGACCTGTCTAAAAGCCCAGAGCGAACCAGCAAACGGAGAACAAAATCAAAACTCCCAGTCTTGTTGCACGGCTCCAGCCTCCCCAAATTCCAGTCACTGCCCCCTTCAGCAAGCCAGTGCCTGGGAAGCCCGAGGGGGGACATGTTGACCTGCGTCACCCGGAAGCTCCGGAAGCATCGTGATTCCCCACCCTCCCTGCCTGCCCTTTACCTTAGCTTTCAGAGGAAAGTCTCATCTCCCCATCAGAAGGTACATTGTCAGGACCCGGCTCAGCTTCCATTAACTTTAGATAAAGGCCCCTGCTCATGGGAACCTGGGTCTCCTGGTGGATTCTCCTTTTTCTTCTGATTTTCTAGTTCTCAGCAGGCTGGGCCACCGCTGGGTGGCTGCTGTTAGGACAGGCATGGCTGGTCCCGGTCTTGCCCTTCATTCTCTCTTCCCTCCTGTTCCTTCCCTCAGGCCACCTCTTCCCCTCCCATCCTCTCTCCCTCTCCAGCTTGCTCTTATGCGTGCCCTGGGCACGGGCTCTCCCGGGAAAGGCCATTGTTGGGCGGCAGGATTCTGATGCTCCCCAGGGGCACTATGACATCAGCATTTGGTGGTGCTCAGAGGAGAAGAGAAAGAGATGAAGAGGAGTGAGCAAGGCTTCAGGAGGGAGCATGCAGGAGACCAGCCCTGGATTCAGACTGGAGTCTCATCCACAGCAGAGGCTGATAGAAGGCTTGGATTACAGCAGGGGCAGGTTCTGTCACGAAATCAAATTTCTCTTCACTGATTTCTGAATTCACAGCAAGCTAACTAGAAGAGATTTTTAATTCAGAATGTTGCACTCCAACAAACTGAGAAAAACATTGAGGGAGGGAATTACGGAAATTTGACAGTATCTACTAAGTTTGATTTTGAGAGTTTTGTAATAAATGTTGTTGAATAGAAAAGGCATCAAGTCCCTATATATGAGCTCTTTGAAATGCCTAAATCAGAGGGATAAAATGATGAATAATTACAGTACATAATTTTTGAATTATTGTCAAATCAACTAAAATTAGAAGTTTTTAACATGCTAAAATGGAAAGTTATTCAACAGAATGGAATCCTTTAAAATATGATGGAACTGCCACTTAAGCATCAGAAGTCTGCTCGGGCGTGACCCTGGGAGCCCAAACTTTTCACGGAACAGCAAGGAACATCCCTATGCTCCTCATTCCCAGTTTTTCTGTTTTATTTTGTTTTGTTTTTTGTTTGTTTTATTTTGTTTTTTTTTTTTTGAGATGGAGTCTCGCTCTGTCGCCTAGGCTGGAGTGCAGTGGCGCGATCTCGGCTCACTGCAAGCTCTGTCTCCCGAGTTCAAGCCATTCCCCTGCCTCAGCCTCCCAAGTAGCTGGAACTACAGGCACCTGCCACCACACCCAGCTAATTTTTTGTATTTTTAGTACAGACGGGATTTCAACGTGTTAGCCAGGATGGTCTCGATCTCCTGACCTCGTGATCCACCCGCATCGGCATCCCAAAGTGCTGGGATTACAGGCATGAGCCACCGCGTCCGGCCCTCCTTCCCAGTCTTTACATAGATGCTTAGGATTCGAGGGGGTTTTCTTCTCATTAGCAAGACTCTGGCACCATCACTATGTCTAGTACCAAATCTCTACATTCAGGATAGAAGGTGCAACTTAGAAATATCAGTTCATGAACCATGGGTCATCCCTTTGGGAAAATGCAGAGTCGAGCCTACTCTCTTGATCTTCCAGGCATACAAAACCTGCTTGCCCCTCCCCACTTTGAACAGTGCTTTTGAACTTTGATGGAAAAGCCACATTTGGAAGGCAAGTTATTACAGGGAAGAGATTTTTTTTTCTTTTGTCTCTAGTTCATGGTACCTTGGATAGATGCACGTTCACTGCAGAGTCCTACAAAGCACGCTCTAATGTTCAAAGGCAGGGCAGTAGTTTCTAGTAACAGCGTGGGATTTGTACATTACCTTGTTGACTTTTTATTATGCAGCAGCACCTTTTAAATCATATGCTAATCTAGCACATTCAGTTGTTCTATATAAGAGAGTGTGATTATTCCTAAAATATTTACCAATCATTTGTTCTAAGTGCTAGGCTCTTCTGTAATATTTCCAGATCATGTCAACCCTTCCTTATTAAAATTTGGGAGCTAAAAAACAATCACTTGCTTCTGAAATCATGATTCTCGTTCTCAAAAGTGTACAGTATTCTACTGAGACTGGAAGGGGTGTTACTGAAGCCTGCATGTTCAGTGGGCTACAAGATTCCGGCTACATAACACTTCCACCAGCCTTAGAGTAAGATCACGTAGCTTTGCATTTTCCCAACCCTGTAATCTTGGGCTGCACATCTATTAGCCCGAAACAAAGGAATTCACTTCTCCTAGGCTTCTCTGCAGGTCATGCCAACCTTAACAAACTGCAGTCCCTACTGTCCCTACTGACCATTACACCGCAGAGCTGTGAGGATGATGGCTCTCCAGTTTGGAAGAGAATGATGCAGGACGAAAGGGGTGGGCAAACCATGGTCTAAGTATGATATCTGAAGCTGCTTAATCTACAAAAGAAAACCCCATGTGAGGAATGGGAGATGGAGATGTGGAGGCCTAGTGTCTAAGGGCTGGCATTCAGGGGAAGGATGATATTTGTCTGTAATCTCAAAGGCTATGAAGGATGGAGCTGGGTGGATTTGGGTTCATCATGAAAAGGACCTATGAGCAAGTCAGGCCTGCATAAAGGTGATCTGGAAGCCCCCAGCTGCACCCTCAACTGGACAGGGGCTGTGGAGGGGTTTTGAACATGACTTAGCAAATGGAGCCAGATTCCTTCAATGCTCTATCCAGTCCTAACTCAATGAACTAGCTCCCTCCTTCTTTTTCTCTGTCTTCCAAACTGAACTACTATATCTCTTGCAAAACCAATTGGATAATTCTGTGTTAAGCTTCCTGTCTCCCACCCTAAGCAACCACAGATGAATGATGGTTGTTGCAGAGGTGGGCAAGTCTGGGTTCTGAGAGCTGCCATTGAACTTCTCTGTGCTGAGCTGGCATTAGCTCCTCTCCTCTCCCCTCCCCACCCTGCTTAGAGGATGCTCTCCACATTTGGACGTTTGTGTCACACTTCTAGGTGACCAGGGCTTCTCTCCCATGAGAAGAGGAGGGACAGGAGGACTCTGTCTGAAGGTTCTGAGTTTCAGATTTGCCCATGGGCCAGACATCAGGCTCTGTCCATGAGGTGACCCAAGTCACCAGAGGAAAAGTGACTGTCCCCGATCTCCACATTAAATTTGCCCTGGGCCTCAACCAAACTCTACACTTTTTCATCCTAGAACAGTGAGGATATAGGCGTGGTTAAAAAGAAATCCCACAGGTCCTTCTGGAGTCTGGGGTGTGCTGGATAGGGTGTGGGGAACTGGGGACCTGGGTTCTGGCTAGTTCTCTGTCCCTTACTGTGAGACCCTGCGCAAGTCACCTGGGGACCTCAGTCCTCACACTGGAAAGTGACACAATGGGAAATAGAGGACAACCAGGACACCTTTTAGCCATGACCTATAATTTACATCTCTATGAGGTGACTTCACAGGCACAGATCATCTTGCATCCTCACCCCGACACACACACACACACACACACACACGCACGCACACACGCACACATGCATGCATGCATGCACGCATGCACACACACACGCACGCAGTACAGTAACTGTCAATCTCAGGTCCGAGACACCCCAGGGCATCTCTAATCATCTCAAGTGACATTGATATCATTTCAGAAGAAGGAATTAATGCAAATTCACCTCGATTTTAAAATAGGTAACATCCCACCCAATACTTTCTCCCCTCCCTGGGGAGGTGTAAGTGAAGATTCAGGCACAACTAACCTAATTGGAGGAAGTTCTGAGGAGAGTTCAGCACAGTCTAGATAAGGAATCAGTTGGGAGTTTCTGGAATCTCAAATGGAAGAGAGGGATGGAGTCAGAGAGCAGGGCATGGGCAGACAAGGACTCGCCCTGTCCTAGCATTACTCAGTCTGAATTCTCTTCTCTCACACCTTGCTTCATATGCCTAACCTGACACCGTACATCTGCTTGGTCCATGCTCAACTCAGCTGCAGCATCCTCAGGAGACAGCTGGATCAGCTAGAGAGCTTCAGAATGAGACACATCACTCTGCCAGACACCCGCACTGCTCTAGCTCCAGGATCCAACATCTGACCACATGTCGGCAGCCACCGCTGCCCTGGCTCCACCATTTCTCCCCAGGTCTAAGCTTAAGCCGCACCGCATTGCTTCCATTTCTTCACACTTGCTCTATTCCCTTCTACCACAGGGGCTTTGTGCAAGCTCAGCCTCAACACAAATCTTCCCCCTTCTTCACCTGGTCAATAGCCACTCATTCTTCAACATTAGTTCAAGCATCACCAAGCTCCCCGGCTATGTCAGTTCTCCCTGTTAGACACCCTGGCTGTTCCACATATCTTTTATTCAAAATAGTTACATATTAAAGCATTCTATTTGTGCTTACAATTATTGTAGAATTACTTCCCAGCAAACAGATGCTACAGGAGGGAAGAGACCTTTTCTGTTTAAGTATCTAGGGTAGTGCCTGGCCCTTAATAGGTGCTCAACAAAATTTTTTTAATGAATGCTTAAATACCATATCATGGGTCATGTCTGGTTGCAAAAAGATATTCATCATAATCAAAATAATAAACTATAATTAAAATATACTCATCATCATAAAAATAAATGAACTAGGCACATACTGGTGTTAAAGGTATCATTGCCTCTATTGTGGGCCATTTTAGGATGCAAGGCACAGTAGGGGTAAACAATTAAGAGAGGCTTCTGTGGTCTAGGAATGCAAGATCTAGTAAATATATAATGTCTCCAGCAAGAGAAAGGAGGACAAGCAAGTCAGAGCAAGCTGCCCACTGGGGTGGGAGAAGGGAATGATAAAAGGGAGGACTGGAAATATACACCAAAGTGAGTCATTAATACAACATTTCTATTCACAACTCAGAATTCACTGAACAAAAAATGGCCATTCTGTATAAGATTCCAATTAAATGCATTATCGTTATATCTGATTGTGCTAGTGCCTGTCGCTAATCCATGCCACAATGATTCATGCTTTAAAAAAAAAAAAAAAAAAGAAGAAGAAGAAGAAGCAATTGGCTATAAGGGCCACCACAGTGCATTTCTAGATAAGAGCTCAGTGACTGTTAAGGGGCACCTGCGTAAGAGCTCTGTTAACAATGCTAGGCAAGGAAGAAAACCCCAGGGCAGATGCCAGATGGAGCAAGAGACAAACATGCATTTATTTTCCCTTTACTCCAGATAGCTCATTAAATTTCTTTTTTTTTTTTCTTTCTTTTTTTTTTTTTTTTTGAGATGGAGTCTCGCTCTGTCACCCAGGCTGGAGTGCAGTGGCGCGATCTCGGCTCTCGGGTTCACACCATTCTCCTGCTTCAGCCTCCGGAGTAGCTGGGACTACAGGCGCTCACCACTACGCCCAGCTAATTTTTTCTATTTTCAGTAGAGATGGGGTTTCACCGTGTTAGCCAGGATGGTCTCAATCTACTGAACTCATGATCCGCCCGCCTCGGCCTCCCAAAGTTCTGGGATTACAGGCGTGAGCCATCGCGCCTGGCCTAGCTCATTAAATTTCAAGGAAACTTCAGAATTTAAAACTCACAGCAATGTAGACAACAGGAGGGGTATCTTCAATGGAGAAGATACTTCATCAAATTTGGAAGGTGAAAGCAAAGGGAAAGTCTGACTAAAATAACATAGAGCAAGCTATACCCTGGACTTCCTGCAAAGAGGGCTACAGTGAGGGAGGGGCCCATCTGCCCACAGAACTGAAGCAGGCACTGGCCTCAGGAGCCCCAGATAACAGCCGGCTCCTGGACTTTTTATTCCAGAATGAACTCTATCAGTTGGAGCTTCCAGGCAAGTTTTTTTATCCCGTCCATGCTAAATAAAAACAACTACAAAGTGCCAGGCATCTGAGGAACCCCTGCAATGTAAAGAGGAAAAATAACAAACAGAGGAAACAATTCCAGAAAAAATAAAAACAATGAGGGGAACAGAAGAGAAATTACTAGGAAAAAATATCCCCAGATCAGAAGCTCAGATTTGAGATGCTATTTCATTCATAAAACAAAAAACAGAATAATGCTGTAAAGAAGAAATAATTAGAGAACAAAAAAAAAAAAGAGTTTGAAAAGTAAACAATTGGGATTGTGAAAATAATAACAAACAATAGAAAGTGAAATTTACAAAATCTGCCAAATCACAGACCAAAAGTTGGGCAATAGAAGATAAAAGAGATAGAGAACCACTCCTTACGTCCTTAGCCACCACCCTTTCCTTGTTTTTCCACTTTCATCTCTTGGAATATCTCATCAGCTGATATCTATTAAAGGAGAAGGGAATTGTCCCCCAAGAGACTAAGTTCTGAGCAGATGAATGAAAAATGGCTACTTCCAGGCACATCAGTGTGAAGTTTCAGGACACAAAGAGTTAGCAGAAGATCCTAGGCTTCCAATAGGAAAAAGTAAAATAAAAGCTCACCTACAAAGAAACGAAAGCCAGACAGGCATAGAAGGAACATTTGCTGCTAGAAGGTAATGGAACAATGTGTACAAAATTCTGTGAGAACTGAACATCAACCTCAAGTTCTAAATTCAACCCAGTTCAAATGTGAAGCCAAATTAGAGATTAAGACATGCAAGGATTCAAAGTATATCTCCACACACCTGTAATCCCAGTACTTTGGGAGGCAGAGGCAGGCAGATCACTTGAAATCAGGAGTTTGAGACCAGCCTGCCCAACATGGTGAAACCCTGTCTCTACCAAAAATACAAAAAATTAGCTGGGCATGGTGGTAGGCGCCTGTAATCCCAGCTACTCGGGAGGCTAAGGCATGTGAATCACTTGAACTCAAGGGGCGGAGTTTGCAGTGAGCTGAGATTGCTCCACTGCACTCCAGCCTGGGCAACAAAGCAAGACTCCACCTGAAATACATACATACATACATACATATATATATATTCTGACCCCCTTTTCCTGGGAGGTTACCTGGAAATGTACTCCAGCTTTTGCTTATTGTAAAAGAGTAAACTAAGAAAGACGAAAACAGCGATTGGGTAACAGTAGCTCCAGTGAGGGCCTCCCAAGCTGCAGCTCTGTGGGAGGACTTAGGGGCAAGCGGAAGAGAGAGCTCTCCTGGAGAGAGGTCCTGGGAAAATAGGGTTACCTACACAGGGAGCTGACGGTCTGGGGAAACTAGAGAGTGTGGAGTGTGATAAAGGCACTAAAAGCAAGGAAGCAATGAAAAGAATTAGAAACTACTGAAAGAGACCAACTTCTTGTAGAGGTAGAATAATGCTTAAGAACAAGGTCTCTGAACCTCTGTGGGTTTGAATGCTAACCCTGCCACTTTCTAGCTGTGTGACCTTGAGCAAATGACTCAGCCTCTCTGTGCTCAGTTTGTCAGCTCTCAAGCAGAAATCATAATGGGACCAACTTAGAAGGCCGTTGTGAGGAATAAATGAGTTAATATTTCTAATGCTCTTAGAAGAAAAGAACCTGTCACCTGATTTATGGTATGTAAAGTTTGCTAAATAAATTTTAAAAAAAATTCTAAAAGCCGTATGAAAAATATGGTCATCCAAATAGAAGGAATAGATCCCAATGATAACAAGGTAATAAGCTTAAAAATAAAGAATGCGATGGTTTCCACGTGATCGGCTAATGTCAGAGTTTAAGGACATTGTCTGTTTGGAGGGTGCGGGGGATGGGCAGGGAGTAGTATTTTTCCTAACAATAAAAAAGAGAGGCGGCCGGGCGCGGTGGCTCAAGCCTGTAATGCCAGCACTTTGGGAGGCCGAGACGGGCGGATCACGAGTTCAGAAGATCGAGACCATCCTGGCTAACACGGTGAAACCCCGTCTCCATTAAAAAATACAAAAAACTAGCCGGGCGAGGTGGCGGGCGCCTGTAGTCCCAGCTACTCGGGAGGCTGAGGCAAGAGAATGGCGTAAACCCAGGAGGCGGAGCTTGCAGTGAGCTGAGATCCGGCCACGGCACTCCAGCCTGGGCGACAGAGCGAGACTCCGTCTCAAAAAAAAAAAAAAAAAAAAAAAAGAGAGAGGCAAACATAACCTCCAGGAAAAACACTCCCCATACCTCTCCCCACCAAGAAAACTCTTTACAAGTAAGGCAGTATCTGAACGCAGAACAAATTAAAATATGATGAGATTATGCATAAATGCTACAGTGTGAGAAAGGAGATCATTGGCATATGATGCTCTGTAGAATCAGCCAGACCCTCCTCTATCAGGCGTGAATCCACAGGGCAGTGTGCAAAGACGCGTCAATCAACTGGGTAGGAACAGGAGACTGTGGCCTTCATTGTGAGCCAGTATTTCCCAGTTGATTCTATAGGACCAGTCACATAAATCGCTTCGATCACATTTTTCAAAAATAAATCTAAATCTAGACAAAGTTTCACTTCCTCCCCCGACAAAACGTGCTCCCTCCAAGAAAACCCAAATTTAGGTCCAGTCCTTTCCCAAACCTAAAGACAAGAAATAAAAGCAATAAGCAAACTACGGTTTCCAGTAACTGGGCCAGGATAAGCTAGAATTCTGGGAATTGCTGTTCTTATTAGAAATGTCACAATCAAAGTACACATCAGCCAAGAGGGAGGCACGACATAAATGGTGTTGCTGTTTCTGGTGTAACAAATTGTCCCAGCGTTCCAGGCCTTCTGCTGTCTTTACTCTTGTTTGGGGATGGAGCGGGGCAGGGGCGTTGGTGTGTGTGTGTTTCTTTGGGTTTCTGTATTCCACAGCTACATTCTTCAAACCAAGAGCTCGACCTCCGAGAAAAACTTTCCCTCCAACATGCCTCCAGTCAATGGAGAATGAATCGCTGGCTCCTCTGCATTCACAAGTCTACGGGCAACTCTGTCATAGCACCTGTCACATGGCACTGCCATTATGATCCTGCTATCCCCTCCCCTGCTTGGTGAACTCCAGAAGGTAAAGACTAACCATAACACACTCATCACTGTGTCCCCAGTGCCTAGTGCAGTGGCACAGTCACTAGTAAGGAGGGAGAGAGAGGGACGGTGTCAGGGAGAGGCACAGAGAGAGAGAGGAGAGTGGGAGAGAGAGGGTGAATGACAGGGAGAGGGACAGTGGGAGGAAAGAGAGACTTTGAGTCTTATTTTCTCCCCTGTTGCCCTTCCTCCTCATTTTTGGTTTTCTCATTACTAAACATTCGTGGAATTTAGGAACCTACCTTCTACGGATAGCAGGACATAACAATGATCAATGATCAATGCCGGGATAGAAGGAGAGGTGTGAGTTGGAAGCCTGCCTGATGCCCCAGCCACCTCCCCATGCCATGCGGCCTCCAGTGTGAGTCCGTGCTCCAGACCATGCATCAAACTGCCAGCTGGTCACCTGCCTTGGGAAGTTCCATGGGCAGTTCACACTCAGCCAGGCTAACAGTGGACCCCGAACTGCTTTCCTGCCTCCAGGCCCACCCCTATGGCTGTACTCTCACAGGGCTGCAGATCTGGAAGGTTTGCCTGCTTGGGGCCTTTCAATCCGCCTGCCCCGGCCCCTCACATACCATTATCTGTAGGATAAAGTTCAAGGTCCTCAGAAAAGCAGACGAGGCCTCCTCTCATCAGTGCCCATCCTCCTCCTCCATTTTCATCCCCTCTTCCAATCACATCCCCCAGATCTCAAAGACACTGTACTGTTTCTTACCTCTGTGCTTGGTCAACTGGTACGGCTCTTTCAATACGCTGCAGAACACTCACCTTCTCTTGGAAGCATTTTTCTGAAATTACTTCTGAACCCCCCACCCACGCAAGCTGTTACAAGCCCTACTTCTTCCCTCCCATGAGGCCTGTGGTGAACAGCAAGCTTAGGATTCAATGAAATCCTGCTGTAAGCATGTGGAATGCAACTCAGAGAAGTCAGGTAACTTGCTCAATGTCACACATGCTGTAAGTAGTAGAGCCATGACCCAGATTTTGCACTCCTGATCCAACACCCCTACCATGGATGGTGGCGGCTTTCTGTAATTTCACCCTTGAAGCAGGAGCCTCCTGCTTGGTGCCTCCCGTCCTGAGCTCCCTGTGTTGCTGGGAGCCCAGCTCTGTGCAGAGTGGGGATGGAGGCCAGCGGATTGCCTTTCCTTACCTGCCTCTCGTGTGTCCTGCACGTCGGGCCAGAAGCTGGGCTGGAAACCTGGTAGCCATGGGCTCCTGCCCCACAGTCTGGAGATTGGGACTGAACCACGGGAAGCTGCCCGAGGCCACCTCCATGACTATGGGGTCTGCACTCCCACCCACAGGTGAAGGGGGTCACTCACTTCGATTTCCTGCACCTTCTCACAGACCGAGGCTTTTCTCCCTCCAGACATAACTGCCACTAACTGCTCTCTCCTCAGGATTCCTGGCCTCCATTTGGCCTCAGTCCCTGCCAATCCCCTTGGAGATAAAATTTCTGCTCCTCACAGAGTGCCCAGGCCAGGCCTTCCTCGCAGCCTTCTTTATCCAAATCACTGACGCCTCTGGATTCGTCTCAACAACGAACCTCTCACTCTGCCTGCGGCTGCGCTGAGCCTCGGGTGTCCTCTGCGAATCCTTGGTGACTCTCTGTTTCAGTGTCCCTTTCTAACTGTGGGCTCCTCAAGAGTGGAGACTAAGTGTTACTTTTGTTCCGTAGCCACAAGGCTTGGGCCAGGCCACAGTAGGGACACTAAGCATTCCGGTGTCATCGCTTCTACCCTGCACCATTCCACAGCCCCTCTGGAGCCTCCCTACCCACACATGCTGCCTCCGCCTCTTCCCCACAGTGGAAGCATCCCAGGGGTAAGATCTGTGGGCCTGCAGCAAATTACATGATGCCCCTGAAGCTTCAGCTATAGCTCCAGGGCAGGGTGAAGGCCCGAGGAGAAAGGAACTGGAGAGGGAGTTTGGGACCACCTCTGGGAGTGCCGGGAGTGGGGTGTAAACAAAATATCTTCCTACGCAAACAGTAGAGGCTCAGAGAGTTTGAGGGGTGAGGGTAATGATGGCCTTTGGGCTGTGGAACATGGGGTCTAGGAAGGGCCAGAACGACAGCCTCGGGGGCAGACAGAGAGCAAAGCATGAAAAACAATCCCAGAGATGCTGAAGGGGCTGGGCCAACGCCTGGGAACCAGGTGCAAGGCAAAGAGGCTGCGGTGGGAGGAAGAGGCAGAATCTGGGTAAGGGCGTTGAGGGGCTCGGGCATGGGGCAAGGGCTCTCATTAGACGTGTGCAACTGCATTTGCGGTAACGACCATCCGGTAAGGGCAACCAATGACATGAGTGTGAATGCAGACCTCTTCCTCTTGACACTGGGGAGCCACTGAAAGTTTTTTAATCAGGGAGGTGACAAAATCCTATCTCTGCCTGGAGGAGGATTCATCTCAGGAAGAAGAGATTAGGAAACAGCCAAAATGTTCGCAGCTCCGTGGAGAGCTAATCAAGCTTCCAGAAAGTGCTGCGGGCAATCTCTGAAAGCATCAACGGAAAGGAATAGCCCTGTTTTGGAGACTGCAGATATCCACAGCAACAAACCGCAGCTGGACATGGAGTATTTTCTCTAATCTTAAAATGTAAAAGCGTAATGAGGACATTCTATCACAACGGCACTCACATTAATGTTTGAAGACCATACATTTCGAATCCACCCAGGGTCTCTCATTATTGGAATCTGAAAAACAAAAACATTAGAAATTAATTAATAGAAATGTTCTGGAATTAGGTGGTGGTAATGGTTGCATAACTCTGCCAACATACTAAAAACTCACTGAACTCTACACTTCAACATGGTGAATTCGGTGGTATGTAAGCTATATGTCAATTTAAAAAAATAAATTAGAAAGAAGAATGTGTGGCTGGGCGCAGTGGCTCATGCCTGTAATCCCAGCACTTTGGGAGGCCAAGGCAGGCAGATCACCTGAGGTCAGGAGTTTGAGACCAGCCTGGCCAACATGGTGAAATCCTGTCTCTACTAAAAATACAAAAATTAGCTGGGCATGGTGGTGGGCAGCTATAATCCCAGCTATTCAGGAGGCTGAGGAAGGAGAATCACTTGAAACCCAGGGGCGGAGGTTGCAGTGAGCCGAGATCATGCCTATTCACTCCAGCCTGAGCAAAAGAGCGAAAATCCATCTCAAATACACAAACAAAAAAGAATGTGGTGTCTTTTCTTTGAGCACATTCAACTATGTTGTGTCAATTACATAGGGTACGTTATGAGGTTGGAAATGCCCTGTCTCTCTTACTCCTTCACTCTTTCTTCATCTTCACTTCCTCCCCAAAGCACGTGGATCCTATTGATAAAAGTATAAGGAGGTCAGGCGGCATGAAAAAATGATGGAATTGGAAGTCAGAAGACATGACTCAAGTGCTGCCTCTGCTGTTTCTTAGCCACAGGACTTGTTTTCTCACCTGTAAAATGTAGGTAACAACAACCCCTGCCCTGCCGAGCGATGGGAGTTATTGTGAGCATTAAATGAATTCATTCAGGCAAAAAGGCAAAGCCCAATTCAGGTACTAGCTATTAGGACTGTTGGCATGGCGTTATCCTAGCAGGTAGGACATGTGCAGTACCCCTTTCTCACAAGTGTCCCAGTTAGAACTGCACAAATGGCACACAGAGTAGGCCCAGCCTTCCTGAGGGATGTATTGTCCTAGGCCTAAAATTATACTTAAATTATACTGAAAAACATGTGTGCTCTGAGTTCAACTGCCAATAGCCCAGAATAAACAGCTCCAGAAGCCCCTAACCCTCTTCCCCTGTCCTGTCCCTCCTTGGCCCTGCACCCCACCTCATATTCATCTGACCCACTTAACTTTTCCAGCACATATTTGTTGACTGACTGTTAGTTAATGGTGTTGCTTTACATCATGACAGAGAATAGCTCTAGGGGTCATGTACTTTGCTAGGTACTGGGAACACAGCAACAAATGAGATGCAAATCTTGTCCATAAGTCACTCATAAGCTAGTGGAGGGCAGGAAGACGAGAAAGCACAGAGGAGGAAGTTAAGCGTCTGCCCATGGGTAATGCAGGGAAGGTTCCGTGCCTTCTGAAGAGGGGACAGTTGAACTGCCTCTGCAGGGTGAGTGGGAACTCTGGGAGAGGAGAGGACAAGAAAGGCTGCTCCAAGCAGAGCAGAGAGCATGTTCAAAGAAACAAAGTCATCGCACATGTGTTGGGAACAGCAAGGTGCCCCTCGTGACTCCAGAGTAGTTGCGCACATGCAGGAGGCATGAGGGGGTGCCGGGGGGACCACGGGGCAAGCAGGCAGGGGAGAGTGAGACCGGCACGGCAAGGGCCTCACATGCCCCCAGGAGGACCTCTGGCCTTGTGCTCTAAGCCAGCCAGTTTCATTTTTTTAAGAATGCCCTCCTCAGACAACAACTCTTGCTGGAGCCCATTATGTAATTAGAAAAAAGGGCAATGGCTATGGTCAAATGGGGAAGGGGCCTGGAGTCTTGGTTACAGAAACCTTGAGGCTCTCAGAGCAGTGTGAGAGGAGTCACTGTGCACCACTGGGGACTACAGAGGAAGGGAGGGATGATCAGATCTGTGTCTTACAAGGACCACGCTGACCTCCGAATGGGGGGTGCATTCGAGGCAGAGAAGTGAACTTGAAGGTTATTCTAGCAAAGGATGGCTGGGATATGGACAAAGGTGACGATGGTGGGACAAAGAGGAAGACGAGCTCTGAACACATCCACATGGTAGAATCACCAGGAAATGATATGCAACTTGGATTGGGGGATTGAAGTACAGGGAACTTTCAAGGATGCCTGAAGTTTCTAGTCTGGGTGACTAGGTAGATGATTATCTCTCTCACTAAATTAGGAAAGCAAGAGGGATGAATTTAGGGAGGAATAGTCTCCTGGAACCACATCCAAAATAAAAAGGATAGATTTTCCTTTAAGACAGAACCTGGGAAAGAAGGCAGATGTGTGTTATAGGATTCTATCCAATCTGGATCCTTGCTGGGGAAGCAGGGGTAAGGCCGTTGATTTCTTTATCTATATGTTGCTTAATATGGAAGCTAATGAAGTCCTCATTTCAACAGAGCAATGCATTTGAAACACTTCTTGGAATCCAGTTGCTGCTTCTATTTCAGCTCCTCTGGAATATTTCAGCATGCCACAAAAAGTCATGCAACTTGGGTACAGATGTTCTGGACCATCCAACTCAAATTCTTCAGGGGCCACCAACACAGTCACACGGGCACCAGAATTCTCTGCCTACAATAGTTGGATTGATTTCACACTCACGAGGTAGGCTAGGAAAGCTGCCAGCAGTTTAAATTCACAGTGTTTGGATTTGGCACCAATTCAAATGAAGTTTTAAATCAAACACAAGATATATTCTTGCACTGCCAGAGGAGCAATATCTCTGACCCTCAAGAGTCTGGTTTGAATTCAGAGATTAAATATAAACACAAAAGCACCAAAAATGGTGACCCAGTATATTTCAACAATAATTTCTTTCACAGCTAAGAAGAAAATAGGCTCATTCTGCCCACAACTATTTGTCTGTTGTAATTCGAAATTCCAATATAAAATGTGAAGCTCAGCCATTTGGATTCTGGCATCAAGCAGTTGGCAGTCATGGTGGAAGCCAAAAATGAACCTGGCTTTTAACTCCAGTTTTTCTACTAGGAGCTGTGTGGCCTTGGGCAATAAATTACCTTTCTAAGCCTCAATATTCTCATTTGTAAAGAAAGGTTAACAATAAAATACTTACCTTAACTGATGTGAGAAGCAAAAGATAGAATACTGTGAAAATAGTAACGTACCATACAGATGTCAGTGGCTACTCCTGGATGATTGTCATGAAGTGGAAGATTCAAGGTCAGAAATAGGTGAGCATCTTCCGAGCAGCTGGTTTGCTTCTACCTTGCTTATATCATGAGCTGCATGATTGTTCAGATCCTTGTTCAGTGCATTGGCTACCAGAGCCACATTCCTGTTTTCAGTGTGATCAGACTCCAGGAAACGCATGCTTGTGTTAGCCTCCTTCTCAACTCTATTGTTTGTCTTGATTTCTTTCTTCCTTTTATTTCTCATTTAACATAGATTTATGTAACTGCTATGGATTGAATATTTGTGTCCCCACCCATACCCTTGCCACCATAAATGCATATAATGAAGTTCTAATCCCCAAGGCGATGGTATTTGGAGGTATGGCCTTGCAGAAGGTGGGGGGTTATTAGGTGATGAAGATAGAGCCTTCATAAATTGGATTACTCCCCTTACAAAAAGAGACAGGAGAAAGATAATCTCACTCTGCTATGTGAAGATACAGCAAGAAGGCAGCTGTTTGCAAACCCTGAAAGAGAGCCCTCACCAGAACCTGACCATGCTGGCACCTGATCTTGGTCTTCTAGCCTCCAGAACTATGAGAGATCAATTTGAGTTATTTAAGTCACCCAGTTTATGATATTTTTCTTATAATAGCCCAATCTGGCTACAACAGAAATCCTGTTGTGTTTTGAACCATTTTTTGTCTATGGATATATACAGCAAAGGATAGACAGGTGATAGATTAGATAGATAGATAGATAGATAGATAGATAGATAGATAGATAGATAGATAGATAGATGGATAGATAGATGTGATAAATAGAAAAAATGGAAAAAGGCTTAGAGAATGAACACAGTAAATGTAGATAGATGAGCAAAAGGAAGATGGACACTTTCCTGCCTTCTTTCTCTGGGTTATGTTGTTTGCTTGCTCCCTTGACCATGCCAATTATTACTGTGTAAAAAGTACTTGAAATAGAACCTCCAAGACTGGTCTTAGTCAGAGCCTCTGCCACTTCAGAGTAGAATCATACTGACCATTGTGTTACCCTCTCTGAGTTTCAGTTTTCTCTCCTAAAGAACTTACATGATACTACCTACCTCATGTAAGTTCTGCTATGAGAGTCAGATGGGAAATGTACTTGAAAGTAACCAGCTCATGGTAGATACTCAATGAAGCTGAAATTGAATTCCAATCACAGCCTCATTCAGATTAAGACCCAGGTCACAGTTGCTTGTAATCTTCATGTGGCTGGGCTCACTGCTACAGTTCTTGCCATGATTTGCTGGAAGTCACATATCTGGAGCCTACGTCCAAATTCACATTCAGATCTGTGGGACTCCAAAGCTCTTGCTGCTGTTTCATTGATGGTGCAATATTTAAACAGCAGACATCTCACAAACACAGAAGGAAAAGAGAGAGAGAATTCACAGAGAGTAATGTTTCCAGATAATCAGGCCCAAAGTGCAGGCTGCTCCCAGTTTACAAATGGGGTGTCCAACATTCATTTGTAAATTTTTGTAAAAGCAGGGTAACATTTTCATGTAGAAACAGTACTACCAAAGTCAGCTTTTCCAGGACAAGAAAGGCAGAGAAAACTATAGCATAACTGAAGAAACAATGGCAGCATATAACTCAGGACCTAAAGGCATTATTGTTGGTTTATACAGTCTGCTTTCATGGGAAAACCCAATCACAGTCCAATGGAGAATTCCAGGAATGTGTGGGAACGGTCAAAAATGTAAGAGAAGAACCCTGGCCTGGAAATCAGGCCATCCAGGCTTTAGCGCTGGTGTCGCTAACTTGTTGCAAGGCATTGACAAGGTATCGCCCTTCTCTGGGTCTCAGTTTTTCCATCTAACAGACGCTCGAGTTACACTCAGTGATTTCTAAGGGCTTTTCATCTCCAAAATTCTGCATCTATATGCCTACACCCTCCTACATCATGATTCCAACAATGATACCCCCTTTCTTTTGTAGCCTGGTACCCTCTGTTGAGATAAAGGAAGAAGATAAAGGAAGGTTTGCTCTGAGTAGGGGAGAGATGGGGTGAAAGGGATGATGTTATATGTATGAGGACTCCTCCTGGGACAGTTCTGGCAAATCTGATGAGATAACCACTTGTGGTCTCCAGCATGGGTTTTGGAGTCAAACTGTCTAGAATGATCTAGGGTAGAATGCTGGCTTCACCACTTACCATCTGTGTGGTCTCGAGCAATTCATTTAATATTCCTGAGCCTCCATTTCCCCTCTATAAAAGGGGAATAACAATGACAACAATAATAGTAGTAGCTTTGTCATAGGGACTTTGTGAGGATTAAAGGAGATACTTAATGTCAAGTGCTCAATATATATTCGTTATCATCATCGTCATCATCATCACCACCATTATCATCATCGCCTTCCCTTCCTCCCATTGAGAGGTGCATAAACTGGGTTCTAACTGTAACCCTGGCCTGCTGGGTGACTTTGGCAAGTTTTTTTCCCTCTTTAGGTCAGCTTTCCTATTTATCAATGCCTAAATTATATCAAAGCAAGGGTACCTAACTGGCCAAGTGCAACACAACTGGTCTCCATCTCTAGTGCCTTCTGCTCCACTAAGCACATCACACCACGTCGTTCCCAGCTGAAAACTTTTCATGGCTCCCTATTGCCCGGGAGTTAAGGCCCAGCTCTGGCATGCATGGTCCTGCACGATCCACTCCTGCCTGCCCCCTTGCCTCACCTCCTCTCCCATGCCTCATTCTCCACTCCAGGGACATGCACACTGTTCCCATCTCAATGACTAGGTTCTCCTGGTTCCTCCCAGTCAAAGGTTGACCCTCCACCCAAATCTGTCCTTGGAGCCATTTCCATTACTCAAAAACCAGCTCTCCATGGGGCCTTCTCAGAGTTCCCCCTTGGCAAATAATCGTCCTCCTCTGTGCTGACTCAGCATTCCAAAGAGAAGGCCACAGTGCAGTAGGCAAAAAGTGAAACTGATGAGAGTCAAGCTGCTGGATTCCAGCTGTGGGGGAGCCGACAGTGAAGGGTAATGCCCATTCCCTGGGTGGCTGAAGGCAGGTCACTGCTCCTCTTAGGGCCTAGTTTCCTTCTCTGTCCTGTTAGTTAGGAGAGATGACCTCCAAGGGTCTAGGTGAAGGTTGCTGCCCCACTGCCTGACACAGCCGGTCTTGGATGCCAATCTGATGCCAAACTGTGATCATTACTCAGGGTCTTTCTCAGTGAGGCCCAATTCAGTTCACTTCCCCAGGATCTTCTCACATGAAACTCTTGAAGTCCAGCCAGCTTCTCTAAGGGGCCTACTCAGTCATAATTAGCGGAGACCACTCACTCATCATTGAAACATGTCAGAAGAGTCATTTGAAGGAAGTAATCATGCCTGGGTCAATGGTAGGATCCATCCCAGCAGGCAGGTGAGCACCCGGGGTGCTTATAAGAAACAGCAGCGCTTGATTGGGAAGGGCTCTGGCCACTCCCTTTCTCCCTTCCCAAGCCACATCCAGTCACAAGCAAATCCTGCAGCTCCACCTCCAGTGGGGGACCCCAACCACTTCTCCCATGCATGCACCACCACCCAGTCCCAGCCACACTGCTTTCTCCCGTGGCTCCAGCAATGGCCTCACAGTCAGTCTGTTTCTTCTCCTCACCAGCTCTGCTCCTCACAGCAGCCAGAGGAACCTTCTGGAATGTTAGATCACGCCACTCCTCAGCTCAAACCCCCCCTCCCCATGCTCCCCAGTCTGCTCAGTAAATTCCAGGGCCCTACAGTGGCCTCAGGGGGTCTGGCCAGGGTTCCGGACTCACCTCCTGCCACCTCTTCATCATCCATGGTAGCTTCTTCCACCTTAGGGACTGTGCATGAGCTGTTCCTCTGCCTGGCAGAGCCTCCCTAAGCCTCCTTCTCTCACTTCATGCTGGTCTCTGCTCCAATGACCCCTCCTGGAAGGGAATTCCTTGGTCCATCTGATCATCCCCGACCTCCTCACCCTGCTGTCTTTTTCTTCTTAGCTCTTTATCAGTATCTGATGTTAGATACTTATTCTTTATTTGTTTTTCGTTTTTCCTACTAAAATGTAGGACCTTCCTTTCTCTCCTACTATACCCCCAGCACCTATGATAATGCCTCGCGTGTAACAGGCTCTCGCCTAAGAGGTGCTGTATGGCTAATCGCTACAAAGGTTATGTTTAGTCAGTACCCCTGCTCTTTCACCAAAGCTATTTCCACTTTTTAATGACAGTCATAAAGTTTCAGAGCTGGGAGGAAGAGCTCTTTTTGCCCCTTTTGATATTTTGATAAAAGCTATGAATCCTCTCCCCACAAAATGCACATTCACCCAGAAACCTGCACACCATTTTAGGTGGCTCAAAAACCTGTCACATTACCTAGAAACATCTTTTAGTTAATGAGCCCCCAGATATAGACCACCTCCTCACCCCACGCTCCAAGAGGGTAAGTGCTTGCTCAAGGTCACGCAGCTCTAACCTGATGGGAGTTCCCCAGAATATCATGGCAATGGAAAGATAATTAATACTCAAGGGAATTGGATCTAAGCCCTGGTTATAATATTTAATAATGCTTGGTCTTGAGTAGGTCTTGAGCACTGTAAGCCTTAGGAGTTCCATTTCTTCAGTTATAAAATGAGCTTAATAATACTTGCTCCATCTTCCAAGATAACAAGGGCAGGTTGAATGCTTCTAATGTGTGTACCTCCGATCACTCTCTGAGTTCATCTGATGACATTGGGCCCACCCAGGTAATCCAGGATAATCTCCCTATTTTAAGGCCAGTGATGAGTAACCTTAATTCCAACTGCAACCCTCATTCTTTCCTTTACCACATAATGTAAATTTTTCACAGGTTCCGAGGATGAGGATGGGGCATCTTTGGGGAACCACTACTCTGCTTGCCTCCTAATGGGCTTGCCCACACCTCCCTGTATCACCCTGCAGTTCACTCGCCTTGCTGCAGCCAAAGTCTTTTTTTTGTAACACAATTTGGTTATGTCACTGTATTAGTCCGTTTTCATGCTGCTGATAAAGACATACCCGAGACTGGGCAATTTACAAAAGAAAGGGGTTTAATGGACTTACAGTTCCACATGGCTGGGGAGGCCTCACAATCATGATGGAAGGCAAGGAGGAGCAAGTCACATCTTAAGTGGATGGCGACAGGAAAAGAGAGAGCTTGTGCAGGGAAACTCTCATTTTTAAAACCATCAGATCTTGCGAGATTCATTCGCTATCACAAGAACAGTGCAGGAAAGACCTGCCCCCATAATTCAATTACCTCCCACCAGGTTCCTCCCACAACACACGGGAATTATGGGACTTACAATTCAAGATGAAATTTGGATGGGAACACAGCCAAACCCTATCAGTCACCTCTATGATTAAAACCATTATATCACTTCCCACTGCTTTTAGAAGTAAATACAAAAAAAGTATACAATTTTCTAAACCCCCCTGAACTTGGTGAATGGTTTTCACCCACACTTGCAGTTTCATTTCCCACTTGCTCCCTTTGGTCTCTCTGGCCCAGTCACACTAACCTTTCAACCCCTCCTATTCAGCTTACTGCATCCAGCCCCATGGCCTTTGCACATGCTACTCTCTGTGTCTGAGATATGCTTCCACTGGATAGCCTCTCTTCACCCTCCAGGCCACAGCCAAGTGTCCCTTCCTTGTAGGGGCTGTTCCTGGTCTCCTCAACCTGCTCACACCGTGTTTACACCCTCTCATAGGTCACCCTTGTAACTCGTTCATGGCACTTAGTGCAGTTTGCAAATTTACATTTGTTTGCATACTCAGCTGATGACAGTATCCTTCCAAAGGAACAGTGCCTGTTGGTCTCATCATTGTGTTTGCAGCAGTGGCTGGCACTGGTAGTCAATAAACACTTGTTGAATGGAAAAACAAAGGTGATTTTTTTCAATATACAGATGAACTCAGAAGGTCAAGGGACTTGGCCAAGGCCACCCAGCTAAAGTGGTGGGGGGAGGGTAAGCTGGGATTTGACTAAGTTTGACTTACTTCAAAGCCATAACACCATACCATCTGCATTTCAGGCTACTATTTATAAGAGGGGGCTGGAGATGGCTTTATTTGATGAATAAGCCACATCCAGTCACAAGCAAATCCTGCAGGCCATTCATCAAATTTTCCCATTTCAAAAGATGAAGGTTGTATTGATCTCTGCAGCCCTCAAGGGGCCTCATGTCTTGGGCTTTTGTCTGATCAATCCCGTGGCCAGTAAGCAGTGGAAGTTCTCCCCTGTTCCTGATCATGTCCTCCCAGCCACTTTGAGAGGTGAGCTCCTCCAGGCCTCACCATTGATAAATGGTGTCTACCTAGTCCAGTGCCCAGTGTTTACCTAGACATCTGACACACAAGTGTGTGTGGCCTCTGGAGGTACTCAGATAGCAGGATCCCTGGGAGAGGAAACTCCATGGAGCAGAGTCCTGCAGGGGAGCCCGGGGAGACAGAGGACCCAGGGCTGGGGATCCCAGCTGTGTGACTGTGAGACATTTTATCCCCTTGTCTTGTGGGGATCCCAGCTGTGTGACTGTGAGAGGTTTACCCCTGTGTCTTGGCCTCATTGTCCCTGAGTGTACGATGAGGGGCTGGATGCTTGGTGCTTCCTGCTAGAACATTCTGTGATTCTAGTGAGTATCCAGCACAATCTTTGGTTCCAGACTTCATGGATACTCCATATAGAAGGGACCCTAGGTATAACTAGATTTAGTATGTGGAAGGGACTTGGATTTAAGTCCCAGACTACAAATCTCTGCCCATTAGAAGTGACCTTCAGTGTGAGCTCCTACCCAAGCCTCATATCCCACTGGACACATCACAATCCAGGGTGGTAATGTGCTACCCAGCTCTGCCTCCCCTGGGTGGGGCCTCACAGTTGCCACTATTTCAGGCCCAGATGCAACCACAAAAGTGAGCTCAATATGGAAGGCTGAAGCTTCACATGAGATGCATGTGTGTACATATATTAGATTAAAGATGGCCTCAAATTCTTTGCTACTCCTTCCACTGAGAGATAGAGTCTAATAACCTTCCCCTTAAATCTGAGCTAACCTAAGTGACTTGTTTGATCAATAACATGCAGGACAAGTGACATTCTTCATCTTCTGAGGCTAGGTCATAAGAAGCCTAAGCATCCTCCTCATTCTGGGGGATGCCAGCTACCATGTAAGAGGTTTGACTACCATGAGATGCCAAGCCTGAGAGGCCTTGTGTGCTGACTCCTGTCAATGGTCCCAGGTGAGCCAAGCCTTCCAGCCACCCCCACCAAGGCAGCAGTCAGGTCAGGGAAGCCATCTTGACCCTTCCAGGCCAGCCCATCCACCAGTCAGGTACTGCAGAGTCATCTCAGTCAATGCCATGAGGAACAGAAGAATCACCCAGCTGAGCCCCGCTCAGGTTTCCAACCCATTAAATCACGAGATACAATAAAATAATTATTGTTTTAAGCCACTAAATCTTGAGTCAGTTTGTTTTGGAGGAATAACTAGAATAGAACATGTATGTGGGGGTAGGCGGCAGGGAGGCAGGTCTAGTTTGTGTGTTTCTGTGTGTAACTGCATCTATGTATTTGTATCATGATGGGGAGAGACTAGTTGCGTCTATTTTTGCAAGTGCCTATGAGTTTGCCTGTTATACAGTTTGTACTTCTGTGAGTTTGATACGTGCCTGTTTGTGTGTATATATGGCAAAATAATGAGGCAAGTCCTCCTGTATAAAATCTAATCCTGCTGCTTAATCACCTCCTTGCCTATTTATGAAAAGAGCCAGTGCAGACCAGAGATGTATGCACATGTATACATGTCTACGTGTCTTTACAAGGAGAAAGTATGACTGAGGAACAGGTTAAGACTGGACCCCAGGGTTCTTGGGGCAGTTGCGTCAGGCTCCTTGGGCACTCTGAACCTCTGCCCTCTAAGCCTAGGATTGGTCACTATGAGCCAGGCAGTGGGCAACTCAGATTCACGCTATCCCTACTCCAATCCCCGCAGCAGGCAGCAGCTCCCAGAGGATTTCTCATGGGTTAGAAGTAAGTGTTATGCAAAAACCAGTTCCATGGTGGGTCAGATACACTTGGAAACACTAGATAAAACAGAGATAAAGATGACTTTTCCCTCGTAGTTTCTTAGCACCTTTACTACATCACTACATTGTCCGTCTCCAACAGGGAATGTAGAATGCAGCATTTCCCCAAACCTCTAATCTTGAAAGCCCTTTCTTACTGAGCAAATAGTAGTATTTGTATGTCAGGTAACTCATTTTGGAGAAATTTTGCTGCAGAAATATCCAAACCTGGGAGGCGGTCTTCCACATGTCCATCTCCATCTATCCCCTAGGGAAGATAAGTAGTAGTCGCAAGAAATTCAAGTCTCTATCGGGAGACTCGGAAAAGGATCCATGTGAGAGTTAGGAGAGAAGAAGGGCAATAAAAATGATAGGCAAACAAGAGTAGTTTGTGCCATAGTGAGGAGAGACAGAGAGACAGGGAGAGGCAGAGAGACAGAGAAGCAGAGACAGAGAGATAGAGACTGAGAGTGACCTGAGGTCAGAGCAAGGGGAGGCTGACCCAGCCTGCCCTGCTAACATTACTGTTAGCATAGTGCATACTCTTTGTGCAGTCCTTACTGCAAAAAGACCCCTGGGCATGCACGAAGATTTCCTTCTTAGCTAGGCCATGACAAGTAAGTCAAGGTTTCCCTTTCTCAAGCATCCGCGTTGTCTCGCATATTTCCTGTGTCTTCTTACCTCCTGTACTTTGAGGCCTTGCTATCCAGGGTGTGGCTGGCCCACAAACCTTCCCAGGGCCAGGCCTTGTCTGTGAGTGAACCTTTCATAGGCAAACCAACCAGTCCAGAGCTCAGACCCCAACCACCTCTTCTGTCAGGGTGTCACCCTCTGGGCCACTATCCACCGTCCTGTTCACCCCAGGGCCTGGGACCAGACAACGAGCGACAGCCTGTGTACTCCGGAACCCACTGAAATTATTCACACTAGCCAGCCCTAAGCCCGTTTACCCTGCTTCACCTGTTCCTTTCCACAGAAACCACAATAAAGACTCTTGTCCACATTTTTCCCTTGCTCTCTCTGCCTCGTGACCAACCCAGTGCTTCCCCATGTGGCCTTGTGTGACGTGGTGTGCCTCCTGTCTCTAGGGACCTGTGAGCACCACAGACCTCCTCCTTCGTGACAGTCATTTTCCTGTCTGCCTTACCATACCCAATTAAAACAAATCTCTAGTGCCCTTAAGACACTTGGCATCCGAGAGCCCCAAGACCAGAAGGCAGAACTCAGCAGAGACAGGCACGATGATGTTAGAAAGTTGATACATGCAGCGGGGATTAGACAGAATAGTTCAGGAAGAGTTCTAGCACAGGCAAGGACCAAACCAAACAGACACTCAGCCAGTAGGAAAGGACACATCAGCCCTGGCTACACCCATGGGTAGTACCAGTAGCTTTCTGTAATCTACACACACAGCCTTTAGAATCGGACTGGCTAAGCTGAAATCCTAGGCCCACTAGGCACTGCCTGTGTGACCTCAACCTAGTCATTTAACTTTTCTTTGCTTCACATTTTTCATGAATGGGGATGATGATATACTGTTATTAGGAGGATTAAGTGAGGATGAGGGTAAAGCACTTAGTATAGAAACTAGTACATAGTATGTATTCAATAATGTCATATTTTTATTACTACTACTACTGAAACATAGAACTAAATAGCAACAGTATGATGCATTAACTCATTTGTATTGAGAGTCTACTGCGTGTGCCACCTGGGCCGGCGCTGTGACAAGCATGAGTGTTTGTCACAGTTCAAAGCAGAGAGACCAGCAGGGACTGGATTAGGCAAGTCCAGTCACACATTCATTGAGCATCTATCAGGTGTTGTGACCTGTTCTAGGCACTGAGTTCATCAGTGGGGCAATTATGAAGATAACTAAGACAGGATCACTTGAGTTACTCATAGCCAAGCAGGAAAAACAGATACAGAAACTAATATATGTAATCCAACATGATGCTTGCTGCATGGAGGCACAAACAAAGGGCAGGGTAGCCCAGGAGGAGAGAAACCTCCTAGAGAAAGGTGGGGACAGTCAGGGAAGACATCTAGGAAGAGCTCAGATAAGAGGTGACCAGGAGGACGAGGGAGCATATGGCAAGAAGCAAAGGCTTCAAGGAGACAAGAATAACCTTGGCCTTGTAGCCAGTAAGGACGCCAGAACACAGAGTGAGTGGGAGCAAGGCCAAGGAGGGGAGAGGCCGCCCAGAGATAAGACTCTGCGATTCAGGAGAGGAGCTGAGAACTGAGGGCTCCACTGAGGTGTCCTGCCCAGGACAGCGACAAAGTAACCCAAGCCTTGGTTGCAGAGGAGCTGTCTGGGAGCCTAGGGGTATGGAGTGGCTCTAGGGAGGTGGAGGGATGGGGGCAAAAACAGCTGCCATGGAGCGAAGACTAATCGTGTGCTCTGTGCTGTGCTGGGCATGTATACTTTTACCTTCCTTCAGCCTCACTCTCTCCCCAGGGGGACGTTTAATTAGCATCAGCTTGGAAATGAAGATGCTGAGGCTCAGAGTGGCTTCATATGGCCTATCCACACACTATGGAAGTAGCCAAGCGGAGACTGAATCCAGGCTTGCCTAGCCCCAAGGCCCTCACCCTTCCTTGTCTATGATACTGCCTCCTGAGAGGCAGGGAAGCCTGTGCTGAGGCTGGCGCCAAGACCCATAGGGGTGGAGAGTGGCAGAGAGAGAGAGAGAGAGAGAGAGAGAGAGAGAAAATGAACCAGAGGTCAGGATGAGACAGGTTGTGAAGGTGGCACAAACCAGTGTTCTGTGCAGCCTTAATACACGGCTCACCCCAGATGGGACATGCCCAACAGGCACTGGGCATTGCGCCACCTGACTGAGGTTAAGTCTAAGAGTACCCTGGGATGCAAAGCTATGCTTCTGTACATGGGCAGACTTTTGAAGCTTCACCTGGGAAAGAGTGGGTTCTTGGATTGCAGGTGACTATGAACAATGGACACAGGCCTTCCAGAACCTGAGTGACACCTGACATGTGGATGGCTATCAGAGGCCATTGGGCTCACTTGCAGGGACTTCACCCTGTGCACCAAGGCAGACAGATGGCCACACAGGCAGCTTACTCTTCCTAGAATAACAATCACAGAAAGATACCTACCATGTGCCAGGGGCTGTGCCAGGTGCTTCCCAGGGTCAATTCATTTAGTTCTCCAAGCACTGTGGGTATTACGTCCCTTTTTTTTTTTTTTAAGTGAAGAAACTGGGTTTCTTTGCAAAAAAAATCTCATAATATTTTAAGAACGTTTACGAATTTGTGTTGGGTCACATTTAAAGCCATCCCCGGCTGCATACGGCCCGCAGGCCATTGGTTGGCCAAGCTGGATTCACGGCCTCCAAATATTTTCCCCAAAGTGGAGGCTGATTTGAAGGAGGCACAAGTTCTACAGGAAGGGTGTGAGCTCGGGCAGTGGACCCAAGGCCAACCACTGGCTCAGGCTGACATGCCAGAGTGACAGCTGACAGGCATTATTTAGACTCCTAAGTTCCACGACCCGCCTTCTGCTCACAAAATGTGCAAAGCCCTGACCTTGTCCAAAGTACCAGAGATTCCACATGAGAAGGACCCTAATCAACAAAGCTTATTCTGTTTAAACAGAAGTGCCCAGCAGCAGGAGTCCTGATAAAAACACTGTGTATTTCATAACACGGGAGAAAGGAATTCACTCTGTGTTTAGAGGCGTGGCGTCGGGCAATCTAGAAGACCACCTTTAACAACCTGGGCCTGATCCACCAGCTCACACATGAGTGGGTTCCTCTGCGGAAATAGCACCAGGAACATGAAGACACAGCTGTTTCTGAAACTGTTGGAGCCACATGGTGTTGTCCCTGCTACTGCGTGCTGTTCCTGCGTTTCTCAGAAGAGGCGTGGGACACGGGAGCCAGTCACAGAGGCCCTGACTCTAAAGAGAATTTTTAAATACAGAACTTGGAGACAGCCCCTTGACCTCGGGCACATCCAGAGCCTTCTCCCAAAGCATCTGGTCTCCCGAGACAGCTGCAGCCTGCAGCAAAGCTGTCAGAAATGAGGGCCACGTGCGGCTCATCTGGGCCCGGCCAGGGGAGAGCAGGCAGCCTGAGTCAGGGCTTACCAGGACGTCAAGTGAGGATGGCCACCGGAGCCGCCCCGCACACCCCTGGCTGAACTGATCTGGGTCACAGACACCCACATCCCAGCAGGATCAGGACCTGAGAGAGGCGCTCTAGACAGAAATGGGCCCATCGCTTGGCAGAAACGACAGCACAGTCAGCGCTGGAGACAGTGAAACTCTATGACCACCGTGGGCTCCACCAGGACTGTAGGCAAAGCTGGGCACTTCTGGGTCAGGAAGTCACCCACAGCCGAGGGTGCATGAGTAGTCTGGCTTGTGACTGAGGGCTGCCCCTCGGGAGAACCTGTATTTCTGAGCACATTCGCTTCCATGTAATGTGCGGTACGGCTTGTTCCCTGGCCTGGTGAGATGCGGAGGAGGGGGTTGTAAATGGGGAAGGACACAAGGACGGGGACGTTTGGTACACAGGCTCTGCCAGCACTCACACACCAGCAAGGCCAACAGGATGACTCAGTGTGATTCAGGTTTTCAGTGGCTGCAAATCCAGCCCGCCAAGCACTTCTCCACTCACCCTGCTAATGAATGGGCATTCTTTCCCTGTGCCCAGGCCAGGTCACTCCCAGTGACAGGTGAGGGACGGAGTCGGCAGGTCACTACGGTTCAGCAAGCACTGGGCACCCGAGTGCTAGGGAGGAAGGGACGAATTCCCAAGATGCGACGCACAGATTTGGGCAGGCTTCCAGCTTCTAGGCCAAAGCGGGAAGCAGGAGCTGAGCACAGCTCCTTGTGCAGCCTTACAGTGGCCCACGGGGGCTGCTTCCTGTTCCTCCTGCATTGGGCACAGGCCACCAGGAGCTGCTTGCTTGCTGCTCCAGCCTGGAGCGAAGACAGAGTTCAGGGCTGCCACCAGCACAAGAGCTGGGCGAGGCCAGGAGGCATCTGGGTTGCGCGGTTGTATCCAGAAGCAGCCTGGGGCTGGCCAGAGGAGCACACAGCCCTCCGATTTCAGGGCTGCCTATTTGAGTTGCAGCTCCTCTTAAAAACAGTGCAGAACGGGCCGGGTGCGGTGGCTCAAGCCTGTAATCCCAGCACTTTGGGAGGCCGAGACGGGCGGATCACGAGGTCAGGAGATCGAGACCATCCTGGCTAACACGGTGAAACCCCGTCTCTACTAAAAAATACAAAAAACTAGCCGGGCGAGGTGGCGGGCGCCTGTAGTCCCAGCTACTCTGGAGGCTGAGGCAGGAGAATGGCGTGAACCCGGGAGGCAGAGCTTGCAGTGAGCTGAGATCCCGCCACTGCACTCCAGCCTGGGCAACAGAGCGAGACTCCATCTCAAAAAATAAAAATTAAAAAAATTTAAAAAAAATAAAAAAAACAGTGCAGAACAAGTCCAGGGCCCCATAGAAAGGGGCGCTGCCCTTCCCAGAACTTGAGCTCCGGGACTATGCGTCTGCTTTCACCAGATACAGCTTGGGGCTGGGGAACAAAGAGCCTTCTCTGGGTCAGAGGTGGGGGACCCAGAGGCTGGGCAGGAGCTCCTGTTCTGAAGGGTCCCAGGCCCACACCGCAGATGCTGCTGATGTGGAGAATCACTCTAAAAAGGAACACAGAGAGGTAGGAGCGCAGAGGAGGTGCGGCCAGGGGAGGCACACCTGGGCATAGCCAGGGAGGGACTCAGGACACTTGTAGGCTGAGAGGAGACCCACATGGTGGGGAAAGGATCCCCCGAAAGATGTCAGAGCACGAAGCAGCAGGAAGGAGCCACCTCGGCCACTGCTAGGACCAGTGGTGCCGTGGAGGAAGCCAGGAGTTGTTTGGCCTGAAGCCGGAAGCACGCCCAAGTCTCTACGTGACCACACAGGCAGTCACCTCGCTCCCCGGCACTTGGGGCAGGACAGAAGCTCACTGTCTGCTCATCAGACACCTTGTGCTGCCTTATAGACACCCTGCCTGCCGGCCATCCTCACTCACTTCTGACTGAGACCCAACTCTCTGGCCGATCCCAGGCTCTAGCACCGTTTGGTGCTGCCAGAGATACATCTAGTTTAAGTCAAAATCCAATGTCTTTTAAATATATAGACCATATGTGCCATATGTACCTATGGACTAGAGGTGAATATATATACATCACATCAAATTCAACTGACCCAGTATTTCAGGAGCACCTACTATGTCCCCAGCCTGCAAGGGAAGCTGGGAATTCTGGCATGAATTGCACCCTATCCTTCCCTTGAGCAGCTCATTCAGGAGTCAGCAACCCCATCAGAAAACCAAACACCACATGTTCTCACTCATAAGTGGGATTGAACAATGAGATCACATGGACACAGGACACAGGGGAACATCACACACTGGGGCCTGTTGGGGGGTGGGGGCAAGGGGAGGGAATTTGGAGGACGGGTCAATAGGTGCAGCAAACCACCATGGCACACGTATATCTATGTAACAAACCTGCATGTTCTGCACATGGATCCCGGAACTTAAAGTAAAATTAAAAAAAAAAAAAAAAAGGAGAGTCAGCACGTATCAGAGCCATAGGATGGTGAAGGATGCTGCCGACCTCACCGCAGTAGGAAGGGGCCTGGCCACTGGGTAGAGAGGGGAAACATGTTTTATCAATTAAACTTCAAAACTCAGACCACATTTATAGTGGTCAATACAATCTATGGGAGGATATTGATTTGGACTGAGCTCCTGCACTAGGTCCCAATAGAGCAATCCAAAATGGAGTCACTCATGCTAAGTAAGGTTCCACTCACCAAACCAAAACCTAAGCTGTTTCCTTGTGAGATCTGACCTTCCAATAAATGAAGACAGAGATGATAGCCAAATCCTTAAACAGGCCAGCTTCCCTCCGGCCACCCACAAAAACAACAACAATAACAACAACAACAACAACAACAATAACAACAACAACAACAAACACACCACAATTTTACAGCAATCAATCAAAAGGGGCCCAGCTACCCCAGGCTGGCATTATAGGGAGGTCCCCTCTGTTTTAACCCATGTGAGGAAAGTAATCTGAAGTTAACCAATCTGCTCCTCGCCTGCCCCTCATGCCCTGACTGCATCTCCAGATGCCCTCCCTTGTCCTCCATTCCAGCCGTGCTGAGCTCCTCATATTCCTCAAATACTCCACCTTAGGGCATCTGCACTGGCTCTTCTTCCCCCTGCAACACCTTTCCCCCAAAGTCAAATGGCCAGCTCCCTTATCCCCAGGTCTCACTCAGATCTCATCTGCTCAATGAAGCCGCCAACCACGGTTGGCCCTTCCCTGTCCAAATCCCTGGTCCTTGTACCTTGCTTCATTTTTTTCCATTGCACTTTTAGCCTTGGGCATGTTCTATCACTTACATATTTATTATATTAATTGTGTATGGGCTGCCCACCATGTGAACTCCACAAGGGCAGTGCTTTACTTTTGATTTGTTTTGTTTGATATATTATGTTTGTCAGATTTGTTCACCAAAGTATTCCAAGTTCCTAACACAGTCATCAGCACATCATAGGCTCTCAATAAATATTTTCCAGTGACGGAATTGAATGAACTGTGGCCTCCTGACCACCTGGGGCCTTGGTTTTCAGGTCTTTATTTCATGGGCAGGAGCACCAAAGAAGCCCTGTGACAGCCCAGATGATGGATGATCACTGAGATTCATGGATGCTGAGAAAACGGGTGGAGAGTGGTCACGGAGAACCTCGGCTGTAATACTGCTTGTATATTTCTTAACGTAGTGGCGAGGATTCAGGAATTTTTTCTATTATTCTTTATAACTTTTGTATGTATGAGAGATTTTATATTTTAACAAAATTAACAGATGTTTAGTAAAAGGCAAAAGATGTATGCAATCTGAAGAGAACCCGGAGTATAAAATTAACAGATATTTTACAAGTTAGCCTTGCCTATCATGTGCTCAGTCCTGTGCTAGGTGCTGGGCTGGGAAGCAGATGGAGCAGATGGGGTACACCAAGGACCATGGTCTCATCTTCAGAGAGCTTGGTAGGTGCATTACGAGACAGCGCTGCAAGCTTCAGAAACACACACCAGGACAGAAGGTACAAGGAAACCAGCCCAGGATTTGCAGGCAAACACGTGACACAGACACTCAATGCTGCAGATGTTCAGAGTGCACGGAAGTGGCAGTGGCCAGACAGGTTGCAGGAGCTTCACCAAGACGCTGGAGCGGAGCTGAACTCTGAAACGCCAAGGAAGAAGAAGGACGTCAGGGAGACTAGAAGCCATGGCAGCGTGCTCTCTGAACCCTTGCATGAACCTCTCAGATAGGCTCAAGTAATGGTAACAACCTAAACCTCACCTTAGTTTCTTCACGCATTCTTGGAGCGGATTATTCTGTACAATCTACGAAGTGTTTTCTGTTTCAAGGGCTCTATCATTCTGTGTCAAATGACTAATTCATTCTATGCTAGGCATTGGGCATGCAGAAATTTAAAAAATATATGACTCTTGGTCAGGCATGGTAGCTCACGCCTGTAATCCCAGCACTTTGGGAGGCCAAGGCAGGTGGATCACCTGAGGTTGGGAGTTCGAGACCAGCCTGGCCAAGATGGGGAAACCCCATCTCTAGTAAAATACAAAAATTAGCCAGGTGTGGTGGCTCAGGCCTGTAATCCCAGCCATCTGGGAGGCTGAGGCAGGAGAATCGCTTGAACCCAGGAGGCGGAGGTTCCAGTGAGCCGGGATCTTGCTATTGTACTCCAGCCTGGACAACTGAGAGAGACTCCATCTCAAAAATATATATATATATGTACATGTGTGTGTGTATATATGTGTGTGTGTATATATGTATATATATGTGTGTGTATATGTATATATGTGTGTATATATACATGTATGTGTGTATATGTATATGTGTGTATATGTATATATATGTGTGTATATGTGTGTGTATATGTATATATGTGTGTGTATATGTATATGTGTGTATATATGTATATATGTGTGTGTATATATGTATATGTGTGTGTATATATGTATATATGTGTGTATATGTATATATGTGTCTGTATATATGTATATATGTGTGTGTATATATGTGTATATATGTATATATGTGTGTGTGTATATATACACATATGTGTATGTATATATACACACACACACACACATATACGGCTCTTGCCCCCAAGAATTCACAATCTAATGTGGGAATCAGACATTAGTACCCCTAAGAACCTTGAGAGGGAGGTACAGCAAGTATCACTGCCATTCCCATTGAAGATGAGGAAACTGAGGTTCAGAGAGGTGCCAAGGACAAAATGTGATCCCTGTCTCAGGAGGCACCCATGGTGGGGACAGTTTCAGATATAAACAAGAAGCTCTATGCCAGGTGACCACTCACACCACAAGGAAACTATGAACCACCGAAGGAGGTGCTTGTTGAGAATGCAGATTCTGATTCCGTAGGTCCAGGGTGGGGCCTGGGAGTCAGCATTTCTCCTTAGCTCCTCCAAATAGTGCAGGGCTCTCAGACTGCTGACCAGATCTTTCTGCAGAGTGCCCGGGTCACATTTAGAAAATTCTGGGATCTCTAGATCAGTGTTTCCTAAGCCTGGCTGCACATCAGAATCACATGGGCAATTTGCTAAACATGCCCAAGGCTCATTGCCAGAAATTTTCATTCCACAGGGATTGGACCTAGGATTCCATCACCTCAAAAAAAAAAAAAAAAAAAAAAAAAAGTTGTTCAGGTGATTCTGACAGCCCTTTGGACCGACTGTTCCTGGCCTTGCTGGGAACCTGAGGATGCGTGCCTTGCCTTTTCTATTTCTCCGACTCTCTAGCTCCACCTGGCGAACCTATCTTGTCTGTCAAAAAGACTCTGAAGCTTCCTTCCAATCAAAACTGGGCCCAAGTCTAGAGAAAGCCTCTGGGGTAGGATTTGGCCAGTCCCTATCCAAAAATAATATTTCTCTCCAATTTCAGCTGGCCTCAATGCCTTAAATTTCTCAGGCTGAGACTATATTCCTAAGATTTCAGGGGCAGAGCCAAAATCCTATTTATCTCTGTATCATGGGGCTTAACAAAGGGAAGAGGATAGGCCTGATACCTGGAGGTAAAATTTAAATGAAAACTTCGAGTTAAGCATTGCCCTTTTTTCTGACTATTTTTATCAAAAACATCTGGAGAAGGGCAATTTAAATGATTTCTGTCCTATGGTTTTCTTCTGTGATGCAAACTGTGAACACCCAGAGCACCATGTACCTGGGAGGAAAGCAGAGAAGGAGACAGCGGGTGGGGGAGGAAAGAAGGAGGTGGACGCATATGTAGGGCATGTACTGTGCTCCTATTGCTAAGCACTATTTGCTAAGCACTTTAGAAACTTAGGCCACAAGATCAGATACGACTGAAGAATTCACTAGCATTACCTGTTCCCAGGCCCCACTCAAATCTACCAAATCAACATCAACAGGGGTAGAACTCAGGAGCTTTGCAACGCTCCCAGGAGCTTCTGGTATTTGGGAACCACTGCACCGCCTTGTTTAATCTGCACAGCAACCCATTTTACAGATGAGGCCACCCAAGTGCAGAGTGACTTACTGAAGCCACACAGCCAGTATGTGCCAGAGCCAAAGCACGATGGAAAGGGGACCAAACTTTCTAGTGGCATTTTCACAGAAAGCAAAAATGTTCAAAATCCCCGGGGGAGTAAGGACAGATGCCTTTTTGCTTTACATACACCAGCATTTCCTTAGGATGCACAGCAAGGCGTGTTCAGTGTGTAGACTTCATCCTGGGTGACCCCAAGTGAGTCCTTCTTCAGATCAGAAAACAAGGGTTAAGGTTAGGGTAACAGCCTGTAAGAAAGTGACAGCCCCCAGAACTCACAGTAACAACTCTGCTCAGGAAAAGGCCTTCCATTTTCATAGAATAGTTAGATTGGAAAATCAAGGGAATCACACACACGCTCACACCGTAGGTCAGGGTTTCAGAGAGGCATTTGATAAGATCTTTCGTGATGCTCTAAAGGTTAGTTTGGATACCCTGGGTTGGGTAACAGTATATCAAGCACAGCATTTAGACAGTGTTATTCCTAAGAAATACGGAAATCAACTTGGATGGGGGCTTCTCAGGCCAGGTCACTGGCTCTATTCTTGCTCTTTCCTTCTTAGACATTTGATCAATACTGAAGTGGGAGAGAAAGCATGCTTGTGGCTTATGGTCAAGATGGTTTAGTGAATTTGTATTTTGAATCACCCCCTCTGATCCAAGCCCACAGTATATCAATGGATAAGCAAATATGACATAGCAGGGCTCCAACATCAGTCAGTGTGCAAGAACCAAAGACAGATTAGAAATGTGCAAGGTGAATGGAGCTGAAGCCACAGGCCCAGCAGGCTCTGGCCTGGAAGGAGGTCATGGCTGGAGGTCAGCACCTGCGAAGGAATGCATCGATGGGACACGGGAGCCGGGCTTCACACTGAAGGTAATCCTGGAAAGGGATTTCCAGTGCTGGTGAAAAGAGGCTTAAACATGTCTGCAGCCCTACTGCTTAGGGCCAAGGCGATAGAGGGAAGTGACTCAACCTTTCAAGCAGGAAGGAAACAAAAGGCTACTTCGTTCAGAGCCCAGATTTCCCCATATCACTGTAAGACGGGAGCTTGGAAATGCTGTTATAAGGCCTGGCTCTGGACTGTGCCCTGGGACCTGGGGAGGCAACTACAAACCACAGAACTGAGGGTGGACCTTCAAATCACCCAGCCTTGCTGCTGGAGAACAAAGGACTAGGAGTTGGGGTAAGGGGTATTAGAGCAGAGGAGAAAAAACACAACAAGATTTTAAAATTCACTCAAAATGAGCCCTCGAGCAAAATGTCTAATGCTAAGGATAGCACACAAAATAAATATTTGGAATATAGATTTACATCATGTTGTATCCTAGTTATTCTCATTTAACAGTCATTATCAGGTCATTGAACAATCTGATAATGACTGTTAAGTGAGAATAATTGAGATACATAAAGACACAGACTAAGGAATAACCTCCATTAAAAAGAGAAATTATGAAACAGATATCAAAAGGTAAACGATGAAATAAGGGAAAAGAATCTATTAGAAATATTGGAAATGAAAAACATAGTCATTGAAATTAAAACATAAATAACAATATGATAGATAAAACCTAACAGGAAGCATAAAAGAGAGAATTAATGAAGTAAAATATAGTAAGGAAGCATTCAATAGGCACGGCAAGTCAAAGAGATTAAGAAAGAAGTAAAACAGCAGCTAGGAGACATGGAGGATACAGTGAGGTTCAAATTTGTGTCTAATTGTTCCAGAAAGGAGAATTAAGGAGATCACAGAGAAGAAGCTTTTGAAGAGATGTTTAAGAATCTCCCAAAATTGATGAATGAGTGATGAGTAAAAAAGCAGACTCTGAACACTGAGAAGAGTAAATAAAAATAAATCTACACCTACACATTACAGTGAAACTTAGAGCACACATGCAAAGGATAACGTTTAAATGTCTCAAGGAAGACATGTTTTCTTAAATATTGAGGGGAAGCAACTATGGACCTAGAATTTCATAATGACATAAACCACCATTCAAGAAAAAGAAAGTGTGAAAAAAAAAAGATACATTTTCAGATAAACAAAGACTAAAGGAATTTGTCTTCCATAGACTGTCCCTAGAAGAACCATCAAATCATGAACTCAGACAAAAGGTGCGGGATACAAAAAACAGCAAAAAGTACAGATAAAGATACAAGAGATTGGACATATTATAATTAACATTTTTTTACTGAAAACAATAACTGAAATTTTTAGGTTTTCTTTAAAACAAAAACTAAACCTCTGGACAAGACTAATAACATAGGGGTGTATCCAATGGTTGTCAAAGTGAGCTGAGGTCTAGGCCCTATTTGGCAAGAGTACAGAAGTAATAAATAATTTTAAACCATGTTATATAGGTATGTTTTCTTTACTTTTCTTTTCTTTTCTTTTTTTTTTTTTTTTTGAGACAGAGTCTCACTCTGTCACCAGGCTGGAGTGCAATGGCGCAATCTTGGCTCACTGCAACTTCCGCCTCCCGGGTTCAAGCGATTCTCCCGCCTCAGCCTCCCAAGTAGCTGGGATTATAGGCGCACACCATAACGCTCAGCTATTTTTTTGTATTTTTAGTAGAGATGGGGTTTTGCCATGTTGGCCAGGCTGGTCTTGAACTCCTGACCTCAGCCAATCTACCCGCCTCAGCCCAAAGTGCTGGGATTACAGGTGTGAGCCACCATGTCCAGCCTATAGGTACGTTTTCAAAAACTAAGGAGAACCACTAAACGAATATAATTTTGTTCTGTGATTATGGAATTAACTGAACAAAAACAGAAGAGAGGATAGAAAAATTATATTTTAAAATTATAAATTCAACAGAAGTCAAGAAAAGAAAGCAAGTCAGGTTTTTAAAAGTCACAAAATCAGTATGTTGGATAACAAAATCAAAATCTGAAAGGACCCCGTCAGGTCTAAAACCAACAAGATGATATTTAAGACAAATATGCTAAGCATCAAAAGTCCACTGTAGAACTTCCAGATGCTAAAGTCTTAGCCATCAGCAATTAATGCGAAAAAATCAGAATACTTTGAAACGATCAGAGCAGTTCATTAGTTTCTCAAAGCTCCTCCATGTGTAAACTGAGGCTAAGAATCACCTGTGTGTTTCTTACAAGGATCGGTAGGACAAAATATGGAAAATGTCTCGTAGGGCACTGGCATAGAGTGAAAGCACTCAGTAAACAAAAACAATAATCAACCTGGACATTGATCATTTTGGAAACACTTTGAATTATCCATAAATTTGGAATAAGTCGTGTTTGCAAAGTACCATTATACAAGTCAGCTGCTCATATTCAGTGTTCAGCGTAGAAGACTTACTGTTCCTTTTCTTTCTGTCTGCTGACCTCTCACCCAGTGGGCATTTCGAATTAGGTAAAAACTAGAACTTGACCCCGTCTTGCTTCACCATTAACTGGGAAGTGCCTGTGAAATGCCTATTAATAAACTCAATTTCTGCCTGGGTCAAATCAGGTGAAGACACCAACTAGCCAAGTCCCTTTCTCCTTTATTTTGAACTGTTTTGAAACTCAGATCACCGTATCCTTAGATAAACAGAATTCACTCAAGAATTTCAACCAAATTCTCTTATTATTGGCTGAAAATGTTGTATGTATTACCTCATTTTCCATTTGTCAACACTCCCTGCCTGCTTTGCATGTGGCGAGGGGCCCTGATCCGCGCCGGTGCGTCCTGTACCGGGTCACAGCGTGACAGCGCCCTCTAGAGGGTATTTCTGGGCCAGGACACCGGGACCCGAGCGACCGCAATGAGATGTTTCTGTGAAAGGCTGCACTTTTATGGGGTAAATGAGGAACAGGCGGGGCCTGAAAAATATAGCAGGGCATGGAAACTGGATCCTCCCAGCCGCTGCCGTGCAGAGAGTCTGCAGACTGTTACTCCGTGCTGCTCTAAAAAGAATTCCAGCCTGCAACTCCAGAGTGGTAGCTCTGGGAGGTTACTTCCTCTAGGAGTTTCAAAGGATGTTGCAAGGAGCCCTGCGGTGACTGTGGGGAGAGGAAGGGTGGAGCTGGCAAGGAGGTGGCAGGGTTGATGTAGGGAAAAGAAAGGAAGCTTGAGAAGGGAGGGCTCCAAGCTCTCCGTCCTTTTATCTCCAGAAGTTGCTCCGTTCTTATTCCATTTATAGACAGGGGCCTGCAGATATTTTCAGCTATAACAAGAATTCCGCGTCGGAGAGTGCAGCATTGAGAACTATGGAGAGGCTCAATTCCCTGGGCCACCACTGACACGCAGAGTGCCTCCAAGCAGAATTAACAAAGAGGACCTCTGGGTGGACAAATTTCAACAAGGTACCCTTTCCCCTTCACTGTCCCATCCAGCCTCAGCCCCAGAGCCCAGCAGGCGTGATGAGTCAAGCACAGGTTGGGTTTCAGCCCCCAGCGTCCTCTTGGCCAGCACTCCATGCAGACCATAAACTGCAGAGTCTTAGCTGCAGCCCTGCCATGGCCTCATTTAATAAAAGTGCATGTCACAAGCCACCTACCTGATAAGGCTGGTCTGCAATGCCGCCTCCCCCGTGAGTGTTGGTGAGCCTGGCTACTTTTGAGGGCAGCCCTGTGCTTGCAGCATCCACACAGGGTCTCAGGCAGTCTATGGACAGCCCTATGGGGAAGGTGCCATTGCTACAAATGTATTGCAGGCCTGGTCAAAACCACATGGTCAGGGCTAGAACCAGATTCTCTGAACTGTTCAGATTCTCTATATTTCTCTCCTACTAAATGCAATTCTCCCCTCTACAGAGTCTCATTCTCTTCATTCTAGTAACAAACTCTTCCCAAGTTCAGAGACAAAGCCCCCTGTCCCTGCCTTGCTGTCCATGCTGTAGGAGATATCATATCCCCCTGCCCCTCCCTGAGCCCAGCTGCAGAGCAGCTTACAAGAGTCTCTCAGTCGTATTTATTTCAAACTTTCGGTATTATTTGCTTATATACGTTATTAAGGCCAAGATGGATCTCAAGAAGCATATGATGAAAAACAAAACTGGGTAATAGAATCATTTAAAAACAGATTAGGACCAGACCCAGTGGCTCATGCCTGTAATCAGCACTTTGGGACAATCACTTGAAGACAGTAGTTCAAGACCAGCCTGGACAACATAGAAACACCCCATTTCTAAAAAAAAAAAAATTAAAACTTAGCTGGGCATGGTGGTGTGTACCTGTTGTCCCAGCTACTTGGGAGGCTGAGGTGGGAGGATCACCTGAGCCTGGGAATTTGAGGCTGCAGTGAGCTCTGATCACGTTGCACTCCAGCCTCAGCAATGCACCAAGATCTCATCTCAAAAAAAAAAAAAAGAAAAAAGAAAAAAAGAAAAAGATCAAAAGCAATGAAATGGAGCTGGATTCAGAATGCCAGGAGGGAGTGGAGAGAATGATTCCTGAAATCTAGACTGTAGATAATCCTGCCTTTGAGCACCAAACAAAACTCTGCCCCCAGCAGCTGGGGCCGAAGAGGAAAGGTGAGTGCCCAGACTCTACTTACCCAACAAAAGGATCCACATCGATTAATCACTATGGACACACATTCCAACTGCAAACACTGTGAGGGGCATATTCACGGGTCCTCACACGGGGTGATGAGAGCAGAAGGTCAGGGTCAGACCCTCTCAGAGAATGGCCACAGGCATCTCATTGCTCGCACAAGAAGGGGAGTGCTCTTTCCCAGGGGCATGTGCTCTGCCCATGGTGCCCAGGCTATGGCTGCCCACCCTGTTCCTGTCCCTTTAAACCGGGACGACCCATCCACAAAACTCACCACACAACCTCCATCCAGGACCAACACACACAGTCCTCAGGCGTGCCAGACCCTCCAGCACCGTCCTTCCCCACCAGCCTCCATCTTTCCCGGAGTCTGTCCAACCCAACGTTCTAGGCTTCCTCTCTCGTTTCACCCTGGGGGCTAACTGCAGAGCACCTCTGGAGTGCTCTGGGCCCACCCACGTTCTGGTTCTCCCTTCTCCAGGTGCATCCCACCCACACTGGGCAGGGCTTTCTCAAAGGGACAGCCCAGGGGCTGTGGATGATCACATGATAAGAGCCAAAAGCGGGGTCGGGGATCCTCAGCACGTTGATGAAGCCCAGAGCAGGCCAAAGCTCACCAAAGACCTGTGCGCACTCAACTGGTCCTTTCATTCCAGCATCTGTTTCTTCAGCAAGTTCCGGGTGCTTGCTATGTGCCAGTGGCCCATTCCAAAATAACCACAATAGAAAGTAGGGGCCAAATTGTAAAAGCGAGCTGGTGGGTGGTTGAGAATGTAGGCCTCCCACCAGCTGGGGGGTTTCCAGGCGGCTGGAGAAGGCTGAAGGCTGCACTTACACAAGGCCTTGAAGGATCACTGGACATTGCAAGAGCTCTATCAATTGAGTGCAACCCCAAAGGAAGAAACAGGGTTGGATAAGCAGAGGCACGGGGAGAATGTGAAGGGCTGAGAAAAGAGACACAGAGGGAAATCTCTGGAAAGAGAAACAAGACCAAGTGCATTCCAAATCTAAATGCAAAGGGAAGCTCAAAATGGTACCTGAGTTTACACACATTCTTCAATGGGAAGTCAGGAAGTGACTGTTAGTCTTAGCTCTGCCATGGGCATGCCTAGAAAAGACAGCTGCTACGTTGTGGGGCACTCGGTAACCCGTCTGTAAAACGAAAGGATGCACCAGATCTGGAGTTCATAAACTCTGTATTTCAGGGACTGAAGTTGTATCTCCAGCCTAGGTTTCTCATCTGAATTCTGTTAAAAGGTAAACTGAGGCACAATAAAATTCTAAAGAGTTTATTTGAGCAAACGGTTCAAAACCCTTCTCTGCTACCACCTGGTTAAAAGCACCATCCCCTCCCGCTTTGATTATCGCAACAGCCTCCCAACAGGTCCACCATGTCTGCCCTGCCCCGAAAGCCCAGGAGATAGGTTCCCTTAACATAGCAATCCAAGGCGGGGTCGAGGCCAATGCCTCCATGCTGGCCTGTGCTCCGCCAGCCTCCACACCGCTCTCACACCATCTCCTCCTACTTTTCTCATCCTCTCAGCTCCGGCCACACTGGCCTCTTGGGGTTCCTCAAACCTGCCAAGATGCTTCAGCCTCAGGGCCCTTGACACCTCCTGAGCCCTCTGCTCACTCCTCAGCTCCTTCAAGTCTTTGCTCACATGTCACTATCTCAGGGAGGCCTCCCCAACCTCCCCACTGAAAATTGCGTCATCCTCCCATCTTGGGCTCCCTGTTGCCTTCCCTCACTTGCTGTTTCTCCACAATCCCGCTCCCCATCTGACATGCATGTTACTTAGACACTTGCTTATTCTTTTCTCCTCCACCTGGACTGTAAGCTCCAGGAGGGCAGGATGTTTGTTCTATTCACGACCCATTTCCAGTGCTTAGAGAAGTGCCAGCCACAGTGTCGCCTAGTGAATATTTATTACTAGAATAAGCAAATGAGTGAAAAGACAATAATCTTTTATAATTTTCATTTCAGGGAGCATGCGTGGTAACTGACATATGGTTGTCAACTTTTAAACTTAAAAAATGAAAAACAATGGAAGGAAGGGAGGGAGGGAGGGACAGTACTTTCTTTTCATAAAAGATACTTTAACCTCCCCAAAATAGAAAGTGCCTTCTCCCAGGATAAATAACAGTCTTTCCCAAGGAATTTGAATGGGCCAAGTCACATGAACATATCTACCCCACAACATTGTCTTATTTTCTTTGTTCACCATGGGTCAGTGGAAACTTTGGCACCAATAACCCATGCCATGCCTAGCAGCCCTCCAGCTCTGTGTTACTCTGGTTCTTCCTTCAAAAACAAGAGAGCTAGGTATAGTGGCTCATGCCTGTAATTCCAGAATTTTGAGAGGCCAAAGCAGGAGGATCATTTGAGGCTAGGAGTTCAAGACCTGTTTGGACAACATAGACCTTGTTTTTACAACAACTTTTTAAAAAAATTAGCTGGTTGCAGCGGCACACACCTGTGGTCCCAGCTACCCGGGAGGCTGAGGTGGGAGGATTGGTTGAGCCCAGGAGGAAAGAGAGTCCATCACCCTGGCTGACCCTTGCTCTAGCAGACACACCTGCTTACATCAGAATCAGCCTTGGCACTGGGAAGGGTGGGGGCTCCAACTCCAGCAGCCAACTCAGACCCAGAGCTGCCGTTCGGATCACAAGAGCCAGTGTGACACCTGCCAGAGGTTCACAAACTGTACAGTTCACACTGAATTTTCAGTAAATGGATACTTTGCCTGGCAGCTTCTTCTAATCCACCTTTCATGCAGCTGCTATGAGAAAAGTAAGAAGAGTCTTCCGAGCTCACCTCATTCACCCCCATGCTGGGCTGGTAAAGCAGCGTCATCAGTCCCAGTTTAAAGATGATGAGCCCGGGGCTCGGAGAGGCTCAAGGTGACTTGGGCAAGGTCGCAGCCCAGTTTGGAAGCAGCAGAGCCGGGATTCCAAGCCAGGGCACCTGGACAACAAAGCCTGGCTTTCACCACACCTGCCCCTTCCTCAGGTACAGCAGGACGTTCACATAAACACCAGCCCTCCTGGAGGAACAGAGCAGCAGTGCAGGGCAGAGCAGGGCAAATCTGCTTACCTCGATGACCACAGCATTGGGGATAAGCCACGCCCCATCTTCTCTCCTCTGCATAGAGTCCAGGAGGAGGCAGGAGGCAGGGACAAAGAAGGGCGGACCCAATACTTCCCAGAGTAAAAGCCATCTCAGACCTCCCTGTTTCTCTTCTTCCTTCTCAGTCCGTCATCCCCATCCCTCACGTTCAACTCCAGGCCATCTGCTCCCAAAAGCCGACTCACGGGCTGCCTCCCTTCCACTGCTCCCATCTCCCCATGTCTGGAGTCTTCATTTCAAGTATACCCAGCCCAGCCCAGCCCATTCTCTCACGCCCTCTACCATACACTTGAGCATGTTTAACTATTAGAAGACAAAATGACATGATGCATTTTATATGATCTGCATTATTTTATGTGGTTCTTAGCTCGCTGGCTATTACTGAAATTCCAGATCAAGTGTTCTTCTGCAGCCCCTACAGGGCCTGCAGGGGTGCAGAACCGACATTGACAAGTTAAACGGCAATAATAGGGCACACCACAGTTTGAGGAGTGTGTGGAGTCACATAACCCATTTGAGCTTCACAATCACAAGCGTCACAAACTGAGTCTCTCAGGGAAGGGACCTTGTTGAAGGTCTTGCTTTAGACACTTGCTCCCCACTCTGGCCCTGACCAGAGGGGTCGGGAAGACTACTGAGGCCCCCCAGGTAGGCGGTGAGAAAGGACCTTTGGGAACAGGTTTGGGTGAGGGAAGGCTGCACACTGAGGTGCTTTGGCTTAATAGGTGTGTGCTAAATAGGGTGACTGCTCCAATCCAACACCTATGACAGCAAAAGAGGGTGCCATTAATAATTACAGGACAATAGGCATAAACCTGAGCGACCCGGATAAACAAGGACTAGCATTCCCGTGATAAAGGTCTGCCCTGGGTTGGGCAGTCTGGGAGGCTGTGCTAGGTGCTGTGGGGACACCGAGATGGTGACACTCTCACTTCCCCGGGGAGTGTGACATTTACTGGGATGGATAAATGTGTACTGGGACATGATCACAACCATCTCTGTCACTTAAATGCTGTGTTCAGAGCCATGTCCCCTGCACTCCAACTTTACAGAGGAGAACAGAATGTGTCTGCAGCAGAAAGATGACGATCACGAAACAAAGAAATTTTAGGCAAGTTACATTATGGGAGGACGGGAGCTCCTATCCCCAACCTTGAACTGAAACGGTATGGAGATGGAAGCATTTGAGCTGGGCCTTGAAGGATGGCTAGGGCTGTGACCGGTGCTGGGGAGAAGGGATTGAAGATGGGTGTCTGTGCCGGGGGCAGGATGTGTTCCCAGCTTGCTACGAGTTCAATCACAAACATGTAACAGCAGGGAGTTTAAGCAGGACTGGCCTGGCTGCTCTCCTGTGACCACCGACTCTGCTCATCCTAATTTCTTGTCACTAAGAAAAGTCACATCAGACACCGTGGTTGGGTTTCCAGGAGACAGGTGGTTTCCTAGGTGTAGTGGCGGAGTGTCACCGCCAGGGGGCGCTCAAGGCCTCCCCACGGTTCACCTGCAGGAGGAATGGGGCGGACCCAGGACGCTGAGAGGAGACAGAGGCCCAAAGCCCCGCTCCCCACGGAGGCCTGCAGTTTTCTTCTCTGCCTCCATCTCCCCCACAACAAACACCCCAGGGGCCAGTACCTTCAGGCCGGCCAGAGGTGGCAGCCTCCCGAGAGCCCTCCGAGGAGCAGGGGGCAGCCCACACAGCCGTTTCAGGGGGTTCGCGGTCTGGGAGAAGTGGACCCTTTCCCTGGGTTTGTCTCCACACCTGGCCACCGTCAGGGGCGTGCGCTCTAGAGGTCCCTGTAGAAAGGGGCCCCAGAGGACGTCGCCCCGCCTCTGTTCAGGCCTCTGGCTGGTGCAGCCAAAGGAACTCAGGTGGCAAACAAAAACTCTGGGTAGATGGGGCCCCAGTTCCTACCTGGACTGGAGGCGATAAAATGGTTCCAGGGTCCTGAATGGTCACCTCCCGGGAGACCCAGCTAACACACCTGGCTCAGCACATCCCGGAGCAGCACAGGGACGTGGTGGAAGGAAAGAACAGAGCTGACGGGGGTGTATTAGCCTGTTCTCGCACTGCTATAAAGAAATACCTGAACCTGGGTAACTTATAAAGAAAAGAGGTTTAATTGGCTCACAGTTCCACAGGCTGTACAGGAAGCACAGCTGGGGAGACCTCAGGAAACTTACAATCATGCAGAAGGGGAAGAGGAAGCCAGCACGTCCTATATGGCTGGAGCGGGAGGAAGAGGAAGAGAATAGAAGGAGGTGCTACACACTTTTAACCAACCAGATCTCTCATGAGAACAGCAAAGGGAAAGTCCACCCCCGTGATCCAATCACCTCCCACCACGCCTCTCCTCCGACACTGGGGATTATAATTCAATAGGAGCTTTGGGTAGGGGACACAAATCCAAACCATACCGGGGGTGAGGTGGGGCCAGACTTTGAGGGGCCTTGAATGCCAAGCTAAGTGACTAGAGGAAGACTAAACTCAGAGTTCTTCATACAGAGACAAATGCAGGGTCTGGCTCCATGCATTTTCCCATACAGGGCTCTCTGAGTCCGCTGGGCCAGTGTAAATGGATTCAGTGTCTTGGCACCATTGTATTTACAGTCCAGCCTGTCCCCACAGGCCATCTGCTTTCAGGTGTAGTGCTGGGATTAATAATAGCTACTGTTTATCAAGTACCTGTGAGTAGTATATAGTTAGGTACTATAAGCTTCATTTTATAGATGAGACAACTAACTCTTCAGCAAATCAAAAGTTGTAACTGACAATGTTGGGGTGTGAGTCCAGGCCTCGTGGCCCCGAACCTTGGCCTTCACTCTGGGTCTTACATATTCGGCCCGTGACTGCCTGCTATCTTTCATAGACGGGGCGCCTGACCAAGATGAATGTCACCACACACACCCTAACTAAGAAAAAAATAAAGTCCCAACAGCCCAAGGAACAACTTAGCTTTAGGGGAACACACTGTACTCTCATTCCCCAGCCTTTGCTCAAGCTGACCCCGCAGCCTGGAAAGCTCCACCCCCATCAGCTCTGTTTATTGAAATCCTATTCCTCCTCCAAGGCCAGCTTCTCTGAGAGGCCTCCTCCGGTCCTGCCAGGCTGAGTCACTCTTGACCTGTGCCCTGTGAACTCTGTGGCTGGCCAGCTGCAGCCCCACCCATTCCCATTCCACCTTGACCTCCTGCAGAGGAGGGAGAGACGAGGCCTTACACATACCCCCACCAAATCGCGCCCCCCGCACCCCCCCACAGAACTCTGTACACATTCAGGACCCAGAAATACTTGTGGCGCAGAGATCAAGCCCAGAGTCTCTGGGAATGGCCATGGCCAACAGCACAGGTGATGCTGCCAACTTAGCAGGTGCCTCTGAGGGCTCACGCTGCCGCCAGCTGCCCTTTTCTAGCCCCAGGAATGAAAACAGCCCCATGGCAGCTGAGCCACTTTTACCCTTCCCAGAAGCCAGTCAGCCCTGCCTGGGCTTCTGGCCAGGGCAGTCGCAGCTCCTGCCCCTCCCACCCACATCTCCTGCAGCCCCCACTCAGCATTCCTGGACTGCTGGCAGTCCATCGGGGGCCTGCCTGATCTAGGTACCAGTTCCTCTGCTTTGCTGAAGCCCGACTCTGGGCCCAGCCCTCCCTGCCCTCCAAGGACTAGTCCCAGACTCAGTCACCAGCAGCAACTCCCAGTGACGCTCCCAGTTTCATGGCTCTGCAGCCACCCTTCAGCAAGCAGGTCAGATTCTTCCAGGTACAGCACCAACCTGAGCCAAGGCCAAGGCCACCAGGCCCCCTTCAGAAGCAGAGCCTCGCAGGAAGCCAGCTCTGCAGCTTGAGAGGAAGCGGGCCAGACTCACCCTGCCCCCATCACCCTTCTGAGCCATGGAGGCCTGCCACCCCCGAGGCAAAAGGCATGGGCACCGCACAGAGACGGCCAGGGCAGGGGTGGGGGGGATCTGGGCCACAGTGGCTCAGCCAAGGGGCCTGCTGAGGGCTTTAGCCTGGGGCTTAGTATCCCTCTGTCTGTTGACAAGCGTTTGTCAAACACAGAGGAAGGTTGTGGGGTTGGAAGAGCTATGGAATACAAGGGAACACGTGGTGGGTTTGACATCCCTTTTGCAGCTTCATTACAAGAAGCCTTCAGTGAAGGAAGCACCACCTCAGGCTTTTATGTTATTTAAACTTTCCTGTATATGCTACATATTCTACAATGAACATGCTATTATAATCAGAAAAATAATTAATATCCAATAAAACACAAGCAGAAAACAGACATGATGTTAAATCAGTATTAAATCCAAACTTCACATCTGTAGGGAGGTGCAGGAGAGAACGAGGGTTGGGCTGGGCCCCAGGAGGCCTGGGTTCCTGTTCCCATCTTCCACCACTCCCTTCCCAAGGTGCTGTGTGAAAGTCCCAACTTCATCACCTCAGTTTTCTCAGCTGTCAAATGGGAATCGCAATGCTGTGCTGCCCTCCTGCCGGGGTTGTGTGAGAGAGGTGTCAGGATAATGACACCTGCGTCTCAGGGCTGGCGAGAGTCCGTCCCGTGGGGCATGTGGCAGAGCTTCACAAGAGCCTCACCTGCCCACTTGGCAGATGCGAGTACCATTCCCAGTCAGTGCTGGACAAACTTAAGAGACATTCCAGCAATGGACACAAGACAAAGCCATTGTAATCCTCCACTAACCACAAAAAATAGTCAACTTAATCTGAGCGTGGTGTCATTCGCCTGCACCAGGCTCCCGAGAGGAGTCCTGCTCCTGTCCCCGTGATGTAGAGGGATGCTGTGGACCCGCCTGATGTCTCCCCTGCAGGCCTCCAGCCCATTCAGAAAATACTTGCCCAAAGGGCCAATCTGCAAAACAGTGCAGAGGTGTGAGCAGGATCCATGCCTCCTTTCTCCCTAGACAGCCCTCACTGCACTGGAGCCTGGGCACCAGCCCTAGAAGGGCCTCTTGTCCCTGCAGGAAGGCACTGCCCTGAGGATGGAGCTGACTGAAGTGACAGGCAACAGCTGCTTGGGGTCCAGGAGTGGGAGGTTGGCCTGCCTCCCCACTCTGTCCCCCTAGGATGCAGAAAGCCCCAGGGCTCCCTGCCCCCCAAGCACGCTGCACGCTCTCCACTGCTATCTCAGCCTCTGCAGCTGAGGACCACAGCAGCTGTCCCCAGTGCACCATTTGCAGCGGTGGTTTGACACATTATCCTCACTACAGCCCAACCTCTGGAAGAAACAGCAGGGTTCTGAATTCTGGCCCAGGCCCTAGCCTCAGGCCTCACTGCCATTTAGGGTTATTTGAACGCCCTCCACTCCTGCTTTGGGCTTTTTCGTGAAAATAACTACTTTTGTGCAACAACAACAAAAAAGCCTGGTTGCTAGGATGAGATCTGAAAAGGGCAGTAGGGACAGCCGCTGGCTTTGGGGTCCGCAGGAGCCCCACAGCCCACACAGCATATTATTGGAGACAGCTCTGGTTAAATGATCATATTGGAGGGGGCCCTTCAACCCTCCACACCTCACGTCCTGGCCCGCACACAAACTGGACAGACAAGGGCGTTCCAGCACAGTGCCTGATGGTCTAGAAGCACTCACGAAGCTCTGAAGTCCGATTCTGAAGATAAAGCAATCACTATGCATTTTCCATCCAAGGCAAAGAAAAAAGCCTTTCATTCTTGAATAAGTTCTACAGCCTCCTCTATAAATGTAGCCTCCTGAACAGGAGCCTGTGAGGAGCAAGCTGGGCCGGTCACTTATCTGGAGAAGGGTGAATGCAACAAGCCTATCCTGAACAAGGCGCTCTGGGTGCAAATGATCCCTGTGTCCCATCAGTACCCAGGCACCTGGGGATGGAAGGAGGAAGAACAGGGGCTGTGTTTGCAGATGGCCACGAGGCCGGCCCTTACCCATGACCAAGCCGAGTCTGGGGAGCTCTTGCCCTGCGAGGTCTCCCAGCTGGAGCTGCGAATGCCGTCCTGTTCCCCCATGGCCCTCCCTGTGGGGTGCTGTCTGCCTCCTCACCCAGCATCAGGAGAGAAATGTCCCCCGAGCAACACCGGCTCAGAGACTGGGAGGCTGGGCTGGACGACACCGGAGCCTGGGCAGGCGGTGCTTCCCTTTGCACCAGTCCCAGGAGCCCCGGCCAAGTCACACGGCTCAGCAAAAGAGCAGAGTGTTGAATTGCAAATCCTCTCCTACCTGGGGACCAGCTGACAAATAACACCAAGGAGGCAAAGCTTCCAGAAGATGCCAGTTTCTGTCAACTTTGTGAAGGGGAAAGTAGAGGCGGGGAATGATCCCTGCCGGCCAGCCACGGGGCACTATGTACCCTGCCCTCCCCAGTCCAGCTCATCAGAGGCAGCAGGACTGAGAGACTGAGTAACTTCCCCAAGGCCATGCAGTTCCCGGGATGCTTTTCTCCTGCTCTACTTGTTTCCAGATTTGTCCTCTTTTGTTCCAGATTCTGTCTGGGGATGTTCTGTCTCCAGAGCGGATTGGTGGGAGGTGTGGAGGGAGAGACCACCTTTGGAGCTGAGTGCTGGAAATGGTGCTTTCTAGACAACAATCCCTCCACTTTGTCCTCTACCACGGTCTCGCGTGAAAGGTTCTGGAGTCCTCTCTGTTCCTCTGCATCGCCTCGGCACCCCGTGGAGCGTCAGGAGAGCTGGGTCCCGTGGGGTACTGTGCTCCCCACATGGCCCTGAGCACGGCACACCACTCTGGACCCACTTTCCCAGCATCCCCTAAGGCCACCTGCAGGCACTCAGCCCCATCCATCATCACGACAGCTCTCCTGGTGAGTACCTCTCGCATCAGGACCTGTGCTAAACGTTGAAGATGCATGACGGGTGCGGAGGCTCACACCTATAATCCCAGCACTTTGGGAGGCTGAGGTGGATGAATTCCTTGAGCTCAGGAGTTCGAGACCAGCCTGGGCAACATGAAGAAACCCCATCTCTATCAAAAATACAAAAAATTAGCCAGGTGTGGTGATGCATGCCTGTGGTCCCAGCTACTAGAGTGGCTGAGGTGGGAGGATGGCTTCAGCCGGGGAGGCAGAAGTTGCAGTGAGCCAAAATCACACCATTGCACTCCAACCTGGGTAACAGAGTGAGACCTCATCTCAAAAAACAGAAGAAGGTGCATGATCATATATAATTTCACAGCACCCCTATAAGGTTATGAACAGAAAACAGAAGCTTCCAGAACTGGCCTTGGGTCCCAAAGCTGGAAAGTGGAAGAACAGGGCCAGGCTGACTTCAAAGGCAGTGGTACTCTTCATCTAAACCTAATCCTTGCATGAGCCTTGGATTCTGCCCAGAGTGGTGATGGGGCTGGGCTCAGGTGACCTGCCCAGGGTGAAAGGGAGGGCACATCACTAGGGTGGTTTCTTGGCAAGTGGGGGCAGAGGGCACACTTCGAGAGAGGGTACAGAGGCCACTATCTGGTTCAACGACAACTGAAGGAGAGGGCTTTGCGGTTTCACTGAGAGAGAAACAGCGTGCCCTGGGAGCACAGCAGGGCTAGGGAAGAAACTTTAGAACACTGTCATGCGAGCCTGTTGGACGTTCTAAGCGTCCAATAAAGGGAGTGGACTAGGAGAACTGCCTAAGTTCCCCTTCCAGGCCAAGTGAGCCTCACTGAGCGTCAGCTTCCTTCTCTGGGAGATGATACCGCCTAACCTTGAGGACCACTGTGAGATTAGAGGTGATATGTGTGAGAAAAGTACTTGGCACAGAGAAGGAGATCAGAGACGTCAGTCCCAGCCTCTCACCCTTTCCCTCAAAGGTCAAAGGAAGGAGAAATCATTACAGGTGGAGAGATCCAGGAAGACTTCCTGGAGAAGGGGGCATTTGGCCTGGGTCTTGAAGAGGACAAATTTGAAAACAAGGAGAGCAGGAGAACAGCATCCCAGGAAGGAGTCACAGCAGGAGCTAAGGGTTAAAAGTGAGGAAATACCGAGTGCTCTCAGAGGTTCACAGGTGACTCCCAGGTGCAGCCTGGTCACCAGGGGATTGGGGCATCCTGTGGATTCTTGACAGCTCCAGGGATTTAGGGAAATATTTCAGGGACATTCAGCTTGGTCCTGGCAGTGAGGGGGAGCCAGCAGGAGGACAGTTGGAGGCAGAAGCTGCAGCAGTAAGTCAGGCCCCCAACTCGACTTCTCCAGGTGCTGGTCCTCCTCTGTCCCCGCAGCCTGCGACGCCATGGTGGCCTCCTGAGGTCTCTAATGCTCCTCTGTTGGCTCCATAAGTGCTGCTCCCCAGTTCTCCCTGTTCTCCCCAGGCAGGCTGTGTCTGCTGTTTTCATTACAGCTCCTCTTCTTCATTCCCTCCAGAGGGCACTCCCGCCCAGACAAAATCCATCTGGGATTGTCATGGGAATGAAACGGGAAAATAAATGAAATGAAATAAATGCCTGTCTAATACAACAGGCATACCATAGTGACCCTCACTTTATAGGCTTGGAGGCCAGCAATTCCCCAGCATGGTGGATCCAGCAGGGACATAGTGTACTCAATCCAGGCCTCTGCCGTCCCAGGTCACTGTGCCATGACCCTGGCCAAAGGGACATTGATGCTCCTAGCCTTCCTTCCTGCAAGAGAGCTCAGAGAGTGCTGGGAAAGGACCAGCGCAGAGCTGGTACCCCCCACAACAGCCACTACCTGGAAGAGCTCCCTCAGTGTGAGTGCCCCGAAATGTCCTGAAGTGTAAAGCAGAAAATAACAGCCATTAAGACACTTCTGCTGAGCTGGGGCACCAGCGCTACTACTATTTTTAATTCATCCTGTCAAGATATTTTAAGAACCTCATGACCAACGAGTGATAAGATGGTGAGGAATTATACCTGGTCATGTTCAGCATCTGGCCAGGATCTGATAGAAGCAGACCATGTGGGTAAGAAGGGGTTGCTATGAACATAGGCACGGCCAGAGTCATCGCATTGATTAGGAAGGTGCAGTCCGAGGCGAGTCTCCCATACAAACCAAGCCGGGGGAGAGGCTGCAGCCGGCTGCATTTTGTCCTCGGTCCTCAGAGCTCCAGCCCCAAGGCACGGCCATTTCACACCCCTGTTGGCAGCAGGTGTTGGAGGAGACAGGTGGTCAGAGTGACACATGTCCCACTGCTACGTCAGGCCACTGAAAGCTCCACTGGTCTACACAGTGGGCCAAGAAATGGGGTCATGGCCATTGAAGGGGTTCCCAGCCCATGCCAGGGCCAACCAGAAGCTCGGCATGGTGGTTAAATCCCACATTCTGGATCAGACAGGCCTGGGCTCCCTGTCTGACTCTTCCCCTTAGAAGCTCTTTTGACTTAGAGCAATTCACTCAGCCTCTGAGAACCTTCGTTTCTTTACCTGGGAAAAACAAGGATAAAAACAGAGTTTCTCCCCCAGAAGGTTGTGTGTATATATATATATATATATATATATATATATATATATATATATGTTATATATGTGAGGCGACGCATGAAAGTCCTTGACAGCGTCTTCAGTGAGTGGCAACAGCTAATCATCCCCATAGTCGCTTTGGGGAGGCATAGACAGCTCCACGCTACAGATGGAGACACCGAACCTGTTTTATTTGGGGCAGCCGCTGGCTATAGACCCTCCAACTTCTCCACCAGTGGAGCTCCCGAATCTGCCATTGCTCCCCGAGTGACCTCTGCCAGGACCAAGCTGAATGTCCCTGAAACATTTCCCTGGAACCCCCAGCTGTCAAGAATCCACAATCCACCTGTCTCCTGGAGCCCAGGCTGCACCTGGGAGTCACCTATGAAACCCTGAGAGCACTCAGTATTTCCTCACTTTTAACCCTTAGCTCATGCTATGACTCCTCCTGGGATGCTTTTCTCCTGCTCTCCTTGTTTTCAGATTTGTCCTCTTCAAGACCCAGGCCAAATGCCCCCTTCTCCAGGGAGTCTTCCCTGATCTCTCCACCTGTAATGATTTCTCCTTCCTTTGACCTTCGAGGGAAAGGGTGACTGGGACTGATGTCTCTGAACTCCTTCTTTGTGCCAAGTACTTTACTCACACATATCACCTCTAATCTCAGAACATTCTTCATGCTTAGGCGGTGTCACCTCCCAGAGAAGGAAGCTGAGGCTCAGCAAGTCTCATTTGGCCAGGAAGGGGAACTTCATCATCCACCCCCCTTATTGGACACTTAGAATGTCCAGGGAGGCTTAATTGCCTGTGAGTTTCCGTCTCATCATCCCAACACCACAGAGGCCCCCTCAGGACAGAGTTCAGGCCTTACTCATTTTTAGCATTGTTAAAAGATAAACTGAGGTACAATATAGTTACAAAAGTTTGTTTGAATGAATAGCAGTTCATGAATCGAGAAACACCAGACTGAGAGTGATTCCAGGCTCCACCAGGAGAGCCCAAGGGGAGGGCTTCTATATGGCGAATGCAGAAGTAAAGCAAAGAAAATATTTCATGTGTTACAATCATGTAGTTGACTTATTTGGCCTATCTCACTGGAATGTCCCTAGTTGTATAAGTTCGTTGGCAGATTCTGATCGGTTGAGCTTAAGTTCTTTTTAAAAAAAAAGTGTAGGGGGAGAGGAAGCATCATTTTACAGTTCCATGATTAGGTCTTAGGCTTTTAATAATGACAAACATCATAGTGCTTCTCAGTTCTCCCTGTCCTTCTTTAGGTGGAACAGGATGGCGAGAGTGGTCTGGAGTTGGGTATTTCCCTTCCTCTGGTCAGTTAGACTCTGATAAAATCCCAGCAGGTTGGGTCCTGGTAAAATAGCTTCTTTGAGGGCAGGCCTTGTTAAGAACAGGATGCTCTGGCATATTTCAAGGTGGTTTCCTTCCCCTCCCACAGCTTGAGGGGATTTTTCTCTGATATTCGCTTTAAGAGTCCAGTTGAGCTCCTGGAGGTAAAATTCACAAAAGCGTGAGCCCACCCTCCACCATGACTGGTCCCCCTGGAGTTTTTAACTCTCAGACTCTTCCATACTGAGCCTCCAGCAATTTAAGTTTAGGTTTTCCTACCTGGGCACTGGTTCCTGTGGAGGTTTCCACTCATGGGTTTTGCCTCAGGAAAGGTATGCTTTTCGTATGTGCCTATTGGTCGCTCCAACTTTAAGGGCATCAGTTTACCCTATGACCTCACTTACCTGCCAGATCTAAGAAGAACTGTTGATTTTTCAGTGTATTCAGCTTTTTAATTGTTGTTAGGAAAGAATGACTACTTCTAAGCTCCTGTGTGCCTGATGGAAAACTGGAAGTTTTCCAGGTTTGAAATTGCTAGTAGTTATAATTTATAAAGCAATGGCACAGGGGCCAGACATTGCCCACTCTCATGGAATATATTAATAGATCATTTTCTCTTGCAAGCAAAAGTATCAAAATACCTGTTTGTTTCAGCACTTGCCTGTGAGAAATGGGTAGGGAGGGGAACAGTGTTTCATTCAAATCCTGACTGTTCCACAATGTGCTCCAAGGCGTGGGATTGCGCATCTGGAAAACAACAAGAGGCAAACCAGGGAGTCAGACAATAAAAGCAGACAATGAAGAGAACCTTCAGGTGGCCTGGGTAATTCTGTGGGAATTAGAACATGCTCTTACTTTAGTGAGGGATACCTCGGGAAAAATAAGTGACTTTTTCATCAGTTTCATCTTACCTATTTCAATTGATCAGGATCATTCAAATATTACACATTTATACACATACATACATTCATATGCACACATGATCACACACACCCAGGAACACATACACACACACACCATCATCACACACACCAGTGATCACACACACAATCACACATACCTAAGATCACATGCAGTCATGATCACATACACAATCACACACACCCATGATCACACACACACACTTATGATCACACATACCCATGAGGAGATATACATATACATCTATGATCACACATACCCATGAGGAGATATACATATACATCTATGATCACACATAACCATGATCATACACACCCATGATCATACACACACCCATTATTACATAGACACACCCACACACACCCACACCTATGATCACACACATCCATGATCATACAACAATCACATACACATATCTATGATCTCACACACACACATCCATGATCACACACACATCCAGGCACATACATTAGATCAGTTCAGGGTCCCAGCAAAAACAGATAGGACACTTGAGCCAGGTGCTTGAGGCTTAATAATGGGACTGTTTACAAGGATGTGGGCAGGGTTGAGAAAGATCAGCAGGGTGGGGGGTCAGAGATGACATGATCTAGGCCTGCAAGAGGAGGGGCCATTACCACCCTAGGGTAGAGAGAAAAGGAGGCAGAGCTATGACCTGAGCCAAGGTGGAGGAGGCAGGAGAATGCCCCCCAGGTCACACACATCCTGGCCTCCAGAAACTGTGACTATGTTACCTCACATAGGTGATGTTACATCTTCCACCACACTCCATGGCAAAGGAGAATTCAGTTGGCAGGTGGAATTAAGGTTGCTGGTCAGCTGCTCTTAAAATAGGAAGGTAATTCTGGATTATCCTTAAACAGTAACCCAACCAGTTACCCTAACCCCTCTTCTACCTCTCTTCACCACCGCAGAGCTTGATGCACACCTGGCATCCCTCACTCTCATCCCAGCCTCTATCCTTGCTGTGTTCACCCAGGTGGGCTCAATACAATCATAAGCGTTCTTAAAAGAGGAAGAGGGAGGCAAAAGAGAGCACAGAGATACTGCATGAAAGGGAGTCAACCTGCTGCTGCTGGCTCTGAAGATGGAGGAGAGGCCTCAAGCCAAGGAATGCAGGTGGCCTCTAGAAAGCAGAGAAGGCAAGAAATGGATTCTCCCCTAGAGCTCCCAGAAGGGAACGCGTTCTTCCAGCATCTATATTTTAGCCTAGTGAAACCCGGGTTGCACTTCTGTCTCTCTCTCTCTCTCTCTCTCTGTCTCTCTCTCTCTCTCACACACACACACACACACACACACACACACACACACACACACACACGTAAACTCTGCTTCTCTGAGTCAGAAAATCCTCCTGTGACTCAATCCTGGAATGAGGAAAAGAGGGAATTACCTCTGCATTTTTAAATATTCTCTCCAGTCCACATGTTGGCATCAGACCAAAAGCTGCATAGGGATTAGAAACCGTCAAAGGCAGTTCAGGCTGCCATAACAAAATGCCATAGACTAGTTAACAACAGGAATTTATTTTCTCACTGCTCTAGAGGCTGGAAGTCCAGGGGCAAGGTGCTGGCATGGTGGGGTGCTGGGGAGGGCCCTCTTCCTGGGGCTGACTCCTCACTATGTCCTCACATGGTGAAGAGGGAACGGGAAGGAAAAGAATGCTCTCTTGTGTCTCCTCTTTAAGAACACTAATCCTGTGGGATCAGGGCCCCACCCTTACAACATCATTTAACCTTAATTACTCCCTTACTCCAAATACAGTCACACTGGGAGTTTGGGCTTTAACATACTAATTTGGGGAACACAACTCAATCCATAGAACAGGTTCTTTTAATGAAAGATTGCATGCAAAACACAAGAAGGCCAGGACCCGGAGCACACAAAGCAAATAGGAAACCTAGGGTCCTGGCCCCAGATACCTCCTAGCCAGCCAGGAAGCCTTGTAATACTTGACATTATTGCCCAAAATAGGGCAGCTCTCCATCCGTGGACTCAGAACTGCTGCTCTCCTTAACTTCCCACACCTGTTAGAGTCCTCCGGCACTGAGTAGTTCTAATTATTCTCGGCTGAATTAGAAACAGAGGAAGGTAGCTGCCTGCTCAGCAGTTGAACAGGAAAGCCAATACTTTGATTCTGCTTACAAAGTGGCAAATATTAAGGGTCAGTCTTCCAATATAGGCTGAAATCAGTGCAAACACAAATGATGTTTTATTCTTATTCAGAGGCAACTTTAGGCTCTGATGAGTATTGTAGAAGCAAGAGCCAGGCCCAGAGCATCTGTGCATGGATATACTCTCTGTGAAGGGCTTCAAGTTCCTGTGACCATGAATGAGATTTACAAACAGGGAGCAGAGCAGTCATTGTGCCCCGATCCCCTGGTGAAGACAGAAATTCTGAGCCTTCTGCACACGCCTGTTGAGGGGACCCCCTGGGCAATTCGATGGTGCTGAATTCACTCACTTCCAAGTTCACTGCATTTTCCAGTCCTCCCCTGACCTGTCTGGAGAGGCCCACTTGCAGAAAATACAAAGAAAATTCTCCTCTTTCTACATGATAGAGAATGCTTACCTAGAGCCGTCCTGAGAAGGCATCAATACTGGCCTCATGTCTTCGATGCTCCCTCTGGAAAACGGAGCCACCCCCAACAGTGCTGCACATGAAAGACCAGAGACTGTGCCCTTTATCTTTGGGCTTCCCTCCTGTGTGGGCATTAAAGGTTTAACCCTCCCTGAAGTAAGTAACAGCCAAGGAGCTTCAGTCTCTGATTTTTTTTTTTTTTTTTTTTTTTTGACAGAGTCTCGCTCTGCCGCCCAGACTGGAGTGAGTAACGTAATCTTGGCTCACTGAAACCTCTGCCTCCCGGGTTCAAGCGATTCTTGTGCCTCAGCCTCCCGAGTAACTGGGATTACAGGTGTACACTACCGTGCCTGGCAATTTTTGTATTTTTTAGTAGAGACAGGGTTTTGCCATATTGGTCAGCCTGGTCTCGAACTCCCGACCTCAGGTGATCCGCCTGCCTCGGCCTCCCAAAGTGCTGGGATTACAGCAATCCCTGTGATTCTTATCTGCTCATGGCTCTAACTCAATGAGGTATGAAAAACAGATAGTAGTCTTATCACCCCTCCATTTCAGATGAGTAAACCAAGGCTGAGAAAAGCTGCCTGAGTTGGACAAGCCATAGACAAATGAACAGCAGGAACCAAGACCTGTCCTCGCCTCTTCCGACTGCAAGCCCAGCATCACACCAACCTAGACCTTGGGAGGCTAAGCACTTGGAGGATTCTTCCAAAGAGAAGCAGAAACCTACCTTTTCCCTGCAGGGCTCATTGAGCTACATGAAACCTATTGACATAGTCTGGCTGTGTCCCCACCCAAATCTCATCTTGAATTGTAGCTCCCATAATTCCCATGTGTTGTGGGAAGGACCTGGTGGGAGATAATTGAATCATGGAGGTCGTTTCCCCCATACTGTTCTTGTGGTAGTGAATACGTCTCAAGAGGTCTGATGGTTTTATAAGGGGTTTCCCCTTTTGCTTGGCTCTCATTCTCTCTTGCCTGCTGCCGTGTAAGGCATCCCTTGCTCTTCCACCATGATTGTACAGTCTTCCAGCCATGTGGAACTGTGAGTCCATTAAACCTCTTTTCTTTATAAATTACCCAGTCTCGGGTATGTCTTTATCAGTAGCATGAAAACAAACTAATACACCCAATAAAAAGTTAAGCATGTATTGGTACTGGTTATTTGTTTCAAAAACTTTGTTTAACATTCATCCATATGTAATCCTTACACTTGATGTGAAAGCTTAAGTTTAATCTCACAGTTTTCAAATTTTTTTAGTTTCAGTTTTTAGCTTTACTTTTAATACTGTAAATATTGATAGACATAACCCACATAAACAAAGTTCTCTGGGGTCCTCAGTCATTTTTAAGAGTATAAAAGGGTCCTGAGACAAAAATGTTATTATTTTTCAAATTAAAACTGAGAATATTTTAAGTATATATTTTCAATTCATTAAAAATAATAAACCCATTACATGCTAACAATGCATTTTTATTAGAAATAACCATGTTTCCAATTTTTAAAAAATTGCATTGTATTGCTTCATATTTTTGGAGATCTCATTAATGTCTGGCTAAACTGAAGACAACTGATTCCCTGCTTCTACATTCAGTCTGTTCCAATATTATACACTGGTTGACGTATATGAAGAAAAGCCAATTTGTATATAAAGAAAAGTCAATTTCACAAAGACATATAATTGAAAAAGAGGGGGGATATTTTAATAATCTTTCAGATACTCGTGGATATTATTCTCTGATATTACACCAAATTTGACAAGTAGTGGCTTCTTAAAGATTGTTACAATATGGAAACTGAAACTATACTGATGAATTTTTTATAATCAGTTACATTAAAATCCATTGGTCTACTTTCCCTTTTGAATGGGTCTTTTACTCATGCACAATTTTATACCCTCATACATTGGTTATTTGCAAAATACCAGTTCATCTAGTAGCCATACAGATCATCCAACTGTTGATACAATTCATTACACAAAAATCACATTATCTAATACGACCATTGATATCATTAGTGAAGTCTTTGGATGTTGGGAAACTGTCAAGTTCATAATGGCAGATACTATGGTCCAACATCCTAATTTCTTTTTGCAAGCTCAAATGTTATAAATTTATTTACCAAAATATGTTCTATTATTTTTATTTTCTCTAAGTGCCAGGCTTACTTCATTCATTTTTAAGAAAATATCTGCCAAATACCCAGGCCTAAATAACCATAGTTTGGCAGTCATACTTTCAAGTAAAAATAATATTCCAAGGAAAAAGCAGCAAGTTCATCTTGTGACTCGGGCAAGTGCACAAATGCTTTCCTTTGAAATGACCATTGTACTTTAATATGCAGCAGAAGTGATTTTATGCATGTGAAGAAGAAAAAGCATCAATGTTAACCTTTAGGATACCAGGGTAAATATTACATTTAATTTTGAGTTGCTGGCACAAAAGCAAAAGGAGATGCATGATACACTCCATCGCTTAGCGTAACAGAAAGGAGGAAGCAGACGGGAAAGGCATATATTGCTTGATATTAAAGAAATTATTCTGAGATAATTTCTCAACCCCGAACATCATATATTATACACGAACTTCTCTGTTGCCCGTTCACATGGGCTTCCCTCTCTCCTCTGAGGAGTCTTCGGGTGGAACACAATCAGAGCTAAAACAGGGACAGAGCTCGGCAGTGGTCGTGACAAACATTTTTTATTTTGTCTCAGATTTCACATCATATACTGAGACTTCTATATAGAAAAAACAGTTGGATCTGTAGCAGTTTATTAACTCATTAAAAGCTTTTAAGCCCGTGAGATGCCATATAAAATTGTTCTAAACAATGATTTCAGAGAAACAAGCACTGTGTATCACCACAGCCTCTCCACTGCCCAGCAATTTCATCATCTTTCCTATTGTTTTAGGGCCTTGATTCATCTCTTAATTTCCTTGAGATCACAAGAAATTAAGTGGACACGACCTTCCTTTTAAAATTAATACTTCAGGGCCAGGCACAGTAGCTCACATTTGTAATCCCAGCACTGTGGGAGGCTGAGGCGGGCGGATTGCTTGAGGCCAGGAGTTTGAGACCAGCCCGGCCAACATGGTGAAACCCTGTCTCTACTAAAAATAATTTTAAAAAATAGCCAGTCCTAGTGGTGTACACCTGTAATCTCAGCTACTCCAATGGCTGAGACACGAGAATCGCTTGAACCCTCAAGGCAGAGGTTGCCGTGAACGGAAATTGTGCCACTGCACTCCAGCCTGGGCAACACAGTAAGACTCTATCTCAAAATAAATAATAAATAAATAAAATTAAAACTTCAAAATACCATTTAGGAAGGAATTGTAAATAATTTAAAAAATCACACATTCTGACAAAGCCCTCTTCCTTTCTTTGTTCCTCAATTGCAAAACACATCAGACTAAATACATGCCTAACCGCTTCTGCTCAATTTACTTTCCTTATGGGATGTTCTCATTTGTAGTTATGACTGGCTACATAATTTGCAAGACTCTATACAAAATGAAATTGCAGGGTTCCTTGTTCAAAAATGATGCAGAATTCCCAGATGACAACAGCATTTGACTCAGGACACGGCCTTTTCAAGCATGCGACCCTGTGCAGAAACACAGTCACACGCCTAAGAATCCAGCCCTGGTTGTTAGTGATTCTCATCATTCAATAAATGCTTATAATTTCAATAAATTTATTGTGCAGAGTAAAAGTATATTTACATAATCTCAATTTCAACGTAGATATGGTTATATGCCCACATGGAAGATTAAACTGATTATCACCCGGCCATAACAACTTTGCTGAAGACAAAAAAGTCAGGATCCCTGGGTTCCAATTTCAATTCTGCCCCCCAGCAAATACCAGGGGTTCTTTGATGAGATGAGAAGGCCTCTGGGCCTTTCAACTCTAAAATTCTAGTGTTCTGCATGAATTTAGAAAAGTGAAAGGTTTTAAAACATGCTAAAGACACTTTTCACTTCATCCCCTAGCTCCATGAGAATGACACTCTCAAAGGACTGGGAAAGTGTGGCACCATGAAGATGTATTCTCAGTGACAAAGGAGATTCCTGGGGCTCTTAGGGCGGCATTGAAACAGCCCTTTAGTAAGAACCGCTGGGAAAGTCTTTCCCAAGACCTCTCCCGAGCTGCACACACACACACAAAGCAACACAAGGGCCAAGGCGCAAGACGAAAGCACCATGTCTATTTATGCTGCCGGTAGAAACTTCCACACACATTCACTCGTTTCATCTTCCCAAAAATTCTGCAGTGTCGATAATAAAGTTGCAAAACCAGATTCACAGAGGTTAAAAAACTTGCCCAAGATCACAAAGTTGGAAAGTGGCGGAGTCCGGCCCAACTCGTGACTATCAGCCCCCAAAGGAACCCCTTTTCCACCAGCACGCGCTTCCCTGGGTTGAACAGAACCCAGACGTGTGACCGACGCTAACGGGCTGGCACTCGCGATCCCACGTTGGCTCAGGGACACCCTTTCGGGGGCGTGTCCTCCCAGTTCTAGAGGTTCCCAGAGAAGAGGAGGTGCTCACTAACCAGGCAGCTCGCCCAGACTCCGGGCAGTGAGAGGAAGGGAGCGCCGGCCGCGGGAGCGGGATGGAGACCAGCAGCCCGCCGCCCCCGCGGTCCAGCCCCAACCTGGGGCTGAGCCTGGACGCCCGGCTGGGCGTGGACACGCGCCTCTGGGCCAAGGTGCTGTTCACCGCGCTGTACGCACTCATCTGGGCGCTGGGCGCGGCGGGCAATGCGCTGTCCGTGCACGTGGTGCTGAAGGCGCGGGCCGGGCGCGCTGGGCGCCTGCGCTACCACGTGCTCAGCCTGGCGCTCTCAGGCCTGCTGCTGCTGGTGGTCGGCGTGCCAGTGGAGCTCTACAGCTTCGTGTGGTTCCACTACCCCTGGGTCTTCGGCGACCTGGGCTGCCGCGGCTACTACTTCGTGCGCGAGCTGTGCGCCTACGCCACGGTGCTGAGCGTGACCGGCCTGAGCGCCGAGCGCTGCCTGGCCGTGTGCCAGCCCTTGCGTGCCCGCAGCCTGCTGACGCCGCGCCGGACCCAGAGGCTGGTGGCGCTCTTGTGGGCCGCCTCGCTTGGCCTCGCCCTGCCCATGGCCCTCATCATGGGGCAGAAGCACGAGCTGGAGACTGCGGGCGGCGAGCCGGAGCCGGCCTCGCGCGTGTGCACCGTGCTGGTGAGCCGCACCGCGCTCCAAGTCTTCATCCAGGTAAGGGCGTGGAGGGCGGGAGTGGGGGGGGAGCTGGGAGGAGGGAACCCCCTCTCCCCGGGGAACAGGCATTTTCAACTTTAATGCTCGCCACCACCCAGAAAGTTGGGTCTCGTTGCTTCGTCCCATTTTACTAGATGGAGGGAGGCGTGGCCAAAGGGAAGCATTGAGAGAAATCCCGATTTGAATTCAAAATCAACTCCAAAGTAAATGTTCCCACTCTTGCGAGAGTGGTGTTCAGACGTTACTGGGCGTAAAGTTGGCTGCAGAGCCTGTGAAAATACGGAGTCCATGACCCACCGGGGTTTCTGCCTCTGTAGCCTGAAGTCTGTGTTCCAACGAGTCCCCCAGATGGCTCTGGAGAGGACCTCCCTGAAGGTAAGGTGGGGAGGGGAAGGCACTCCCGGCCTCTCTTCCAGAGGCCTGATCAGGCTTCTAACCTCATTTCCTGTTACCTTCTCCCTGGCAGCCTTGCCTTCCCCAGGCCACTCGTCCCCCAACACCTCTTGCTCCCACTTTCCCCGAACCCCCACCATGCCCAGCCTCTGGCTTTTAAGTCAAAAGCTCATTCTGCTTTTGATTCCAGCCCTTCTTATTCCCCAAAGTGCAGCTCTGCTCTCACCTCCTCCCCAACTCCAGGGACTCTCCCCTGTCTTCTGAATTCTCTCAGCATATGATGTATTTGCAGCACTTCACAATGCATTTTCTGAAAGTGATGCTCACCTTTCTAAATGTCTGTCTCCATTTCCACATCGTTCTACAACCCAGTGTCCTCTGGTTGCTTGCTGCAGTCACATTAGACCATGATCTCATGTATCCAGCACATTGGGGAAGTGGGAAAGGCTGAGAAAGCACAGGCCCCTCCAGGCCCTGCTGGGCCTCCAGGAAACCTAAAGGAACAAAGCAGGGTGGAGCCAGGACCCCTTCTCTGCACACTGGCACACGAGGGTACATGGGAGAGTTTACTGTGTGAATTCATCAGGGCACATGGAGGGTGTGGAGGCTCCTTAGGGGACTCGTCCTAAGCAGCCTCCTAAGCGGCTGCTTAGTGCCATGTCCCCAGGTGAGGCTCCTTCTCATGTTAAGCTGCCTCCTGCAGCTGGAAGCCCAGCCTGCCTACATGGTCAAAGGGCTCTCTCTAAAGTCCCCCCTCTCTTTCTATACCCTCTCCTCATTCCTGAAGACCCCACCTTTGTTCGTGTCTGCTCATCCATACCCTGGGCAGGGGTAGGGGACCGAAGGGCCTCAAGGAAGGTGTTCAACTCACCAACCTGCTTTTCACTCACGACCGGGAGAAATCCATGGAGCAGGCAACATCTTAAGGTTTCATGGGTGTTCAGTGGAGCCGCTTTGTTCCCATTCAATCTAAACATTGTGGAGGGGACAGGGACTCTCCATGGACAGAATCCTTCCAGATCTTGAGCATGCCCCACAGTCCAGCCCCCAGAATACACGGAGGTCTCCGAGTCCCACCCCTGGAATCCACGGAGGCCACTGAGTCATCTTCAGAAGTATACCTCTATGGAGTGGCTGTCCTGGCAACAGGGCCTTCTCTCCACTGAACTTGTCACCTCTTACTTCTTTGAACAACATCTTCCTCTCCTAGTTCCTTTCTGGCAGGCTCGGCCCAGAGACAGCTTGCCCATCACATGGAATCTGCTATGAACAACTGTCTGCAGTGATTTTCCCGTGGGTCTGGGGGCCCCAATGAGCACCTGGAATCAGGACACAAGTCTCCCTGGATGTGGGGTGTGGAGAGTGGGATCTGGCCCGCAGAGAGGGATGAAGGGACCAAATGCCTGAGGAAGATGTATTTGTTTGTTTCTTTGTTTATTTTACACATGGAAATTGGCATTTAAAAGTTTATAAGGCATGGTGCCGTAGCTCAATCCTGTAATCTCAGCACTTTGGCAGGCTAAGGCAGGAAGCTAAGGTGGGAGGCCAGGAGTTCAAGACCTGCCTGGGCAACATAGTGAAACCCTGTCTCTACTAAAAGTACAAAAGTTAGCTGGGCGTGGTGGCATGCCTGGTCGTCCTAGCTGTTGAGGAGCCTGAGGTGGGAAGATCCTTTGAACCCAGGAGTTTGAGGTTGCATTGAGTCATGATTGCATCACTGCACTCCAGCCGGGGTGACAGAGCAAGACCCTGTCTCAAAAAATAAAAACTAAAAACTAAATGTTCATAATATGTTTCTGAAATGAAAAACTCTAGCCATTGTGGAAGGGGAAAAAGAGGCTGGAGAGGGGTGTGGTCAGAACTCTATGCTGCAAATGATGGAAGCAGAACTGGAGGCAGCTTCAGCCAAAATTAAAAACTGAAGCAAGGATGTTGGGGCAGCTGAGATCTCAGGTCAGAATCGGGGCTCAGGGCTCCCAGGAGCCCCTCTCTCTCCTGCTCTTCCCAGACTCAAAAAGAGGCCTCTCAGTGTCTGTGGGTAGGGTTCACAAGCCCAGGTCTGTCCATTGGGCAAGAACATGGCCTCTGGCATCCTCTGTGATAATTCAAGAGATCATGTGGAATTGCCCAGAATATTGCAGGTCCTCAACAAACGTTCACCTTCTTTCCTTTCCTGCCTTTTCTTCCCACCTGAGGGTTTAACTCCAGCTCTCCCTTCCCAGCCTAGTACAGTGCCTGGCTCACAGGAAGCAGAATCAGGGCCTTTCCACCTGTCCCGTCTTCTCTCCCTCCCTACCTGCTCTGCTCTCCTCCTTCCCTCCCTCCTCCCCTCACTCATCATCAAGCTCCCTCCTTCCTCCACCCCTGGCCTCTCTGTAATAACTCAGCTCCATTTGCCGTCTCTAGATTTACTTTTTGTTTTGTTTTGTTTTTGAGATGGAGTCTTGCTCTGTCGCTAGGCTGGAGTGCAGCGGCACAATCTCGGCTCACTGCAACCTCAGTCTCCCACGTTCAAGCGATTCTCCTGCCTCAGCCTCCCGAGTAGCTGAGACTACAGGCGCGTGTCACCATGCCCAGCTAATTTTTGTATTTTTAGTAGAAACGGGGTTTCACCATGGTGGCCAGGATAGTCTCGATCTCCTGACCTTGTGATCCACCCTCCTCGGCCTCCCAAAGTGCTGGGATTATAGCCGTGAGCCACTGCGCCCGGCCTAGGTTCAGTTTTTGTTTGTTGTTTTTTTATTTTATTTTTATTTTTACTTTTTTGCTTTTTTTTTTTTTTTTTTTTTTTTTGAGACGGAGTCTCGCTCTGTCACCCAGGCTGAAGTACAGTGGCCGGATCTCAGCTCACTGCAAGCTCTGTCTCCCAGGTTTATGCCATTCTCCTGCCTCAGCCTCCCGAGTAGCTGGGACTACAGGCGCCCGCCACCTCGCCCGGCTAGTTTTTTTTTTTGTATTTTGTAGTAGAGACGGGGTTTCACCGTGTTAGCCAGGATGGTCTCGATCTCCTGACCTCGTGATCCGCCCGTCTCGGCCTCCCAAAGTGCTGGGATTACAGGCTTGAGCCACCGCGCCCGGCCACTTTTTTGCTTTTAAAACATCTTTACTCTTTAAACAAAGTTATATACATACATTTTTTTAAAAAAAACGTGAGCATGAGTAAGCGAAGGGGCGTGACAGGGTGGTGGACATGAGGAACCCACAGTAGCTGTCCCTGTGGCCTCTGGGGCAACAGTGGGAGGACCAGCAAGGAGAGGGCCAGCTGGAGACCCGCAGCCTCATCTCTCTGCTCTCTTCCCCCAGGAGATCTTCCCAGGCCTTCCCACCACTTTGGTCCACTGCCACTTGGTACCCCGGCTCTACAAAGAGGTATCATCCTCCTTTTGCCACATCAATTCAGGTCCTGCTATTGCCGCTGGGTAGCAGGATCCCAAGGGCTAAAGCGACTCAGTGCCTTCCTGCAGACTTGACCTGGTTTCTTGGCCTCAGAGGCAAGTGGGAACCACTTGAGGACCTGTTTGAATCTGAGGACTGCAAAGTAGGCTGAGGCATTCGGGGTCGCGTCTACAAAGCCGAGAGGAAAGGTGGTTCCTTCACGAGCTTGAGCACCCACGGGCCCTCCCTCTTCAGAGTCTTTCTGTCTCACGCTGACAAGGAAGTAGGGCTTCTGTATGACCTCTGACTTATAAGCTAGTGGTGCAGAGTTACTAACAAACAAGAAGCCAGCTCAGTTACCTTGGGGGATAGTGAGGTCATCATCACCTCCCATCCTAGATGCATTTTGCTGCCTGCATGACCGCTGGGAGTTGCATAGGGATCTAGAACCTGCCAATATTCTAACTATGAGTAAAGATCCTGAGTAAAGATGAGTCAAAATCACTGATATGAATGGCACTCTATGTTTTTTTTGTTCACCTTTGAAGGCTTGGGCAGATCTGGATCTAGCAGCTGTGACATTCTGGTTCCGAGTCCCAGAGCTACTTATTGAGGCAAAACATTACTCCAGAGCTGCTGACACAAGGTCTATAAAGTGTGTATTTGCAGAACTACTAATGTCAGAACCAATATTTTTTATCATCCACACTAGTAACCTTTAGCCCCATGACAAGTTAGCACTAAGCACAGAGCAGCAGGTACAGTGGTGACTTCCAGGCTGTTCCTAACTGGGAGACAAGCCTGGAAACAAACAAACAAACAATGCCAAGCAATGTTTGTGTCTTAAATATGCTACTCACATAGTTTCCTTGACATGGTTCAACCTGGCTGGAGCAATGAAGCTGTGAAACAAATTCTGTCAGTCGAACAGCATCTTTTGACAAATAGTGCATTTAAAAATGTTTAACTTGAAACATACAGTGTATGTTAACACAACAAAATAAGCAGACTCAAATTAGGATATTTTGATTCTAATATTTCATCAGTGAGTTGATTCACTGTTCATACTAATCAGTGTTTTTTTGTCCAAGAAAATTGCTCACAGTTTTTGAAAGTACGAAAAACTGTAGTTTTCCCAGAAAGATTTTAAAACTCCCAAAGATGAATTACTAATGTATAAATATATTTTTACTTTTGATCTTTGTCTTGACTGGTATTAAAGCTACAAATCGATAGTAATTAAGCATGTCATTACTGATATAAACCTGTTTGGTTCCTCAACAAACTAAATTGGTGGTCATAGGTAGTGTTTTATTTTTCCCTCAGTGTTGCTGATTTGCGAGCAAGCATTAAGATAAAAAGGCATGAATGATACCTCCATAAAAAGGCACAGGGTCCAATTCAGAAAGTTCCTACTGATTTTAAAGTGGTATTAAATATCATCCAGTTAGTCCAGGCACAGTGGCTCACACCTATAATCCCAGCACTTTGGGAAGCCAAGGTGGGCAGATTGCTTGAGCTCAGGAGTTCAAGACCAGCCTGGGCGGCATAGTGAGACCCCCATCTCTACAAAAAATACAAAAATTAGCCAGGCGTAGTGGCACATTCATGTAGTCCCAGCTACTCGGGAGGCTGAGGTGGGAGGATCACTTGAGCCCAGGAGGAAGAGGTTGCAGTAAGTTGTGATTGCACTACCGCACTTCAGTCTGGGCGACAGAGCAAGACCTCGTCTCAAAAAAAAAAAAAAAGCTCAGTATTTAAAATGTTTGCTAACAGAAAGGTGGAAGAGAGCCTTAGAACTGATGAGGAGAAACCCTAGAACACACTGATTTTGAATTTTTAAAAGTAAACATTTAAAACACAGGGTATTATATAAATAAATTTGGTTTTCTAAGTCAAATAGTATCAAATGATGATAACCCAAGGTGTGTGATGGAAAACAGCAATCCCATCATTCTCCACACTCTGATTCATTTCTCTGTTTCTCTAGTTGAGAGGCAAATACCATATGTTCTTGTCTCTTGCCCTCGTTGCCTTCTTGTTTCTAAAGAGCACACTAGCTTTATTTCTCAGTTTTAAATTGTATCCACAGTCTTATACACCTATAGAAAATGAGCATTTTACTCTTCTACATTCCTATTCCTGCCCTCTCCACCATCACCCCAACACACACTGGCCCCATCCTCCTTCCAGTATAATTCTATCACTGTGCTGGGTTAAATTTATGTTCAGTATTTATGTAATTATGACTATGTAAACATTCTTCACAGATGACCCATGTGTTGTATTTTCTTTCTAATCCAAGGACTTTTGTTTTCTTTGCAGTTAATAATGTATGGTCTTTTTTTTCATTTGCATAGTTTTTTTTACGTACCTATTTGTAGTTCATTTTCAGCTTCTCTATTACAAGCGTAAATGCTCTTTCAGTATGTTCCAATCCATCAGATAACCTACCAGTTTCATCTTTTATTTTTCACTTCTCTTTGGAGCTCTCTGGCCTCCTGCTCCAGTCCCACTGGTTGCTCTCTAGTGCACAGGGGGAACACAGGGAAGTCTCATCTGCACAGGGGCCCCCCGCGGGCTCCCTTCCATCTGCGCAGGGTCCCCCTGGGGACTCGCTTCCATCTGCGCAGGGTCCCCCTGGGGACTCCCTTCCATCTGCGCAGGGGCCCCCTGGGAGCTCCCTTCCATCACTCACTGGGCCCTCTGTGGGATACCCCATTTTGAATGACAAGTCCTCCTCTTTATTGGCTTATAACCTTATTTGTCTAGAACATATGTTCTTTTAATCTCCTGAGACCTGAGGAAGGGTCCATAGAGGGTAAAACAATTTGAGAATTTGCATGTCAAAAATTGTTTTCTTTTATCCTCACGTTTGTCACAATATGGCTGGGTATAAAATTCTAAGATGGAAGCTATTTTTCTCACAAATTGTAAAACACTGCTCATGATTTTCTAGCTTCCACCATTGCTTTTAAGAAGTGAATGTCATTCTGGTTTTCCATCCTATCTATATGACCTGTTTTATCTGTTTGGAAGCTTTCAAGATCTTCTCTTTATACCCAAAAAAGGTGCTAAACGTCATAAGAACGAGACTCGCCGTGAGTCTATTTCCATCCATTCTTCTGGGCACTCAGGCAGCCTTTCAGTCTAGAAGCTCAGATTCCTCAACTTTGGGAAAACTTTCTTGAATGCATTTTCAAATAAAATTTCCTCCCCTCTGTTTTCTCTATTTTTTTTTTTTTTCTTTCTGGAACCCCTATTATGAACATCCTAAACTAATCCGAGATTTTCTTTTCTCTCTCCTCACTTTTTGAGAACTTTCTCAACCTTATCTTCTAACCCTTCTGTCGCCCCTTCTGCTGACGCAGATTCTGGGCCTGGGGCATGGCCAGATGGCGAGGGCCGCAGGGCCCTGGCGCTGCCCCATAGTCCTTGCCATTACCTCCACAGGTGAATGTGCTGGTGTCCTTCGTGCTCCCCTTGGCACTAACTGCTTTCCTGAATGGGGTCATGGTGAGCCACCTGCTGGCCCTCTGCTCCCAAGTGCCGTCCACTTCTGCCCTGGGCAGCTCTACTCCCAGCCGCCTGCAGCTGCTGAGTGAGGAGGGCCTCCTCAGCTTCATCGTATGGAAGAAGACCTTTATCCAGGGAGGCCAGGTCAGCCTGGTGAGACACAAAGACGTGCGCGGGATCCGCAGCCTCCAGCGCAGCATCCAGGTTCTCAGTTAAGTCCTCTGCAACATCACCCCAGAAGAAAGAGGCCCAGGTTCCAGGGCTGCCTCCACCAATCCCTGACCAGATTCCAGGGCTGCCTCCACCAATCCCTGGCCAGATTCCAGGGCTGCCTCCACCAGTCCCTGACCAGATTCCAGGGCTGCCTCCACCAGTCCCTGGCCAGATTCCGGGGCTGCCTCCACCAGTCCCTGACCAGATTCTGGGGCTGCCTCCACCAATCCCTGGCCGGGTGACCTCGGCAAGTCACTACCTCTCTCAAGGCTTCCTTAATCCTATGTCCCAGGGGAACTGTATAATCAACAGACTTCATGTAGGGTTCGGTGGTATAATTAGGAAAGAATAGGAATTCTGTACATGAAGCCTCCAATCTGCTCCAGGGAGTAGCACACACAGGCAAGTAGAGACCTGACCACTTTTCAGTAAGTCTGGCAGTGTGGACGAACACAAGGAACAGTTTAAAGACTGCGGCTGCAAATTGTGGACTCTCAGATGGGCTGGGTCCCTCAATCCAGTTCCCTTCGAACTCCATTTTCCCGCCTACAACACTGATCCGTTTGCTTTCTTGTTTCGTAAGTCTCTGGGAAAAATTGGCCTTATAAGAGAAACTCCAAAAGGCACAGGAGAGCAGAGGTCTCTCCAAGCACTCACCATAACCCAGGCACTAGCTAGGGTATAGAAGGATCAAGTACAAGACAGAGTCTCTGCTGTCATCAATGTCAGTCTTGTGTATGAACAGAGACACAAGAGCTAAGTGCAATGTGATGTAATAAGTAACGCAAAGTCAGCACATGAAGGTGTCAGCCTTCATTTTATGGACAATGGCCAGTCATTGAAAAAGTTGATGTCCATGAGTGAGGGGAGATTTGCTTGTGAGACCTATTGCACTCAGCACTTTGGAGAATGGGCTAAATGGTGCCTCTCAAACCTCAGGGTGTGTAAGAATGATCTGGAGAGTCGTAAAATACAAGCCGCGGGGCCCAAGATTCTGCACTTCTACCAGGCTTCTCATTGATGTTAACACTGCTGGTTCAGGGGCCACCCTGGGCTAGATGATGGCTTTGCCAGTCAGAGCAGAATAGAAGCAGGAGAGGGAAGGGGTGGGAGGTTGGGAAACTCGTCATAGTCCAGTGCAGAGGAGGTAAGAGTCTCTTAGGGAGGTAGCAGTGAGAGCAGGGAAAGCACACAGAGGAGAGATGCTAAGAAGGAATTTTTTAATAGACTGGATACAGAGAGGAACAGAAAAATAGGAGTCTCTGGCTCCTGGCTTGAGTGCCAGATGAATGGCAGTGCTAGAAATTAACCAGAGAAAGGACTAAAGGAGCAAGAAGCTTTCTAAGACAAGAAAGACACAAGTTCTTTTTTTTTTTTTTTGAGATGGAGTCTTGCTCAGTCACCCAGGCTGGAGTGCAGTGGCGTGGTCTCAGCTCACTGCAGCCTCCTCCTTCCAGGTTCAAGCGATTCTCCTGCCTCAGCCTCCCAAGTAGCTGGCATTACAGGCACCTGCCACCTTGCCCGGCTAATTTTCATCCTGTTAGCCAGGCTGGTCTCAAATTCCTGACCTCAAGTGATCCACCTGCCTCGACTTCCCAACGTGCTGGGATTACAGGCATGAGCCACCATGCTTGGCCCAAGAAAGACACAAGTTCTGTTGTACGTGCAGATAGATAATCAAGTAGGGATATCTAGCCCTGGGTTGGGAATATATTCTAGTGACCAGGAGGAGGTCCTAGAAGCATGCTGTGTCCAGGTCATGGCCAGAGTGGACATTCACCCAGAGGACAGGATCATATGAGGTTTGAGAAGAGATTCGGGTTGGGATATAGCAGATAACCTCAAAGTGTCCTTCCAACCCTTGACTCCAGGACCAAGTTAGAGGGCAACGCTGCTGACCCCTTGGGCATCATCCTCCCTCGGCAATGGTGTAACTAAGAATGTGTTTGCTTTCTCCTGGCGCTGTCTCTCGCTCTCCCATGCTCTGCAGGAGCCATCGTGGCCATGTATGTCATCTGCTGGCTGCCGTACCATGCCCGCAGGCTCATGTACTGCTACGTCCCTGATGACGCATGGACTGAGTGAGTGTGGCAGAAGGGCCCTAGCACACAGGGCGGGGGCCCACTGGGCTGGGCCTGGGGTCTCCATTGCTCTGCAGAGGGACCCTCCATTGCTGGGTCCTCTGGAACCCTGGACTGCATTCCACCTGGTCCCGTGCAGTCTGTGCCTTGAAATCTCCCCGCCAGGGATGGGGAACAGAGCGTTGTCTCTGACCTGGTAGGGCCGTGTGCATGAGAGGCCTAGCCAAGACTGTGGGATTCTCACTACAGGAGAAAGAGAAGCCTGCAGTCTGGGAAGGGGGAGAACGGGCCATGCTTCTGAGGTTTCCCCTCTCTCTCCTTCCTCTCCTATTCCAAGGAGAGTGTGAGGAAGACACAAAGCTGCGACCCCATGAGCTAACAAAGGTCTCCTTGGCAGAGACCAAGACATGCACCCCCTTTTATGACACGGTTGGAGAAGATGAGAGAATTCATAATCTGCCTTTCGGAAATCACTGTGCCCCAATCATAAGTGGGAGTCAAACATCCAAAAGAATCGAGGTCCCAGGAAGCCTCCACAGAAAGAGCCATGTGACAGATGCCTCCTCAGGAGCCATCAGCACCCTTTACACTTGCGCAGGCAACATGAGCTCATGCTAAGCATTTCCCACTGCAGAGAACCTGCAGCAAGGAGTGCGGCTCCTCAGAAGGACCTTTGGCTCTTAGTGCAGCCACATCTCTCGACCATACACAGCAGCCCGGGGCACCCAGGGCCTCAGTGGCTGGACAGACGGCCCCTGTCAGTCAGCAGCGTCACCTTAGCATGAGGTGACCAGGAACTGCAGCCAGGGATGGCAGATCATAGAGGCGGGGTGGAGGGCATTAGCTGCTGGTGACGAAAACATTTGTGGAATTTACATTGTACTTCCTGACCAGGCGCGGTGGCCCACGCCTATAATCCCAGCACTTTGGGAGGCCGAGGCAGGTGGATCACCTGAGGTCAGGAGTTGAAGACCAGCCTGGCCAACTTGGTGAAACCCCGTCTCTACTAAAAATATAAAAATTAGCTGGGCATGGTGGTGTGCGCCTGTAGTCCCAGCTACTCAGGACTGTAGGCAGGAGAATTACTTGAGCCCAGGAGGTAGAGGTTGCAGTAAACAGTGCCATTGCACTCCAGCCTGGGAGACAGAGCAAGACTCTGTCTCAAAAAACAAAAAAACAAACAAACAAACAAAAACCACTGTGCTTCCCGATAGCAGAAAACAGGCTTCCTCGTGCAGCTCTGTGGAGGAGAGGCATTCTCCAGCAGGAAGCAGACACTGCGAGGAGGTGATCGATCCTCTAACCAGGCTTCCGGGTTTCTCTTGCAGCCCACTGTACAATTTCTACCACTACTTCTACATGGTGACCAACACACTTTTCTACGTCAGCTCAGCGTTGACTCCTCTCCTCTACAACGTCATGTCCTCCTCCTTCAGAAAGCTCTTCCTGGAAGCCCTCAGCTCCCTGTGTGGAGAACACCACCCCCATGGAGCGGTTACCCCCTGAAGCCCCACAGTCCCACCCTAATGGATACAGCTTCAGGCTTTGGGGATCCCCCAGAAACCCTGACCCGAATGTCATACAAAAATGAACAGAACAAGCAGAATGACCAGTTGCTTAATCATCTGGCAAAGCAGGTGAGCAGCCTTATCACTAATCATTCAAGCTTTGCAGCCAGGGTGACTTCCACCAACCCCAGCTCTGCTGAGAACCATCAAGTGCAGGGAAGCCACGTGACCCCTCCTAGCCTCAGGCTCCCTCATCTGTGTAGTGGAGATAAAGAAGAGCACCCATCTCTTAGTGTTGTCTGAGACTAAAGTGCTTAGCACACAGCCTGGTGCATAGTAGATGCTCAATAAATTTTTGCTGGCACGATTTCTGTTGCTACTGTTGTTGCATGGCTATTATCATTGCTTTCCTGCTGTCCTGAAAGCCCACGACACTTTTCTGTAGTTTTATGCTCAGATGTCCTATGAATTTCTTCAAACGACAAATCAACAGTACCCCAGAAGCTGACCAAATTGGTACCTCACATGAGCTGTAGTAAGATTCTCCATTCTCTCCCAGGCAGGGAGCAGCTGTTGACACTGACAGCAGCCTCTGCAGGCTCTGGAAAGCCAGTGCGCTGCTGGTGTCCCCTCCTGCCTCTGGCCAAGCCAGCCCATGTGGCTTATGGGGAAACAAACGGCCATGTGCACCCTGCCACAAGGCACATGCGGCCCAGGTATGCTCTGGCCAGCGCAGTGCTGGACAAGAGTTGGATCTTAATTCTCTTCATCAGGGCAGGCTCTGCCCGTTTGACAGCAGGCCTCAGTCCCTGCACTGCATGCACAGGCCAGGCCCACTTCCTACCGCCAGCCTTGCACCTGGAGGCGGTAAGGTTGAGGCCAGGGGAGGAATGGTGCTTTTCACTGAGTGCAGAGGACGCAGAGGCAAAAGGCAGGGGAGGGTACCGGCCTGTGAGGGGAGGAGGAGAGAGGTGGGTGCAGGACAGCACCAAGGAGGGGTTCATTTTGATGAACTGCATCAACGCTTCCCTAGACTCTGTCCACCTCCTGATCCATCCGCCACCCCCTACTCCCACAATGAACGCTGCACACACTCATCACACATACATCACACGGGCACACGTCACACATGTATGCACAGACCCATCACATGCAGACATACCACAAGCACGCGGCACGTGCACACTCACACATCACATGTGCACACATCATGTCACATACACACTCATTACACCTACAGCACACATCAGATGCACATCACACACACCACATGTAAACTCACATGCACACGCGTCACATGCACACACACCTGGGCTGGTCCACTGAGACGAGCCGGCAGTGGCTTCTGTGCAACTCGGAGGTGACTGTTCTCCAGCTCCACAGCCCCAGAACCCCTGAGAAGAGGCCAGAGGTGGTGACCACACTCCCTTCACGAAGCCTTCCCGGCCTAGGACCACCATGGGTACCCACACGTGGGCCTCGTCGGGCGAGGACATGGCACCTGGAAAGGAGGAGCGACAGAGCCCTGGCGTGGGGACCCCTAGAGGGGGCGGCTCTGACAGGCAGGCCACGGGCTCGCGGTGTTCATGGAGGAAGAAGGAGCTTCAGATCCGCATCAGGAAGGGTGAGGCCCACCCCGCCTGGCGCCGCCGCCAGTGATGGTGCAACCTCCGTTTAAGCCGCAGCTTGAGAGTCCCTGGGTCAAAGCGGTGACTGCAGCATCCTTACACCCCAGTCAAAGCTCCAGAGAGGTCCAGGAAGCAGGAAAGGCAAGAAGTAGCTCCCAGTCCAAACGCAGATGAGACGGCGCGGGAAGCAGGCTCGGGCGAGGTCTGGGGCCTGGGCCGGGAGAGCTGGTTCCTCGGCCTCCTCACTGGGAGCAGGGGAACCCTGGGCGGGTTCAACTCCCTGAGTCTGTGTCTTCATCTGCAAAACTGTTGGGGGCAGAAAGCTCTTAAGCCATTTAAAAACAGTAATTCAGGTCAGCAAGAATGGATCTGAATTTGAAGCAATTTGTAATCTTCATTTATCTCTTTTGCGTGTGTGTGTGGGGGGGGGTGTGTGTGTGTGTCCACATAAATGTTAATGCGCTTGATTTGGAGTATTCTTCCAGGATCCTGCTAAGGGTGTTACGTAATATGTGGCGTATATCCCATGTTGCTTTTCTAAAACATGGCAAACCCAAATTGAAAAATACATCTGGCCCCAAGGGCTTCAGATAAAGGATTGTGGATCTGTAGTACCTAATAATAAATTTATAATAATTAAATAAGATAATGTTAAGCTCCTACCACAGTGCCTGGTATATAGTAAATGCTCAATAAATGCTGGTTGTCATTATTGTCATCATCATCCTAGACCCCAAACTGGGTAAAACCTGGTAGTGTCCCTTAGAAAAGATTATATGAATGAGGCACACTTTTTCTGCTACATGTTACCAAAGTACAGTGAGAGGCAAGAGAAACAAGTTGTAAAGAATAGATTGGGAAACATAAATGAGCTATTTTATATATTATCCAAAATTTTCATGCAAATCATTAGGCAAGACACCAGGACCCCAAAGGCCAAGAAACACACAAGAGGAAACATGCTCAGCCTCAGCAGTTCCTGGAGAAACGGCAGCCCAAACAATAACATGTGACATTTTATGGGCAATACATTAACAAAAAATGTCAATGACCAGAACAAATATTGGGTGACATCAGTGTGCTCCTGTCTTAGAGGAAGAGGAAACTGAATAACCTTCTTGGAAAGCAAATTGGCAATATATTTTGAAGGCCATAAAGTGCTCAGAAACTTAGACCCTGTAATTCAACTCCTGGATATTTACTTTGACATAATTTGCTAAAAAAGAAAAGGCCTCCCTGTGTGAACACAGAGTCATTGCAACACTCTTCATTTGGGCCTTTACGAGCAGGCACTGGTTCAGCAACATAAATCTATTACGCTGCCTGATCTTCACAGCAGCCACTACAGTGAAAACTGTTCTTACCATCACCATTTCACATATGGGGCAATGGAAGCAAAGACAAGCTAAGCAAGGTTCTTCTCCTGCTACTTGATAACTCGAGGAGTGGAGCCCAGGCTTGGGAGTTGGGAGCCGGTGCTCAGCCTCTACATCATGCTGCTGCCCAGGAGCTGGATGGCAAAAGATGTCAACAGGCTGGACGCCCTGGCTCATGCCTGAAATCTCAGCACTTTGGGAGGATGAAGCGGATCACTTGAGGCCAGGAGTTTACGACCAGCCTGCGCAACGTGTCGAGATCCTGCCTCTATAAAAAATACAAAAAATTAGCCAGATATGGTAGTGCACACCCATAGTCCCAGCTACTCTGTAGGCTGAGGTGGGAGAATCACCTGAGCCTGGGAAGTTGAGGCTGCAGCGAGCTGTGATTGCACCACTGCACTGCAGCCTGGGCGACAGAGTGAGATACTATCTCAAAAAAGAAAGATGACAACATTATGGAGCTGGGTGAATCACAATGCCTTTGGTCAATCAAATCCCAATTATTAGGTCACCCTTAACAAATATAAATTATAAAGTTTATTTAGCAACATAAGAATATTCTGATTATATGACTAGGAAAGAAAACAAGACAAATTATATTATGATATTATGTACAGATCACACAGATACAGAGAAAAGATCAGAATGAAGCACTTAAAAATAAAAGTGGGGGCTTTGCTAAAGACGTATGAGTGACCGCAGAACAGTACTAGTAGCTGTCCCCTTCATCCACCATCCAGGCACAATAATTTGGGTCACAGCAGACACACAAACGTATGGAGAAAAAAGAACTGCAAAACCAGTTTTCTTTCATGCATTGACATAATATTGTTTGTATGACCTTGAGATAGCAAATGGCAGATAGGAATTTCGTTCTCCTGACGTTGTCCCGGGTGGCAACACTGAGAGCCTTGATTAAAGAGCCAGGAGCTTGGGATCAGCCGGGCCTGGGAATGAGTCCAGCCTCTGTTGCTTATTAGCTGGGTACTTAAATCCCGTCACTTCCTTGGGTCTCATTTCCACGTCTGTAAAGTAGGTGTCATCACAACTACCTGCTGGGGTTTTTTATTTTATTTTATTTTTTTATTTTTTTTTTGAGACACAGTCTCACTCTGTCCCCCAGGCTGGAGTGCACTGGCGCAATCTTGGCTCACTGCAAGCTCTGCCTCCCGGGTTCACGCCATTCTCCTGCCTCAGCCTCCCGAGTAGCTGGGACTACAGGTGCCCGTTGCCACGCCCGGCTAATTTTTTGTATTTTTAGTAGAGATGGGGTTTCACCGTGTTAGCCAGGATGGTCTTGATCTCCTGACCTCGTGATCCGCCCACCTCAGCCTCCCAAAGTGCTGGGATTATGGGCGTGAGCCGCCACGCCCGGCCAACTATCTGCTGGGTTTTAAGAATCAATTGGCATCATGAGTATGAAAAAATCCTTACTGTATTACCTAGCACCCAAAACAACTCAATAAATAGTAACTGTGGAAATTATAAAAATGGGAAAGATATCAGTGAATGCCAAGTGTCTGGGATGTGGGGAGGGGCCCTGGAGGGAGGTGGGTGTTGTTTTAAACATGTGATGTGAGGGATTCTTCCAGTGATGGGATTGTACTGTATCTTAAACCTATCAACGTCAAAATGCTAGTAAGGTGCACAGAGTCTTGTATTCTTCCTTAAAACTGCTTGTGAATCTATAATTAACCCAACATTTTAAAAAGGAAGAAAGAAGAGGATCACTCATAGTCCCACTGTGCAGATAATCACTATCAAATTTTTGGTTTACATCTTCTGGCTCAAAAACAAACAAACAAAAAACAGTAGCTGTCATGATTATAAAGGGACACTCCGGGCTCCTGAATGCAGATTATCATTATAATTCTATATTTAAAATTTTTAAATTGTGTATTTCTTTGTGTGGTTGGTTGGTTTGGCTGCATACCTGCTTGCTTGCTTGCTGCTTGCTTGCCTGCTTGCCTTGCCTTGCCAAGATCAAGAGAGAGGCTCCAAAAGTGTTGATTTCATCAGGCTTCCGTCTCTGAGCCATGACTTTATCAGTATCAGGATCTTAGGAGGCTTCTGCTAAACCTTGAAAGATGAAGTATGCACTGCACACCTGCATTAGTTTCTTATGGCTGCCATAACAAAGTAACACAAACTGCGTGTCTTAAAACAACAGAAATGTATTCTCTCACAATCCCGGAGGATACAGATCTGCAATCCAAGTGTTGGCAGGGCACACTCACCAAAGACTCTAGGGGAGGAAACTTCCTTGCTTTTTCCAGCTTCCGATGGTTCTCAGCAAACCTTGGCGTTCCTTGGCTTGTAAATTTATTGCTCTAATCTCGACCTCCATTGTCACATAATTGTCTGCCTCCATGTCTCTCTCTCCCGTCTTAGAACGACACCAGTCATACTGGATGATGACCATACGCAACCCCTTCACTCCACTATGACCTCATCTTAGCTAGTTACATCAGTAATTATATCAGTAACGACCCTATTTCCAAATAAGGTCCCATTCTGAGGTCCTGGGGCTTAAGAGTTCAACATATCTTTTTTCAGGACACGATTCGACCTGTAACATCACCCGAACTCCCCGTCCTCAGCAGGCTGGACTCCCACCCTGGGAAAGACCCTTTGACAGAGCAAGAACTAGATTAGAGTAGCCCATGGTCTCAAGTGAGAAGAACGAGTCCTCGCCAAAGTTTTAGAAAAAAAGGAGAAGGAAAACTGGGACAGCATATTTGGCGAATGACAAATGCAGTCACAGAAGAATTCTTGTTTCTTCTCTAGACGTGAAGGCCTTTACAAAGCTGTACTGGCCTTTCCAACTGTTTTGTGAAATAAAATGCTAATTCTCTCTGGGCTGGGAAATCTGCCCAAGCAAGTAGACTGAAAAAGAAATGAAAGCTGTCAACACTGGATGCACCCTTGGTTCACAGTCTTCCCTTCAACAAAAGCTGTCTGCAGAATCGTAAGCCAGATCTAGGAGGTTTCATGCAATTTTTCAAAATTAAAACTGATTTCTAAACCTTAACACTGGCTGTCCCAGACTCTGGATGGCACATAATGTGGTATGTTTCATAAATGTCCACATCCAGGATTACCTCCAGGTAACCCAAGAACTGGATTTCTCAGTGAGAAAATACTGGATCTGTACTTTGATTGTACAGAGAGCCTTACAAGCCAACAGTGCTTTCTAATATATGGCATTCAGTGGCAGTAAGTTGCTCAGGACAGGAAGCAGCTGTGATGTTAATGGAAATATTATTACGCGTGCAGACATGAATCTAGGTTTGTTCTATCACTTAATAGCTGTGCCATCTTAGACAAGTCATTTTACCTCTCAGAGCCCCAGTTTTTCTTCCATAAGATGGTCCCAATAATATCCACCTCAGAGTATTGTGTTGTTTAAATGAAATAATGAATATTTAGTCATCTAGTAAAACGCCTGGCACAGAGTGGATGCTCACAAATGTTTGCTACTCACTATGCTCATTTTGTAGCTAACACACTCTCTGGGGAGCTGGGTATCTTGGCCAAGGAAGAGAAGTATGAACCCAAGTCTCCCGATCTGAAATGTCAAGCCCTCTCCACTGTCACATCCTGCCATGGGAACTCCAACTCCTACGTAATAAATGTTGCTTCTTGCAGCATGATTCCTCCTCTATTATTGTAGTCACTCTTAATTTGCAGAAAGCATTCAGGTGATGTTTTTCTTTGGGAACTATCTCTGACCCTGACTACTGGGAGGTCAGAAAAGCATCTCTGAACCCAGATGGCAAGGAACAGAGAAAACAGCTCTAAAGGCAGGCCTAGTAGGCACTATGTTAGTGATGCATAGCACATGGTCAGGAAGACCCATTAAATACTGGCCTACAGCCCCGGCCCACTGTGAACCCTTGTAGTAAGTTTGGGTGATTGTTTTGCTGATTGGTTTGGGTCACTACTCGGGTTTTGAGGGCTTTCTATTTGGTTAGACTTGAGACTATAAAGCAGAGTCTTAACTCTGGGGTAAGTGAGAGTCTTAACTCTCGGAGTGTCCTGGAAAAGATTCTTACAGGTCTTGGAGTGCCCCCTAAATGAAGAAATAGGAGGTTTAATGGTTGTGAATGGACTGTTAGAGGCGCATGAATGGGGTTTCCTGTTCAAAATGACATCTGGCTAAGAGTCCCCTGACACAGCCATTTCCATTAGAACAACTGTAAAGATACAATGGGGGAAGAGCTCATGACATTAGGAAAAGCAAGGAATGGAAGCCAAAAATCTCATAACTTCTAGTAACTATCAAACTGCTAGAATTTTCAACCACTGGTTTAAAAAATGCTCTATTGCTTAAAACAGCAAACCTCTAGGCTTAAAATAAGTTGGAATTTGCTTAGCTTCCCACTGCCAGAAGTGTAGATGAAGGCTTTTAAGTCGTTGGAAAGCTGCACCCCCATTTTATACCTCCCCATCTGTTCTCTCTTCTACATTAGTTTAGAAAGAACCTGGTAATAACACTGACATCAACCCAAATGTCCTGATTTGGATCATATCTAGAGATAGGCTCATGGGCATTGCATCCTAACCAGCCCTGATCCATGGCACAGAGAAGGAGAATCCACCAACTGCAAAACAGTTAGGAAGTAAGGCCAAGGGCAAGCCTTACCAATTGAAAAAATTGAATTTGATTTTTCTTCATTCCATGAAGAAAAACAAAGACACATACACACACACACACACACACACACACACACACACACACACAGAGGACCAAATTGGGGGTGATGAATTCTGCAAGATAAAACGTGCAATAGGTCAGGAGCACACCCTGGCAATGGATTTACTATCCCAGACAATGATTTCTTCCCTTCATAGCCTGCAAGAAAGCATGGCTCCTTGGCATCACATGCAAAAGGCCATCAAGGAAAGGACAAGTTGTGACAAAAGGGAGCATGGCAATGCCCTGCAGGCAGTAGAGAGGGAACGACAGCGTAGGAATTCAATCTGGGGTTTGGTGACACACTTGAGAAGCCCTTCTGGAAAGGAGTGGAAAAGCATGAGGAGATGAAGACGAGACAGGCCCTGGTGGTAGATGGAAGCCACAGAGCAGCAGATCACCAGAGCTGACAGGAAAGGGTGAGAGTTCCAGAGGAAAAAATGTCCGCAAATAGGAGGGATTTATTGAAAAGTTTTAACCAGAGGAGTGACACAATCAATCATTGAAACAGAGAAGGAACACTATCAAATTGTGTGTGTCTGTGTGTGTGTGTGAGAGAGAGAGAGACATTTGGGCAGTGAGGAATTTCCTGTTTAAGAAAAAGTACACAATTTACATGTAAGTCCTTTTTCTTACAAAAAAGTAAAGCATCTGGAAGGGCAGAGAGAAAAATGTAGAAGCCCCCTCAACACACCCCACTGCCTGCCCCTTCCCCAGCGTGGCCATTGTCAACAGTTTGGTGTTCATTACTCCAGTTTCTTTCTACACATTTGCAAAAATGCACATATAAATTATGCCTATTTATTTTTACATGTAAAATAAACTTTATGTTCCCTTCTCTGATCAATATCTCCATGTCAGTATGCATAAAACTGCCTTGTTATTTTTCACTTTTGTGCTTGGAACACTGTTCTAGAAAATCAAGTCTGCCTAGGAGGAACTAGAGTGGTTTAGAAGGTGGGTGCCCTCATCATCACTGGACTATAGAAGAGTAAGGACAAAAGCAGGGAAGATGAGTTAGAGAGATGGAGATATTTTCTTAGCAGAAAGGCTGAGAACTCAGGGGACAGACCAGACTGATATGAAATGAAAAATGAGATGTTGAGGGCCAGTGAAACACACAACAGGGAACTGGAGATAGGCCTAGATCCAGCTGTTCTTAAGGAAGGTATTAGAAAAGGGGGTGATGTCTTAGTTGTGTGAGATCAGAAGTGGTGAGGGGAAGCACCTGCTGCTCATCTGACAAGAACGGCAGCCTGGCGTGTGTCGCAAAGGGACCGAGCACCCAGGAAACTCTGAAAATGCGACTTTTAAAGCCACAGACACATTTTGGAGTAGGAGTAATTGGGGAACAATCCCTTAAAATATGACTGCGGTGCCAAGTGGTTACAGAAAGTATGGATATGTTTGACAGAGGAAGACTAGAGATAGCAATGTAAACACTCAAAATGCTATTAACTGAGTTTCAAGTTCTCTGTAGGTGGAAATATAGAAATTGCCGGGTCCTTAAGGAGCATCCCTCAGAAATGGATAGAATATGGGATCTAGAGAAGGCCCAGTCAAGATGAGATCTATTGGAGAGGAGCCAGACAGCATGTGGGTGGATCAAGCCCCAGCCTGGGTTAGATGTTGGTCTGACAAAATAGCTCCTGATGGTTCTATGCAGGGAGATAAGTTAGTATTTGTGACACTCTTAGAACAGGGAGTCGAACGTGATATATATATCTGGTAAGTGATAAATGTGTTGGGCTAAAATAAGCTAAGTTAAAGTGAACATTTTTATTTGCAGAGTAGATAGAATTGGCAGATCCCAAACTTATTGATTTCATCTCTCTCACTGTGGGAAGTCCAACGAGATGAAATCTAGAGAAGTACGTTAGTAAAACAGATGTCTGTGCAGAAAATAAAAGAAATCGTAAAAGGCAGTCCCATTCACCATTATCTATTCATGGCCTAGCCCTACAAGTGTTAGAGACGAGGGAGCTCAACTCAGGAAGCAGGATAGAGGCAGCACTCAGCGGGAAAAAGGGAGACAGGAGTGGCACATCCTTCTAAATAGAAAAAATATAGCAGAAAGAAAGGGGATTGAAAGCCATGAGCACTCCAAAATGAGGGAGGAGGGTATGTCAAGAAACATATGAGCAGTGCTGGCCTTCACCAGGGTTTGGGAAGGTGATTGGTTCTCCAGCAGAAACAAATGTGAGGGGGAGGGGGAAGCTTCTCCAAGAAGCAGGTTCCGTAGCTCCAAGCAGGTTCTGCCCCATGGCAGGACTGCAAACACCTGCACACAGGTGAGAGTGTCTGGGGACAACCAAGCTGGTCAACCAAGAGGGTGGGGCCTTGAATATCACTGCTGTGATGAGATGATCACGCTAAGCAGGTTTCTCAGCTTCACAGGAAGGCAGCAATGCCTCCGAGTCTCATTGTTTGAGATAGGAAAGAGCAGGCAGAGATGGCATTTTCCCTAGATAGTGGAAACAGCACCATCCTTAACATGGATGAGACAGTTACCCAGTTGAATTCAAGTGCAGACGTTGTGGATTCCAGACCCTCAGGCACAAACCGGCTTCCCGGCATGACTAAAACCAAAAGGATTTTCCTATCCTCCTCCTTCACTCAGATGTCACTGAGGGTCTTCTATGGCTTTTGGAAACATTAAACAGTGTACTTTAACATAATTTTGCCTGAGAAAATGCTTTAAGGAATGGCAATTTCCTTGTTTGCTAAATGTTATGAGGGAAAGCCCAGTGCTTTAATAATTGCATGTATTCCTTGAATCACTGGATCTAAAAACCAAGGAACATCAAATAATTATTAACATGCTAACACAACCTTCAGAGAACCTGGAAGAATCCATTCCAGTGAGCATTCCCAGGCTGCAGCTGCAGAGGGAACCCCAACTCCACCCAGCATCTAGAATATTCCTGGATAAGAAGAAGCTGAATAACAAGTAAGGGAAGATGGGTTGGGACTTTACTTTAAAGAATACATATAATTTCTTTGGATTTTTCATCCAATTTTGCTTTACATTTGATTCCTTTGTGTTTCAATGTCTTTGAACATCAACTGATGAGGGACTTTGATTTTGCCCCCAAAATATATAATAGGAGATGATTAATATTCAAACGTGGGGTGTATTAGCATTTTCATGCTGGTGATAAAGACATACCAGAGACTGGGTAATTTATAAAGAAAAAGAGGTTTAATGGACACACAGTTCCACATGGCTGGGGAGGCCTCACAATCATGGCAGTAGGCAAAAGGCACGTCTTACATGGTGGCAGACAAGAGAGAATGAGAACCAAGTGAAAGGGCTTTTCCCTTATAAAACCATCAGATCTCATGAGACTTATTCATGACCACAAGAACAGTATGGGGAAAACCACCCCCATGATTCAATTATCTCCCACCAGGTTCATCCCACAACATGCGGGAATTATGGGAGCTACAATTCAAAATGAGATTTGGGTGGGGACACAGCCAAACCATATCACAGGGACATCTCTATTTTGTTAGCAGATGGTTATTGGAACATGTCTCAGGGCCATCAAGTTGCATAATCCTAGCAGGCATAATTCACATTGCTCATCAAGATAGGTTAAGTGATGCCAACAACAACAACAAATAACTGTGAAATAAATTGTGCAATGCGCTCCATGTTTATTGCAGCACTATTCAAAAAAGCCAAGATTTGGAGCAACCTAAGTGTCTGTGAACAAACGAATGGATAAAGAAAATGGGATACATATACACAATAGAGTACTATTCAGCCATTAAAAAAAGAAAAAAAAAAGAATGGGAGGCCAAGGCAAGTGGATCACGAGGTCAAGAGATTGAGATCATCCTGGCCAACATGGTGAAACCCTGTCTCTACTAAAAATAAAAAAATTAGCCAGGCATGGTGGCGGGCACCTGTAGTCCCAGCTACTCGGGAGGCTGAGGTAGGAGAATGACTTGAACCCAGGAGGCTGAGATTGCAGTGAGCCGAGATCATGCCACTGCACTCCAGCCTGGAGACAGAGCAAGACTCTGTCTCAAAAAAAAAAAAAAAAAGAGAGAAGGTCCTATCATCTGCAACAACATGGCTGGAACTGGAGGTCATTATGTTAAGTGAAATAAGCCAGGCACAGGACAAACTGAATGTTCTCACTTATTTGTGGGAGCTAAGAAAATTAAAACAATTGAACTCATAGAGAGTAGAATGATGGTTAGCAAAGGCTGGAAACAGTAGTTGCGGAAAGGGGTGTAGGGATGGGTAATGGGTACAAAAATACAATTAGAATGAATAAGATCCAGTATTTGATAGCACAACAGGACGACTATAGTCAATAATTTATTGAACATTTAAAAATAAGAGTATAATGGTTTATAACACATAAACCATTGTTTATGCTTGAGGTGATGGATACCACATTTACCCTGATGTAATTATTATACATTTTATGCCTGTAGCAAAATATCTCATGTGCCCCATAAGTATGTACACCTACTATGTACCCACAAAAGTTAAAAATAAGTAAATTGTACAAGTAGTTAAAAAAACTCTTCCTTAATGAAGAAAAGAAACTAGAACCATAATTCTTTTTAATGTATTTATTATTCTTAACTGGTTTAGGATTAGTGTTATTTCTGGCCTTGCAGAAGTACAGGTGTCTATATTTTCCAATTCTCTGGAAGTTTTATTTTATGGTGGTAAAATATATACCAAAAAATTTATTATTGACATTTAGCATATTCACAACGTTGTGTAACAATCACTACTCTCTAGTTCCAGACCATTTTCTGATTTTCTGGAATGATTTGTGTAACACAGAATTCTCTCTCCTTTGAAGGTAACTTTATATCCAACACGTTACTATGCCCATCAAATTTCATTTCTATTGGGCTCCTTCCTCTGTTTCTGAGAGAGATGGAGTGGTCTCCATTTATGACAACAGAATTTATGCATTCTTCTCATATATATATATTTTTATAGAGGTGGGGTCTTGCCATGTTGCCTAGGCTAGTCTCTAACTCCTGAGCTCAGGCAATCCTCCCACCTCGGCCTCCCAAAGTGTTGGGATTACAGACATTGAGCCACCATGCCTGGCCCTCTTCTCATATTTCTAACAGTTCTCACTTTATATATTTCATAGCATGTGGGCATGTCTACAGAAGTTTGTGATCAAAATATTAAATTCTATTCGGATTAGCTCTCTCAACTCAATCTGAGCACCTCCATCTATTATTCGGTAAATTTAATCAACTTATATTTGACTATTGATATATTTTGATGTTTGTCCCCTCCAAATCTCATGTTGAAATGTGATCCCCAATGTTGGAGGTGGGGCCTGGTGGGAGGTGTTTAGGTCATGGGGGGCAGATTCCATGGTGCTTAGATTGCTTGGTGCTGTCCTCAGGATGAGTGGGTTCTCCCTCTGAGTTCACGCGAGATCTGGTTGTTTAAAAGTATGTAGCACCTCCCCACCTCTCTCCTGCTCTTGCTCTCACAATGTGATGTGTCTGCTCCCCTCCGCCTTCCACCATGATTGGAAGCTTCCTGAGGCCTTCACCAGGAGCAGATGCCAGCACCATGCTTCCTATACAGCCTGCAGAACCATGAGCGAATAAACCTCTTACAAATTACCCAGTCTCAGGTGCTTCTTTATAGTAACACACAAATGGACATACACACCTGCCATCTAATTTTGTTTCTTATTTGCCAAGATTCCCTGTTGTTCTCCCCATCCCCAACTGTTCATTCCTTATGTTTGATTTCATTGATGTGGTCATTGCTGTCTTCCCTTTAATGTTTTGGACGTTGGACATCCTTTCTTTCCTCCCAGTGGTCATCCGAAATGCTTAACATGCATATTTAAATGTTCCTTTTCTACCAGCATATTAATCAGTGCTGACCCAGTAAATCAAAAATTTCAGCTCAACTTCACTATTTTCTTAGTTTCTCCATCACTGATCACTCCCACCCCTGCTCCCATGTTGAGATCATTGAGGGCATGAGAGATTCATTCATTCACTGAGCGGGCACTCGATGAGCACATACTGGGCAAATTCCAAGCTCTGGACATGCAGCACTGAATGTGTCTTACAGGATTCCTACCTTCACAGAAGGAGACAAAAATAGAAAAATGTATTCGATGTTAGTCGTTCCCCAATATGGGACGGCCTCGTTGGGAAGGTGACTTGCGAGTGGCAAGGGAACATCAGAGTGTGGGAGGGTCCAAGGGGCATAGAGGGATGAGGGGCAGCAGGCCTGAGTGGGCACTTGCCTGGCAGGGTCCAGGGAGCTGATGGGCAGTGAGCAAGCGGGCCATTGACCTTAGCCATGGCCACATGCTTAACCCAGGTCAGTGGAGTATGGGAAGTGTGGTGGGGAGCGCTGCAGGGAATCAAACAGGCTCGCTGCTCCAAACCACTTCCCTGGTAATCATCCAGACAAATGTCCCAGGTCCCTTCCGCCCTTTGCAGCCACCAAGAAGCTCAGAGTTCCCCCAAACTATCTTCCCTTGGTGGCAGGCTTCTCTGCACATTCTGAGCTGGTTTCCTCCATATTTGTTCTGCTGCATGTCCAATGCAGTCTGCCTTTTTATCCTCAGGAATTCTGCAACATGTTAATATACTCCACCTTTACAGCTTTATTCTTATTTCTTTTCCAAAACTATCCATTTTAAGCAGGTAGTCCCCAAAGATGACTAGCCACACTACCTTCTCTCAAAACAATGCTATAAATACTCACCAACAAAACAATACATGCATTATAAGTTTTATTTATAAGACTGGAACAGACAAGAATATTAGTTTGAGGGTTTTTTCCAATTTAAATTAACTAATAAAGTGGGAAGAATGACACAAAAGCTGCTATTTACAAAAGACAAGTATGATTAAAGAAGGTCAGTTTTTATTCCAAAATAGGAATAATGAGATATACAAAGTGATCATTTTATAAACACTGATCTAAATATTTAATACTCGTGAACTTTTTTTCTTAGGAAAAAAAGATTGACATCAACTCTTCGGCATCATCTTTTACAATCATTTATTCTTGGATTGTTATCCATTAGAGTGCTTATAAATGTCTAGGATAGATGTGTAAGAATGCATTCTGAGGCCAGGTGCCTGTAATCCCAGCACTTTGGGAGGCTGAGGTGGGCAGATCACCTGAGGCCAGGAGCTCAAGACCAGCCTGGCCAACACGGCGAAAACCCATCTCTACTAAAAAAAAAAAAAAAAAAAAAAAAAAAATTAGCTGGGCGTGGTGGTGGGCGCCCATAATCCCAGCTACTTGGGAGGCTGAGGCTGGAGAATCACTTGAACCCAGGAGGCAGAGGTTGCAGTGAGCCGAGATCGCACCATTGCATTCCAGCCTGGGCAGCAAGAGTGAAACTCCGTCTCAAAAAAAAAAAAAAAAAAAAGAATGCATTCTGATGATTACCTTGAACTGTCTTTAAACTTTTCCTTCAAGTTATGTGCCACTTCAAAACCAGTGTGGCATTGAGGGTAGGAGAGTGGGAGAAGGGAGACCTGGACTGCAGAGTCCAGAGATCAGAACTTTGAACTGTGCTTCTAGCTCTTTCCAGCAGTGAGACCTTGGAAAGGTAGACTCTTTGCATCTCAACCTTCTCATCTTTCAAAGGGGAAGAGTAATTCCAATCACACAAGAAAGGATTGAACAAGATGAACAAGATGATCACTGTCCAGGTGCCTGGGCAATGGGTGGCCTCTCAACTGCGGCTTTAAAAACCATTCTGGGCCGGGCACAGTGGTTCACGCCTGTAATCCCAGCACTTTGGGAGGCCGAGGCAGGCGGATCACAAGATAAGGAGATCGAGACCATCCTGGCTAACACGGTGAAACCCCATCTCTACTAAAAAATACAAAAAATTAGCTAGGCATGGTGGCGGGCGCCTGTAGTCCCAGCTACTTGGGAGGCTGAGGCAGGAGACTGGTGTGAATCCAGGAGGCGGAGCTTGCAGTGAGTCGAGATCACCACTGCACTCCAGCCTGGGCAACAGAGCGAGACTCTGTCTCAAAAAAAAAAAAACAAAAAACCATTCTGTCAGCCTGTGAAGGGGTGAGCCCTAAGAAATCCATCTCCCTGCCTCCTCTCTTCTGTTCCCACCTCCTCTCTAGTCAAGTGAGATTCTTCCCTGAGGAACCAAACATCAGTAAGAGAAAATGAGCTACTTCAGGAACTGAAAACTAAACTCTAGTAAATTACAGTCATAAGTCTAGTTCTCATCAAGTATTTTATATATCACTTTGGTTGTTTTCATTGTTTTTTGGTTGTTTTCATTGTTTGTTTCAAGTAAGCAATGTGGTCCTTTCTCCTTTGTAAGGCAAATTTTTGGTCAACCTCTGTTAGCCTCATTTCCTCCTCCCCAACCCCCCCCAGAAAACCCTTTTAGTTTTAAAGAAAGCTTCTTTGCATTTTTGCCCTTTCTAAGAGGTAGGGTATTTACCCTACATTATTTTAATAGGGTCATATTTGCTCTGAAGTAAATCAATTTGTTTAACTTTATTAAATTTGATGCCTTTGGGCTAGCCTCTGAAACAGCAAACTTATAGGCAATTAAATAATTCTTATTAAAACGATCTACTTATTTTTTCTTGTCTCCAGCCTTTACAGTTAAAATGTTCCTTTGGAATATTGCTTTGTAGGAGGTTACAGGAGAACCTACTTGGCTGAAATCCCATCTACTGAAATACTGGCACTGCTACAAAATAACCCAAGATTCTTTAGAACTAAGAGAAAAAAACCAGGTTTGTCCATGGAAGCACACGAATGTCAGGACAGGAAGCAAATATTTGTTCCTCGTGAAACAGACTTTAAAACAGCCGTGGGCAATGGGCTGGCCCAGAACTTGGGAGTCTCAAGTTTTCATTCCCACCCACTGCGGAGTCTTTCCCTGGCTCCCAGGACCACAGCCTTAGGGGCCCACGTGTACTATGAGGGGCTGCGCTGCAGACAGTCCCTGGGGTCCATTCCAGTCAAACACCCCACAGTTCCAGGCCTCCCTTTAGCCTCAACAGCATGAGGGCTCTGAGCACTCATCTCTTCCAGAAAACTCGCCGCTGTCTTCCTCAGATGTGTCGTCCGGTCAGAAAGAAGAGCGGCCGGTCTTCCCTGGCATTGGCGGTCTGGAACTCATCGCGCAGCCGGAACTGCCACTCATCCTCGAGCTCCAGGCGGACAACCGTCTGACGCAGTGAGCTCCGGTCCTGACAGATGACACACAAGGTCGCACCTGTGTGGACAACGGCAGAGGTGCGAGAAGGAAAAAGGTGAGTTTCTCCAGATGAAAGCGGCTGCCTGGATTCTACTTGCAACGGCAAGACAGGGCACTGCTGGGAAGGGCAGAGGCGGCGTCCAAGTCAGCCTCTTGCTTCTTTCAGGATGATGTGCAATCTTAGCGAGACAGGAGTGTGGCTGGGATGGGCAGGTGTGCGGGGGAGAAAACACGGAGGCAGAAGGAAAGCTGAGCAGGGACTGAACTGAGGTGCTGAGAGGAAGGAGACAGGCTGGTCGAATTGCAAACCAAGCATCCTCAGCCCCAGCCAGTAGCTCACATACCCCACCCTACCTACTCCACCTTACAGCTTCATCCCCCTCTTCTGCCACCCATCCAGGCCTGGGACAGCCCCCACTGTCCCATGTGCCGACCACAGGAATTCTCCTTCCTCTCAACTCCCAGCACATGGCGAAACGTCAACCCAGTCTCCTCCACGCTTTCCCTGTCTGCTCCCTCCCCACCTTCGTGTCCAGTCCTCCCTTTAGATGAAATGTTTCCCAAGGCAGAGACTGCTGTAGAAACCTCCTGATCTTTCCCAAGGCCTTAGATGCTGCTGGTGTTCACTCAGTGCCTGCTAGAGAGGAAGGTCAGAGCCAAGGGCCACCAAGGAGAGCGAAGGTCAGCTAGGGATCTGAGCAGGACGGGAAATGCAGACTGGAAATCGTGTTTTCAAGTCATGCAGAACAAGTGCTTGTCATTCTCAACCAAGCTGGCGCAGACAGGAGGAAGGCTGGCGTAAAAGCCAAGGTGGTGTGGGACCTCCCAGGACGAGGAGGAAGACTCGTCTACCAGGGGGAAGAGTGTCAGCCACGACTGGGACACTGATGTGAAGGATTTGGGCTGGAAAAGAGCACAGATGGCTGGTGCGGTGGCTCATGCCAGTAATCCCAACACTTTGGGAGGCCAAGGTGGACAGATCACCTGAGGTCGGGAGGTCAAGACCAGCCTGGCCAAGATGGCAAAACCCTGTCTCTACTAAAAACAAAAAATTAGCCGGGCATGGTGACAGATGCCCGTAATCCCAGATACTCGGGAGGCTGAGGCACGAGAATCACTTGAACCCGGGAGGCAGAAGTTGCAGTGAGCCAAGATTGCACCACTGCACTCCAGCCAAGGCAACAGAGTGAGACTCCATCTCAAAAAAAAAAAAAAAAAAAAAGACAAGAAACACAAAGGCTAAAAAAATGTCTGCAATTCATCTAAAAGAAAGGGGGATGTGTTTTGCCTCTATCCAAACAGGTATAGGGAAAAGAGAGCCCCCGGAGATCAAATCCCAGCTCTCTTGCACGTTCCTGGGTGGCTGAGGCAGTCACTTCCCTCTCTGATCCTCGGTTTACCCATGGGCAAATAAGGACTGGGACCAAAGGTCCCCTCCTCAGGGTACCCAGTGACCACAGCCATTGAAGACAAGGTGCAGGGTTAAGAGTACAAAAGTTACCTTTCAGAAAATGAAACTTTTTCAAAAAGCTAGCTCCCACAAAAGAGTCACAGAGGTACAGCAGCAGTCCGCTGAACAGCAAGTCCGAGCAGCTGATGTTTAAAGAGTGGGGCCTGGAGCTCACATAGCAAACAGAAATCTGAAAAAGAAGAAATCTAAGAGAGAGCACCGTTTTCTATGAAATGCTCAGTAGTGTTTGCATCTAGTAAATACCAACTGCTTGGTCCAGCTCAAGATTTTTGGGGGGCCAGAGCCAATATTTTCATGTTATTTCCAAATCTGTATCTGAAAAATCAATCCTGGAAGTTTTATCCAGATTTATCTAGTCATGAGTTCATCTGAGAATCAGAATATTTAGGCGGGACGCAGTGGCTCACACCTGTAACCCCAGCATTTTGGGAGGCCGAGGTGGGTGGATCACCTGAGGTCAGGAGTTGGAGACCAGCCTGGCCAACATGGTGAAACCCCATCTCTACTAAAAATACAAAAATTAGCCAGGCATGGTGGCACATGCCTGTAGTCTCAGCTACTTGGGAGGCTGAGGCAGGAGAATCACTTGAACTTGGGAGGCCGAGACTGCAGTGAGCCGAGATTGTGCCATTGCACTCCAGCCTGGGCGAGAAGAGTGAAACTCCATCTCAAAAAAAAAAAAAAAAAAAAATGTTTGGGCATCAGAATTGGGCTGGCTTCCTATCTTCTTACTTCCGGGCAAAGCATCTCAGCTCTCTCAGCTGAATGGCAAAAGCTATAAAGTGGGGTCAACCCCGAGACGAAGGAGCTGAGGACTTAGGATTCAGAGTCCCAGATTCCAGTCCATCGGTTCTAGAGATTTCTCTGAATTAGGGATTCGACAGCACCTCCTCTGAAAGTCACCTGAGATCCCAGGTTAAGGTAACAGTCGACAGACAGCACTGGGTGGTCATGGTTCTTCAGGGAGAGCGGGAAGAAGTGGTGGCTGTGGTGCTGCAGGAACTTCTCCAGCAGGAGCTGGGCGGGTGCCGCGAGGAAGGTGTGCTTGCTGTCCGGGGCACAGATGTACTGGGCCGGCACGACCGCCGCGGAGTTATCGGACACCTGCACGGGAAGCGGGGGGGTCAGGCCACTACCGCCCTGAGGAGCGAGGACCTTCCCACGGCTTCTGGGCAGCATGGGGTGGCCCAGAATGGAAGCTTGTGTCGCTCAGGGGAATAAACTGAGAACACATACTTCAAGAATAAACTTCTCTGTTGAGAAAGATTAGGTTTTACTCAAGGGAAACATGCAAGAGACATGTTCAAATGAACCAACCCAATCAGTAAGAATTAAAGACACTGATCATTCCATGCAGGAAACCGGCTTTCCGGTCTAGAGAAAACAGGAGAACCCACGGGCCTGGGGGATGCAGGCCTCTGGGAGTGGCCAGCTCCCCACCAGAGATCCTGTCCTGGTCCCGCCCAGCCCCGGGGCTCTTCCCACCCACAGCCGGCATCTGAGCTACAGATCTTGCTCCATCACCAACACGTTTACATCAGACTCTCACTGGCTTCCCTCCTGTGAGTCCTAGAGAAAAGTCTGGAACTTTCCCATAGCTGGGAAGGCCTGCCTACTTCCCCAGCTCCTCCCCGCCACCCTCCTCCCCTTCCTCCATACTGACCTCCTCACTCCTACCCTTCTGCACCTTCACCCACTGAAGGCATCCTGTCCCTGTCCCTGCCTCTGTCCCTGCCCCTGCCCGTGCCCTTGCCCCTGCCTCTGTCCCTGCCCATGCCCCTGTCCCTGCCTCTGTCCCTGCCCATGTCCCTGCCCCTGCTTCTGTCCCTGTTCATGTCCCTGCCCCTGCCTCTGTCCCTGCCCCTGCCCGTGCCCCTGCCCCTGCCTCTGTCCCTGCCCCTGCCCGTGCCCCTGCCTCTGTCCCTGCTCATGTCCCTGCCCCTGCCCTTGCCTGGGCATGTGGCTCACTCTTTTCCTCCAGGTCTCTGCTTTAATGTCACTTCCCTGGGAACTCCCACAGACTCAGGTCTCCCCGCGACACACAGTTCACTTTTGTGGTGCTTCTCCTGATGGTCCTTAACTAGCCACGTGTCTGACATCTGCCCCGGCTGCTGGGCTGTGTACTCCTGAGCATGGGGATTGGCTGCTCAGTAAGTATTTAATGAATAAATGAAAACAATGCAGTGATTTCACTCACGTGAAAGATTGTAAGACATGACTAGCTTCCTTATGTATAACCAATATGCAATCAAAAGTAGTAGAAAATTAAGATTATGTTCAAATAATAAAGATAAAATACCTAAGAGTTTAAAAATGACACTGAAGGACATAAAAGGAGAGTTTGTTTTAAAGGCACGTCTGGCCCTTTGATGGAGACATGGTAAGTCTGTTTTCTCTGATTAAACAACAAACCTCACACAATTTTAAGATCTCAGTGATGTTGTAAGTGGGGGCCTTTTATTTAAAGGTCTTGTTACTTTGCAAGAGAAATGAGGAGAGGCCCCGCACTGCTGGAAAAGGCGCAGTACCTGCCTCTGGGGGTCAATGAAGATGGAGCTGGTGTCCCAACTCAGACCCAGCCCACCTCAGCGTAGCTAACTCTGTCAACTCAGCAGTTGACAGAGATGAGGAGGGAAAGAGGCTGGGAAAGGCAGCTGGTGGCATTAGGGCAGGATCAAGACAGACAGAAGTGACAGAGAAAGGGGCTCTGGCCCATAGGACCGGGGAGAGCTTCGGGCAGAGACACACCTGCTGCATTGCTTCCCGGAAGACACAGAGCTATCAAGACTTGCTGTGATTGTACATCTTAATTCCCCAGGCCTGCTTAGCTGGAACACACGTAATCGCACCAGGTCCCTCCCCACCCCGAGGCTGCCCAGTGGACACATAGTGTGACTATGGGGCCAGCCTGCAGAGCCATTCAAATAGTTATGCAACCAGGCACCATCCCAGGGGCCCAAGGAAGAGCGTGGCCTGAGACCTCACCCAGCTGGGGCGGGTGAGAACACACAGGAAGGCTTGGTTGGAGCCTTGCCCCCAGCAGAAGCTTGTGGGATACTGGTTAATATCAGAGGTAGAAGAGAGACCCCACCGAGCCTGTCATTTCCCAGGGCTCAATGCCAATTAAAAACCTTTACTGACCCCACCCAGTAGGGCCCCGCCCCATGCGCTTGAAAGAGACACGGCCTCCCCCGATTGCTCCTACCCTCAGTGTGCGTGCCAGGGCGGCCCAGGCGGTGGACACAGAGGCCTGCCCAGCAGCGAGGAGCTCACCTTGGACGTGATGTGGAAGGACCTGTGGCCGCCCACCACGATCTGCTTCTTCATCACGCTGAAGCGGTTGAACCGGCAGAGCAGGAGGCCGGCGCTGTGCACTCGCAGGTTGAAGTCTACATCGTCACACAGGAACCTACTCAGGGCCAGAGGAGGGGTGGGTCTGATGGGGCACGGCTCACACCCTCCGTCACTGCCCCCAGCACCTAGCGTGTGGGTCCCTGTCGTAGGGGGCTATGAAGGTGGAGTGGGCTTCATTCTTGCCTCAAGACCTTCCTTACTCTAGGGGAAACGTAAGGCAAAACAGACAAGGAAAATCCACAGGACAAACAGGGCCATCTCTGCACGGGAAAGGCAGTGTGTACCTCACGCTTCAACCACACGAGGACTGCCCGGTGGTGAGCAGAGGCCAAGGGCCAAGTGCACGTGAGAAACGTTACCAACACGACCTCGCGCATCGGTGAAAAAGAAAGCAACAAAAAACCTCCGCGGGTAAAAACATGAGCCGCGTTTTACAGCTGAGAAGAATAGGGCTCGGAGGTGAGTGGCCTGCCTGTGCTCAAAGATGATACACAGCAGAACCCGGGTTCCCAGAGGCCCAGTCAGCCTGGCTCCAAAACCCACCCTCTTCCAGCAGCTGACGCAGGCTGTGGCCCAGTGCCCGGTGCAGACAGGCCCTCCATGGACACTGAGCAATTGAATCCTCTGGAGATGGGAGCACATCTGTGACTAGATATGTACAGAAACCTACGGAAATTATCATTTTCTTCCGTGCTAAAGCTCCTAGAAAGCAATGTATTGGGAGAATGAACCGAAAAGGCAAGAAAAAAAAAACCCACACAGTCCAATGTAACTCACTCAAAGCATCATGAGAATTGGTGAATGAAGCTGAATGATCTGTGAATACTCAAAATTATTCAGCACTAAAAAAACTGGGACAACGGAGAGCAAGGCCAGGCCAGTGCTCACCGCCAGGACGCCTCTGCAGCCCCAGGCTGCCCTCACTCAGGACTCTGCGCCCCCAGGGCCGCCGCCTCCTCCACCCCGGGTGCAGGCGCTCACCGGTTCTGGTTGTACTGCACGTTCTGGGTCAGGTCCACGTTCAGGATGATGAAGTTGTGCACGTGGCAGCGGGAGAAGGGCTCTCGCACCTCGCTGGCCCGGGTCTTGCTGGACCACTTCCGCAGGCCCAGCAGGGCGTAGTGCGTGATGTTGGGGGCAGCCTCAATGTGCTGCATGATGTGCTTCAAAGACACGTTCCTTTCCGACCAGGAGAACTCCCTGCTCAAAGGAGGGAGAGTGAGCCCCTAGGCTGACACCAAGCAGCAGCAAGGCCCTTGGGACCAGGCAGTGTGGCACCGGCTCTGAGACTGCCGTGAACACCTGCACAGGCCGGTACCCTGCACAGGCCCCCAGGGGCCAGGCACCCTGCTGGGCGCTTCCCACGGGCACTCATTTCTTCTATGTGCTGAACACATTTGCAGACCATAATTTAGTCAATTCTCACAACAACCCCATGGCATAGGTATTAATCGCAGATGAGGAAACTAGAACCCAAAATGATTTAGCCATTTGCTTAAAGTCACACAGCAAATACAAATAAAGCTAGGAGTCAGCAGTCAGGCTAGCGAGGAGGGGTGGGGCTGGGGGCAGCAGGAAGGGAGTTTCTGGGGGGCAGCAATGTCCCTTTCTTAATATTGGAGTTGGTTAAATGAATGTGCTCAGCTTGGGAAAAGTTCTGTATATGTATTATACTTTCCTTTTTGTCTATATATTAAATGGATAGTGTGATTTTCTGTATTATACTTCAATAACAATTTTTTTTTTTTTTTTGAGACAGAGTCTCGCTGTGTTACCCAGGCTGGAGTGCGGAGGCACCATCTCCACTCACTGCAAGCTCCGCCTCCCGGGTTCACACCATTCTCCTGCCTCAGCCTCCCGAGTAGCTGGGACTACAGGTGCCCGCCACCACGCCTGGCTAATTTTTTTGTACTTTCAGTAGAGACAGGGTTTCACTGTGTTAGCCAGGATGGTCTCAATCTCCTGACCTTGTGATCCACCCCACTCTGCCTCCAAAAGTGCTGGGATTACAGGCATGAGCCACCACACCTGGCCCAAAGACAACTTTTTAAAATTAAAAGCAAGCCAGGCTTGGCATGTGAGCTCACTTTTACCACACCCAGGGCTCTGGGAACCACACCCACCCCTTCTACTATGAGGCCCTCTGGTCTTCCGGGGTGGGCGCACTCCCCACACAGAGAGTGCACACTCGTTGGTCATCCTTCGTAGGGTGGCAGTGCTGTCAGGCCACCTCACCTGCTTCTCTCCCCAGCAGAGTCGACATCCACCACATTCCACATCACGCAGGAGTCATCAGAGATCACGATGAAAGGCCAGATGTCCTGCGGCTTGATCCCCAGCTCCTCCTGCCGGTTCCGCTCAAGCTCCAGGTTATGGTACGACAGCTCCTTGATGAGGAAATGGGCGGCACCTACAGTGGGCGAAGCAACTGGACTCAGGGCTGTCTCACACCCACACCCACAGCAGGCAGACCCCAGGCAGACCTGCCGCCAAGGCCGCCCAGACAAGCCAGCTCCGACCTTCCTGACATGCATCACCTGTCACAGAACACGGCCCACGGGCTAGGGAGAGAAAACTACAGGGAGAAAAACACTCCTCTCCAGGTGGAACACACATTTGCTTTCTTATGCTTTCTTCTCCAACCATTGAAAATATCAATTTGGCCAGGCACAGTGGCTCATGTCTATAATCCCAGCACTTTGGGAGGCCAAGGCAGGCAGATCACCTGAGGTCACGAGTTTGAGACCAGCTTAGCCAACATGGTGAAACCCCGTCTCTACAAAAATACAAAAGTTAGCTGGGAGTCATGGTTGGTGTCTGTAATGCCAGCTACTCAGGCAGCTGAGGTGGGAGAATAGCTTGAACCCGTAAGACGGAGGTTGCAGTGAGCCGAGATTATGCCATTGCACTCCAGCCTGGGCGACAGAGCGAGATTCCATCTCAAAAAAAAAAAAAAAGAACAAAAGAAGGAAAATATCCATTAAATGGATAACCAAACACTGGGGCCGGGCGGAGACTGCATAGAAAAGTCAAACAAAATGAAAATAGCTTTAAAAGTCCAAAAGTAAAAGACTTGATGTCACATGTTTAACTTTCGTCTCTAGAATACTCTCTCAAGTGTTCGTTCACAGGAGTTTGACTGAGTAGATGATGTTAAAGGACACTCACCAACTCCAGCGCTGTTGAAGATACTGGGGAGCACCAGCATGATGTGGTTGGGCCAGTATTTCTTATAAATCGCCATCTCGTATTCCTTGACGACCAGCACATGCAAATGGCTGGCACCATCCATTGCATGGTACAGATTAAAGAGCCCATGTTCGTGACGGCCAGTGGTTGGAGTGAATGTTGGGCTTTTTATATATTCATGGCTCTGCAAAGTACAGGTATCATGAGGTAGAGTGTTTGTAAATGTGGCCACAATTAGTCCCTTGACATGACTTCGCAGCATTTTCCATCTCAGAATGATGACCATTTCCATACTGCTGGAATTTTCAGCCTTGTGACTTGCTTTTCCCAGTAAAAGGCAGGAAAAATGGCCTTGTGCCAGTCCTGGGCATAGCCTCAAGATGACTTACATGTTCCACTCCCTCTCAGAACTCTCCCATGCACAAGCCCGGGCTAGCCTGCTGGACGATGAGAGACCACTTGGAGGAGAGCTGAACAGCCTAGCTGAGGCCACCAGCCAGCCCGCAGACAACCTGCTGGCTCACTGTCAACACGAGTGAGTGAGTACAACCAAGCCCAGAAAACCACCTGGCTGAAGCAAGCCCAACCTGCTAGCCCACAGATCCCAAAGCTAATGCTTATTTGGGAATGGTGTGTTAGGCAACAGAAACTAACTGGCATATAGCAATTAACCAAATTCATTACCCTCTCATATTAGAATCTAATGTTATGCCCAGAGTACTCATTATTCATGCATGCCTTGCATTTTCCATACACTAGGAACACACAACACCCCTAATCGCTGCCCCATAGAGCTTAGCTATCCACTCGGGTTGTTGTATCTTTTATGTAAATAACTCTTTTCTTCAACTCCTTCCTTAACAATAAGTTCATCTGGCAGAGGTAGGCCCTCTGCTCCCTCTGAATTCCTCAAAGCACCTGCCAAACACTGTGAAGCACTGGTGCTCACGGCCAGCTCCGCCAGGAAGGCTGGAAGGTGAGTGGAGTGGTGGAGAAACCCCAGCTCTCATATTTCATCCATGGAATTTCACCGCAACACCCAACCCCAGCCCGTGGGTTAGGAGGTACCTTACAACGAAGGCCTGTTGGGTACATTACAAATATTTTCATTGCTTAATAACAGGCTGCTGGGTCTGAAAGGCCAGGTGCAACTCCACAGGTGCCTGGCACTCTGGAGAAGGAAAAGCAGCTTCTCCACATGGCCCGCCTTGAGTGGGGCTGGGTAAGGAGCAGCCAGCTGACTCTGAGGTGAGCAGGTGAGCACTGTCAAACCAAAAGCTCTACAAGGAGCATCTTTGTAAGAATGGTCAGAGACAATGGAACATTCAGAACAATCTCTTCAAAAGATAAAAGGAAATGTGTCTTTTAGAGAGACACACTGAGATATCTGTATCTACAGGTATAAATATCTACAGATAGATGCCATGATTTGAGGTCTGGGATTTACTTCCAAACAAAACAGGAAGGAAGAAGAGGAGAGAGGGACAGATGAAACAGGGCTGGCCATGAGTTAGCAATTGCCGGAGTTGGTAATGGGTTCTAGAGGATTCACTGTACTATTCTACCTAAGCCTACGCGAAATGTTACCTGGCAGAGCATTCAAGAAAAGATGGAGCGGATGAACAACTACCCAGCTCCTGTTATCTTCCAAGCACAGAGCTAGGGCCTTTCATCAGTTATTCCAAATAGTTTTCACCACAAGCTTTTGCAAGTTACTACTGTTCAACACTACAATGAGGAAATCAAGGCTTGCAGATACTGAGTGACATGTTCAAATACACAACTAGTAAATGGTAGATCAAGGCTGAGGCTTGAATTGGAGTGACTCCAGAGCCTGTGTGCGACACCAGCCTCCTCCAAGTTCAGTCCCTGTATCGGTGCCTGCACTCCCTCATCAGGCAGCTCTGTCTCTAGTCCCCCGCTCAGTCCCCACTTGAAGCCACTTGGATCTGCCCCACTAGGTCTCTGAGCCAGTACCTTGTCTGTCACGAGGGGCAGTCGCATGCTCTCCAGCTGGCCTCCAGGTTGGCTGAAGACAAAGTGGTGCTCCTTGGACTTGGGGATGATGAAGTGCAGCTGGATCTCCTCTCCTAGCATGGAGTAAGAGAAGGCAAAGGCGTGCAGGGTGGACTCATACAGCTGGGGTGTGGGGGAAAGGACAGAGCTTGCCGTCAGAGTCCGGCCTGCTTTCCAGAAGGCCCCAGGCCCACCCTGCTGTGACAATGTGCACTTCACGGTCACCTCTTCCCTACAGCACAAGAAACCCACAGGGTGACTCCAGTGAAAAGTGTAGACACCCAGGTCTGTTGACAGGTCAAGCACGCCCGAGACCACACAGCCACGGCGAGAGCCTGCTCCCATCCTCAGTCTGCATGGGGCCTCACCCCGCTGTGCCGCGCAGGCAGCAAGCTTTTTGGTCCCCGTGGCTTTGAACCAGAGCCCTGTTCTGGGTCACCAACTAAAGCATTCATGCTACAGAGCTCATTTGTAATTCTAATACGTGTATTTTTCCATCACAGTTACATGCAATCGCATATTAACACTAGCTGCATATGCTTGGACACTCCCATAACACTTCTCGCCTGGCACCGTTCTGTCCTGTGTGCTGCCATTAACAATCCTACAAAGCAGTACTGTCATCATCCCCATTTTACAGATGTGGAAACTGCCATTCAGAGACCTTGGGCTCACTCCTGTCACCAAGTCTGGCTGTGCCCTTAGTCACCTCCTCCAGCCTCCCATTTCCCAGGAGCCTCACACCCCACATCTGCGCACGTGCCCCTCTGGGTGTGACTTCCAGCCCAGCTTTGCCCTCAGCTTGAACATCCTCTTAGGACCCCACCGACTCACAGCCCTCCCTACTGACATCCCCTCCTAGCATGTGCTCTGTATGCATCCCAGGGTCCCCAGGGGAGGAGGCGGACGAGCACACACTGCTTTAATCTCTGCCATGGCTCTGCTAGACCCACAGAGCCCTTTCTTTGGGAGCAGAGATGAGGGACAAAGGGATTTTGACTGGGGGAGGCAGTTAAGGAGGACACACTGAGGCAGTTTCATAAAAAAGGTCAAGGGAGCCTTGGAAAAGAAAACAGAATGAGCAGGTGCGGGCCACATGGAGACGGCAGCCAGTGGGTCACACGGCCTCTGCACCAGCGCCAGCTGGTTTCAAGCCCCCTCAGCGTCCCAGGCCTCCTCGTCTTCCACTGTGGCCCCCAGACCTGCACACCCCTGAGAACACAGGCCAGGCGCAGCCCAGCCGGCTGCCTCTCCTCCTCCTCTGTGCTCCGGTGTCTGTTGATGCAGCCCGAGGTCCTGATGGCACCACCCACTCCCGACACTGACAGGGATGACTGGGGACTGACACCCTTCAGTCCCTTTCAGTTCCCTACATTTCAAAATCAAGGACGTGTTTTCACATATGCTTTTGTTTGCCTTGAAAGAAAAACTACATCTCCAAGAAACAAAATGTTAGGAGAGTTTATCTGGAACAAATGGGATTACTGATTATTTTGACCCTTAAAAAACTGCTTATATGTTCTTTCTTTCATCTACAGTACAATTGCATACTCAAACAATGAGTGCTGCGTCCCCGGCAGCCAAGCTCAAAGCCAGGCAGACAGGGGCTGTTTCCCTCTGCAAAAGGGATGGAAAGAGAGGCCAGTGCTCTTGCCTCAGGCCTTTCTGAAAGCAGCCCAAGACATCAGCTGCCCTACACGCCTCTGCTCCCCAGCCAGGCATCTGACTAGCTCCCGCCAACTCTGGTCCTCTCCCTCCGCCCCTCTCTCCCTTGCTTGGGTCTGAAATGAAAAGAAATACTCCATTTAAAATAAATCCTCTCCCCTGTTTATAAATAACCAGCCTCCCAGGCACTCCATACACCTCTATGGGACTAAGAGACCAGTCTAAACACAGCTCTGCCCACACTGGGCTCCACTTGGAGTTCCTGCTGAAAGAGTCCTCGTTCCTCTCCACAGTGCCCACCAGGCGTTTTGTGGTCTGGCCTCTGCCTACCCTCCGAGTTTCGTGGCTGAGTGTACCCACCCCAAAGTCTGGGTTCCAGAAACACCCAACCCACATCACTTCCCATACCCCGGAAACCCCACCTCCCCTCTCCCACACATGCTGTCCCTCTCCCTTCATCTTATTAATTCTTGGCCCCTTGGCAAATTCTTATTAATTCTTCCAAATCTTCTCTCTTCCGCTCCCCACCCAAACAGGATCCTCATTTATAAAACAGGGACAATGAAATTTTAGTGTGAAGTAAATAGGACACTAGACAGGACAGTTCCCATCCAGTGCACCGTGAGTGGCCTGCAGGTGTGGCTTCAGGTGACCCACCAGAGCCTGAGGCAGCCAGAGCCCTGGGTCAGGAGCCTCATCCATTTCTATGTGTCCAGGATAAATATTTTCTATTGCATAAAAGGTTGGGAGAGATTGATATATAAAAAGTGCCTAGGCACATTACCTAGCATGCAGTAGGTGCTCAATAAATGCAAATTCCTCCTCTTATCAATGGATTTCTGTGCCTCAACCATAGTACTCTTTTTGCCTGCTTCACATCATTATGTTTTGCTTATGTGCACATCTCCCTCCTAGTCTGAGTGTGGAGGATGGGGACAGAGTTGATTCAGCTCTGCACCCCCAGTACCTGGTACAGAATAAGCACCTGGTGAGCATCTGCTGCATTGGACTAACTTCTGCTAAAGATGATGACCACTTCCACGGCTGGGTAACTTGGCCACTGATAAACACACAACCCCAGGAGAACCATGGTGCTCTAGTTCCAGCAATAATTCCACAGACAATTGAAGGGAACAGAGGATGCAAATAGACCAGGAATCCAGGGCTTCCAGAACTCTCTATCTCCTACTCTGGAATGAAAGCGTGAGAGAGCAGGGGAATGGACGATGTGGGCCAAGGTGAAACGCCTGGTGGGGAGCTGCTAGGGCCTACCTGGTAGCGGGGGTGGAAGCCCATGTACTGGTGGCACTGCTCGCAGTGGTGGTAAGTGTTGTATGCTGCGTACTTGGACAGTCTCATCCGTGCCGTCTGACGCCGCACATAAAGGTCCTCCGGCTTCCGGGACATCCCTCTGTCTGCACCAAATTCCCCAGGATTACAAAGCAGCAGGGAGCAAAGCAAATATTATCCCCTGCCTGCTCAAACAGAAACCAAAATGCTCAAAATGCCCAGACGACAGGATTCTGTTCTGTTGGGGAGGACTCCCTCTCACCTCCCTGGGCCCTGATGTGACAGCTGGTCAAAGGAGACAATGAAGGACCACAAAAGTGTCAGTGGAATAAACTAATTAAGGCACTGTCCATGTCATGTCTTACTGTAGACTAAAAACATTTCATCAGCACCTATGTAAAGATCCACTATACAATTTAAATCGATTGCCAACTTAACATGCCAGCACTGAATGCAGACGAACTGCCCCTTGTTTTTCTTTTTTTGTTTGGTTTTTGGAGACAAGGTCTTGCTCTGTCACTCAGGCTGGAGTACAGTGGCATGATCTCAGCTCACTGCAACCTCCGCCTCGCAGGTTCAAGTGATTCTCCTGCCTCAGCCTCCTGAGTAGCTGGGATTACAGGTGCATGCCACCACACCTGGCTAAGTTTTGCATTTTTTGTAGAGATGGGGTTTTGCCATGTTGGCCAGGCTGGTCTCGAACTCCTGACCTCAGGTGATCCGTCCACCTCAGCCTCCCAAAGTGCTGAGATTACAGGCGTGAGCCACCACATCTGGCCCCGGCTTGTTTTTCAAATGACCTGGCCGATTAAGATGTTAACACTCTGCCTTCATTAGAGACTGGCCTACAAGAAGGATCCTTGGTGCAAGGGATCTATTCTGATAGCAAAGATGATAAAGTTGTTGGTTTAAAATGGAGTCTCGTGGGTCACTGATATGGTTTGTCTGTGTCCCCACCCAAATCTATCTTGAATTGTAGCTCCCATAATTCTTACATGTTGTGGGAGGGACCTGATTGGAGATAACTGAATCATGGGGGCAGTTTCCCTAATACTGCCCTCATGGTACAGAGTAAGTCTCACAAGATGCGATGGTTTTATAAGGGGTTTCCCCTTTTGCTGGGCTCTCATTCTCTCTTGCCTGCTGCTATGTAAGACGTGCCTTGCGCTTTCCACCATGATTGTGAGGCCCCCTCAGCCACGTGGAACTGTGAGTCCATTAACCCTCTTTTTCTTTATAAATTACCCAGTCTCAGGTATGTCTGTCAGCAGCAGTGTGAAACGGACTAATACAGTCATTTCCTTTCTCATGGCATTTACCAAATCTTTCTAATCTAAGTTTATAATCGCACTGGCCCCGGTACACTGCAGTGTCAGCACACCACAGATGTTGGGGATGCCTAAGGGGGAGGGAAAAATCAAGACATCGGGGGAGGAGAGGTGAACACGTGTACCCGTTTTGACAATTCCAAATTAGTAAGTAAACATACACATCTTTTATCTTATATTAACCAGAGTCTTCAGAATATTCCAATAGTGACAAATCAGCAAGGGTGTCATCATCATCACTTAGCACTTCCTGAGCAACACTCTTCAATTCACAGGTTTCCATTCCTCCCTTCCTCATACAGGGAGGTGGTGATCTCAGTTCTGTACTACGTATGGCAGGTTAATTCGTCACCACCTGATTTTATGCCTAACAAAATCCAGCTCGTCCCTTCAAGAGGCTGTGCCCATGCACTTTGGAAGGTGAAATGAGAGATTCAAAGTCTGACCTTCACTCTTTATACTCTGATAGTGTGAACAAATCAGGCTGGCATCTTCATACTTCGGGTCATGAATGATGTAGTCAAAGGGCAACTTCTTGAACAGCTCCAGGTCTGGCCAGGGGTCGCTAAGCTGGAGATAATGCCAGTCAGATTCTTCTCTGAGGTCTACAAGATTGGTAGAAACATAGATGTGACAAAATAGGAAGTGAAAACGATTTACAGTCATGCGTCGCTGAACAACACAGAATACGTTCTGAGAAATGTGACATCAGGCGATTCTGTCACTGTGCTAACATCCTAGAGTGCACTTACACACCTACACGGCACAGCCTGCTACACACTAGGATATGTGGTGTAGCCTACCGGTCTTGGGCTACAAACCTCTGAGCATGGATGTCCAATCTTTTAGATTCCCTGGGCCACATTGGAAGAATTGTCTTGGGCCACACATAAAATACACTAACACCAATGATAGCTGTTGAGCTTAAAAAAAAAAAAATTGCAAAAAGAAATCTCATAATGTTTTCAGAAAGTTTACAAATGTATGTTGAACCACATTCAAAGCTGTCCTGGGCCACATGCAGCCCGTGGGATGGACAAGCTTGCTATATAGCACGTTATGGCACTAAATACTGCAGGTAATTGTAACACAATGTGAAGCATTTGTGTATCTTGGCCAGGCGCGGTGGCTCATGCCTGTAATCCCAGCACTTTGGGAGGCTGAGGTAGGTGGGTCACCTAGGGTCAGGAGTTTGAGACCAGTCTGGCCAACATGGTGAAACCCCGTATTTACTAAAAATACAAAGATCAGCCAGACATGGTGGTGGGTGTCTGTAATTCCAGCTACTCAGGAGGCTAAGGCAGGAGAATCACTCGAACTCAGGAGGCAGAGGTTGCAGTGAGCCTAGATCTCGCCATTGCACTCCAGCCTGGGTGACAAGAGCAAAACTCCATCTCAAAAAAAAAAAAAAAGAAAAAAGAGAATTTGTGTATCTAAACACAGAAAAGGCATGGGGGAAATATGGTATAAAAAATGTAGAAGGGTGCACTATACCGGGCACCCATCATGCCCGGGGCTTGCAGGACTGGCAGTTGCTCCGGGTGAGTCAGTGAGTAAGCAGTGAGCAAATGTGAAGGCCTGGACATGGCCGTGTATTACTGGAGACTTTACACTCTCCTCTTAGGATACACTCGATTTATAAACAATATTTTTCTTTCTTCAATAATAAGTTAACCGTAGCTTACTATAACTTTTTTTTTATGATTATACTTTAAGTTCTAGGGTACATGTGCACACGTGCAGGTTTCTTACATATGTATACATGTGCCATGTTGGTGTGCTGCACCCATTAACTCGTCATTTACATTAGGTATATCTCCTAATGCTATCCCTCCCCCCACCCACTCCCCACAATAGGACCCGGTGTGTGATGTTCCCCTTCCTGTGTCCAAGTGATCTCATTGTTCAATTCCCACCTATGAGTGAGAACACACGGTGTTTGGTTTTCTGTTCTTGCGATAGTTTGCTGAGAATGATGGTTTCCAGCTGCATTCATGTCCCCACAAAGGACACGAACTCATCCTTTTTTTATGGCTGCATAGTATTCCATGGTGTATATGTGCCACATTTTCTTAATCCAGTCTGTCACTGATGGACATTTGGGTTGATTCCAAGTCTTTGCTATTGTGAATAGTGCCACAATAAACATACGTGTGCATGTGTCTTTATAGCAGCATGCTTTATAATCCTTTGGGTATATACCCAGCAATGAGATGGCTGGGTCAAAAGGTATTTCTAGTTCTAGATCCTTGAGGAATCGCCACACTATTTTCCACAATGATTGAACTAGTTTACAGTCCCACCAACAGTGTAAAAGTGTTCCTATTTTTCCACATCCTCTCCAGCACCTGTTGTTTCCTGATTTTTTAATGATCGCCATTCTAACTGGTGTGAGATGGTATTTTATTGTGGTTTTGATAACTTTTTAACTTTATAACCTTTTTAACTCTTTGACTCTTTTGTAATAACACTTAGCTTAAAACAAATACATTGTACAACTGATCAAAAATGTCTTCTTTCTTGATATCCTCATTCCATGAGCTTAATATTTTAATTTTTCTACTTTTATTTGTTTTTTATTGTTGTTGTCATTTTTCTTGAGACAGAGTCTCGCTATGTCACCCAGGCTGGAGTACAGTGGCACCATCTCAGCTCACTGCAACCTCCACCTCCCGGGTTCAAGCGACTCTCCTGCCTCAGGCTTCGGAGTAGCTGAAATTACAGGTGCATGCCAACACATCCGGCTAATTTTTGTACCTTTAGTAGAGACGGGGTTTCACCATGTTCGCCAGGTTGGTCTCAAACTCCCAGCCTTGCCCCACTAGAAGGTCTTTAGGGGCAGTAATAGTCATGGAGCTGTCATCTCCTATGAGAACAATGCCTTCTTCTGAAGTCTCTCCTGAAGGACCTGCCCAAGGCTGTTCTACAGTTAACTGCTTTTTAATAAGTAGGAGTATAGTACCATAAAAGTATGGTAAATACATAAACCAGTAACAGCTGTTTATAATTATCAAGTGCTATGTACTGTACATAATTGTATGTGCTAGACTTTTGACAGTACTGGCAGTGCAGGTTTATTTACACCAGAATCGCTACAAACACTTGAGTAATGCCTCTTGCCACAGCATTCCGATGACTACGATATCACTAGGTGATAGGAATTTTTCAGTTCCCCTAGAATCTCATGGGACCAGTGTCACAGATGCAGTCTGTTGACCAAAACATCATTATGTGGTGCACGACTACATTTTAAATGTGCACAAAGGATGATGCTTGGAGTGCAATTGTTATTGAGTCCGTGGGCTGCTGGGACACCCCATTGTATCTGCAAGGCTCCTGACACATATTCCATTTTCAGGATTGTTCTAATGAGGCAAGAACGTGGATTCAGAGCTATCTCCATCCAGAGGAACAGCCTTGTGCTGTTTGCTGTGAGAATGGCTTTGCTCTCCTGTCCTAAGTCTGACTTCCACTCCGGCCAGAGTCCTGACCCAGAGGACCTCAGCCCTGTGCTTCACTCCAGCCCGTCTCCCCAGGTGACCACACTGGTGGCCAAAGCCAGCAAAACCTGCATAGCTTCCTTTCTTGCCTCTATCTAAATGCTCCCCAGCCAATATGGCTCAGCTCCTGTCACTCCACCTGTAGAAAGGCTCTTGGAGTGCTCCAGCCCAGGGCCTTCTCCCTTCTGGTGCCAACAACATTCGTAGTCCAAACCAGTTTTCCATTTACCATGTCTCATCTCACATGGTGATCATTGTAGTCTATGGTGCTTACTAAATGTCTGTCAGCTAAAAGGTAGAAAAATCTAGTTGGCCCAACTCAAATTATAAAACATGTTGATTATATTAAATACATGTCCTACTATAGTGCACACATGGGCAGAGTGCATGTCCATAGGAAGGCAGGGGAGAAATGCCTATGAATATTTAATAGGTTTTGGTCAAGCATGGTGGCTCACACCTGTAATCCCAGAACTTTGGGAGGCTGAGGTGGGTGGATCAGTTGAGGTCAGGAGTTCGAGATGAGCCTGGCCAACATGGTGAAACCCTGTCTATACTGAAAATACAAAAATTAGCTGGGCATGGTGGCACATGCCTATAATTCCAGCTACTCCAGAGGCTGAGACAAGAGAATCACTTGAACCTGGGAGGTGGAGGTTGCAGTGAGGCGAGATGGTACCACTGCACTTCAGCCTGGGCAACAGAGCTAGACTCTGTCTTAAAAAAAAAAAAAAAAAGGTCTTGGTGCTCTGTGTGTGTCACATTTAATCCCTATAAAACCCTATAAAACAGAAATTATCCCTATTCAACGAAAGAGATAAGATTTAAAGAATGGGCTTTATCATTGAACAAACTGGGTTCAGATTCTGTCTTCATCACTGGTATGTCCAAGAAAGAAAGGAGACAAATTCAGCAGGGCTGCAGACTTCACCTGAAATGTGGTTCCAAACCGTGGGGAAACCTTAGAAAACTCAGAGCCAGGCTGAAGAGCCTCTCCTTTCCTGGGAGGGAAGGCCGAGGGCTGGACGGGTTTCCTTGGCTCCAGATTTTCTCCAAATCAAAACTGAAGCACAGTTGACAGCACCGCACCAAGTGCCCTTCAGCACCGGTGCAGCTGGCTGGCAAGCTCTCCACAACACAGACAGGACTGTCTGACAAGCTCGCTCTCCCAGCACAGCAGACTCATTGACCAGACCAAGTTTATGAGCCCCTGGGAGGAGTGATGATGAGGAAACAGGGGAGGTTATTTTATATGAGCTCAAAAAGAAGCTGATCTTTTTTTTTTTTTTGAGATGGAGTCTCGCTCTGTCGCCCAGGCTGGAGTGCAGTGGCACGATCTCAGCTCAGTGCAAGCTCCGCCTCCCGGGTTCCCGCCATTCTCCTGCCTCAGCCTCCCGAGTAGCTGGGACTACAGCCGCCCGCCACCACACCCGACTAATTTTTTTGTATTTTTAGTAGAGACGGGGTTTCACCGTGTTAGCCAGGATGGTCTCGATCTCCTGACCTCATGATCTGCCCGCCTCGGCCTCCCAAAGTGCTGGGATTACAGGCGTGAGCCACCGCACCAGGCCAAGAAGCTGATCTTAATCAGGGTAAACTCTGTTCTGGAAATGAGAACAGGATTTTCCCCACATTTCACGTATTTCTATTGTGCCCCAAGACACTGACCTCCCTGCCCAGCAGCCTGAGCAGGAAACCTCCCCTGAGAGGTAAGTCTGCTTTGCAGAGGCAGCAGTCAAATCTAATTCCATCCAGCCCTGCCACTACTCAGCTGGGCTCCCAGGCATGTGATTTATGAGGAGAATGGAACATCTACCTCACACTGGGCCTAGGAAATTAACATGGTAACTTACGCAAAGTATGGAGTTCAGCACTCCACATGCAGAGGGTACTCAGTAAACAGTCATCTACTAATCGTAATTGTATCCCTACAGCAAAGGCCTGATACTGAGAAAAATGACTACAAGATAAATAGCACCCCCTATAAGGTCCTTGGGATGAGTCTGATCATGAATCTGAGAATTCCATCTAGAAAGTGAAATATAAAATTAAAGTCACTTGAGAAAGTGATGCAGGTGGTTCCAAGCCCACGTATCCCCAAACAGATAACTCACTGATATTGATCTCCTCCTCGTCATAGACATCCACTTCCGTGAGCCGAACAAGCATCCTGGACAGGACACTGAGGAACTGCAGGTAGGCGCCTGTCTTCCCGATCTGTAAAGGTATGGGAGTTAAAACCCCCAGTGAAGAAGCCCTATCCATGTGCCAGGCACCGGCTGAACACCTGGCATGGCTCCTGCCATCTGCCTCACTTGAAGATCCTGTCTTTAAAATGAGAGCCCCGTGGATGCATAGATATTTGAAGGGAACAAGCATGGCAGGTGGACAAATGGACTCCCACGAGCACAAGGCCTTCCTGCTTAAATATCTTCGCAAATGCATCTCTAGATTTTAACCAGCCGCATTTTTCAGCTGTTAGAAATAGAATTTTATCATAAGCTGAAGAAAGCTGCTTCCAAAAAATAGGATACTATAAAACATAATGTCTTATGAATCTTGCAAATTGCTTGTCTTAATCCATATGTCTGTACAAGATAGCAAAATTCATTGCATAAGACATTTTTAAAAAGTGCTTCTTGTATTTCTCCTTCTAAACCCAGGAAAAGAACGACTTTCTTCTTCCTTCTCCTGCTTCCTGTAACACAGAGTTCCCTTCTTCCCCAGCCAAGCTTCAGGGTAGCATACCTCCTATTAATCTTAGTTCATTTTGGTTATTACTGTTGAGAAGTACTCATGGTCTGGCCCAGTACCCTCCTTGCACCCCTGTATAAAGAGCCACTACAAGCGGGGTGGCTCACGCCTGTAATCCCAGCACTTTGGGAGGCCGAGGCGGGTGGATCACGAGGTCAAGAGATCGAGACCATCCTGGCCAACATGGTGAAACCTCGTGTCTACTAAAAATACAAAAAAAATACCGGGCGTGATGGCATCCACCGGTAGTCCCAGCTACTCAGGAGGCTGAGGCAGGAGAATCGCTTGAACCCGGGAGGCAGAGGCTGCAGTGAGCCGAGATCGTGCCACTGCACTCAAGCCTGGCGACAGAGCGAGACTCTGTCTGAAAAATAACAATAATAATAAATAATAACAATAATAAATAAGAGAGCCACTCCAGGGACGTGCTTTCCAAGCACCGAGCCCAACGCCTGGTTCATGCTACAACTCAGCAAATGCCAATGAATGGAAATAACTAAGTTTACAGAGGAAAACATGACACCCAAGCACAGGGAAGCTTCAGAGAAAAAATCTGCAATACAGATGATAGACAAAGGACAAAAATCTGTAATATCTAAAGCACTTCTACGAATCAACAAGAAATGTCAAATGGCCTAAAGGAAAAACAAATAAGAAAAACCAGAAAATCACTGAAAAAGAAGTCCCAATGACCAGTAAAAATAAAAGAAAATGTCAATCTTACTAGTAAAACTGTAATGTATTATTTTTCACCTATCAAAGAGACAACAATTTTAAATTGATAATATCCAATAGTGTGAGGGTGTGGAAGAAGGGAGACTCCTCGGTAAGAAACATTTTCTTTTGTCCTTTTTAAATCAGAAAAAGTAATATTGTTCATTGTACAAGTTTAAGACACAAATGGATACTGAACCGCATTCCAACCCCAAAGCCCAGCTCCGTTCTGAAGAGCAGACCTCAGTCCCCAGCCCTCCTCCTCCCCACATGCTCACGCCCAGGAGATTCTGCCATTGAGAGGTGAAATGGACTTTCGCTATTAAGGAAACACCATGCACTGGGGGAGGGCTGCGACGGGGAAACAGAACCCCCAGTTCCCCGTTCATGGTTCACCGAAACCTTCCAGTGGAGAACCCAGAGTTTTGTTTCTATTTGTTAGAGAACATGCGCAGTGGCCGAGTGAGATGACGTGGGGTGAGGAACCGTAGTCTGATACACCCAGAGAGGTCTCCCGTCCACCCCCAACATCACACAGGAAGGAATGGAAGCCACCAGCCCTGAGTGGCAGATGAGTCCCGCCCTCCTCCCTCTGGTCCACTCCAGGCCATTGGAGAAGATTCCATCATGGGAAGCGTGAAAAGTGAAGACGCGGTGCGGTCACCCCCATGCCTGCCTTCCAGATGGGAGTGTGAGGACCCCCCAGTCTGGGGCTATGCTGGGGGAGCGAGCAACACCCACCTGAGGGGGGCCGCTGAGCAGCAGCCTGCGGGGGTGGAAGCCGTCCACGCGGCCCTCGGCCCGGTTGCCGTAGTCCATGTGGCTGGGCCGGGGCACCGTCCACTGCCGGTAGTAGAGGGACTGCTCGGTGGACGTCATGGTCTTGCTGAGCAGGGGGCGGAAAGAGCTGGCCCACATGACTGAGGGGGAGGGCAGCAGGGAGGCAGCCTTGGGCAGGCCGCTGCTGTCAGTGGACACAACCATGTCATATACGAGCTTGGGCAAGAAGACGACGGGTGGCTGGCGACAGGCCTTGGTCAGGGAGCACTGGGAGGCCTGCAGGACCCACGTGCCGGCAGCAGGCGCCACGGATGAGGAGGACGAGCCCGAGGAGGAGGACAGCTGGGAGCATGACGAGGTGACCGACACCTGGACGCTCCTCTGGCTGGTCTTGAGGCTGCAGTCAGGCTGGGGTGTCAGCCCGGGACTGTGCCTGCTGATGGCCGACGGTGGCCCCTGACTTGCCCGGGGCCTCTGTTTCTCACCAGGGGCTCTGCCCTCCTCTGTGGGGCCACAGGGCTGGGGCGACCTGGCATGCTCTCCCTGGGGGAGCCCTGTGGGCTGAGCCGAGGACTCACCACCGAGCGCTGAACCTGCGGAGAGATGAACCTGGTCAGGGATGTCCTAGAAGGTACCTGTCCCAGGAGTGACCCATCCCAGGAGTGACCTGTCCCAGGAGTGGCCCATCTCAGGGGCGACTCGTCCCAGGAGTGAGCTGTCCCAGAGCTTGCCGGTGGCTCCTGTTTCTGCCCCAAGCCTCCTGTACTTGTGTTTCAGGCAAACAGACCCAGTGGTTGCGGCGCTGGCTTTTCTGACTGAGCTCCGGCCTATGAGGCAGGGCTTCTTTCGGTCTCTGAGCTCTGGGCTGAGGGTGAAGAGGCTCAGTGCTGACTCCATCAGGGGTGTCTGGGAGCACAGGCACAGGAGATGAGGGAAAAAGGAGATGCCCCCAGCCAGTCTCCTGGTGGGCTCTGACCTCTGACCTTTCCCCATCCCAGATCAAACAGCAGCGACTCTCAGCCGTTCCCCCAGCCACAGCTAGGTGCCTCCCTGCCTCCCGCAATGGGGGCCTGCGGCCAGCGCACCTGTCCCTGCACCCAGGCCCTGTGCGTCTCGCCCCTGAGCCTCTCAGCCCTTAAGGCTTCCTCCATTTATAACACCTTCTGCAAGGCCTGGTTGGGGGTCAGCTGCTCTCTCAAACCTGTGGTAACCTCCCCTACCCTGAAATCTGCCCTCTGCCTTGGGACAAAAGTACAGACTTCCTCATATGCGAAGTGAAAATGTGTGCGAAAAACGACTGCAAAATAGCACGTCTTTTATGAGAACGATGAGTTCGTTCCTTGAGGTCAGGTCTACATCTCATTTATCCTCAGGGCTGATCCAGATAGCAAGGAGGCCCTCATAATGCTTGTGGCGGGAAGACGGGACACTCTTTCATGTTCGTGGTCCTGACTGCTCTCGGAGACAGACGGACCCCTTAGGGCAGAGACCGTGTAAAGCCTGTGATTGGCACTGCCCACTTCCTGTGGCTCTGGCTACATGGAGGGCTCATGAGCTTGTATTGCCTTTTGTTGCTCTTCCCCCAGTGAAGTCTCCGTGTCTATTTCTCTCCTTGTGCTCAGCTGCTCTCTCCACAGGGCACGGGGTTTTCCCAAGCTAACAGCAGCAGGGAGAACATCCGGGGACCCGCCCCTAACATGGCCAGACTCAGCCTGAGGCCCCAGCCACAGTGAGGGGCAGCATCCATGGTCTTCACCTGAGGACAGGGGCAGCGGAACCCTACAGTCTTGCTCAGTCTTCAAGTTCTCCAATCCCAAGTTCACCAGAACATTTACTCTCTAGAGTCCAGTGCTTCAAAGATTTCCTTATCTTTCCAGTTCTGATGGAAAATAAAGGATCAGCAAATAGCCCTATATATGTTCCTTTTCATTCTCTGAAACCTCAAAAACCAGTTCGCTGATCTGGTCCTTCCCGCGTGGGAAGACTCACCGGACGCCTTGGAGGAGAGGGACGAGGATGCTGAGTCGTGGGAGTGGGACCTCTCCCTTTTCATGGGGCTTCTCTTCTCCAAGGTGGAGCCTGTTTCAAAACACACAGGCTGAGAATGCACCGAAATAACCATCCCTGACATTTGCCCAGCACTTTGCAGTGTGTAAAGTGTGTTCCCATGATCACCTCTCCTCAGCCATTCACTCATTCACTGCCATCTTCCAGGCCCCCACCATGGACAGGGCCCTGAGGAGACAGGAGTGGGCTGCGGTGCAGGGAGGCACTCTGGGTGCAGCAAAGGCCCCTGCCCATGAGGCACAGCTGCAAGCTGGTGGAGGAGATATAAAAAAGACGGGTCGGGGAGCCTGCGGGAAAAGCAGGGCATCTCCTGGAAGAGGGGGCAGCTGGCCTTCGTCCTGAAGGGCCACACGGATTTCCAGGTAAAGCAGAGAAAGGAAAACTCCAAGCAGCAGGAAGGGAAGCCGTGCAGCGCAGAGGCCAGGAGGGCAGAGCACAGCCCGGCCACTGCAAGTTTAATGCGGGCCAGTGCGCAGTGCAGTGGGGGCTGTGGGTAGAGAGGAGCAGATGGTGAAACTAAAGAAGGGGGTCCTGAGACGCCAGGGAGCATGGAGATGTGCAGCAGATACCCACAAGTGAAAGAATTAAATCAGAGTCTCTGCTGTGCTTCGAAAAGACGGCTATAGGCGGGCAGGTCCTTCCATCTGCATTTTACAGACGAGCAAGCTGAGGCTAGCAGAGGTCCCATAGTCAAGACAGAGGAGGGAGACCACAGACCCAGTCTAGTGCCCACACCCACCTCCTTCCCCTCTACACACTCCATAAATGCTTTCTAGTTTTTGTACGATTGTCTACATATTTCTCATCACATTGTTGACTACAGTCAATGCCTTGTGATGTTATCATTTATGTGTCCTATGAAAAAGATGGCATCAGATTTGAAAAGTCTGCAAATGAGCCTGTTTTCATAAATCTTAAGAATGGACAGCATGCTGTTGGGTTGATGCACAGAGGAAATAAGCAAGCAAATCACACTGGGTCAGAATCCCACCAGTGAGTGGAACGAGGAACTCTAAGAAATTTTGAACTTGAACTCTAAATAATCTTAATTTTTCTTCCTACTCTTTAAGAATTCTAGAACTAGGAAGAACCTCTATAGGGATTTCCATTTTCTCACACCACCAAAAGAGACGGGGAGAAAACAAGCAAAATCTGAATTCAAGGAGAGCTCTGCCATTTCCTCCAACACTGGAAATGTTGGAAACAACACTGGAAATCCAGAGCTGCTGTCCAGCAGAGAGGCCCCAGGACCTGCTGAACTGGAGACGGCTGTCTCCATAAGCACAGGCAGCCTCAAAGCTCAGAAGCCAAGAAAGACGTGCAGACATGGACACCTAGGCTGAGGGCAGCCACCCCTCACCTTCTGTCCCCAGCTCCTCATCCTCGTTGTCTGTGCTGCTCAGCTTCTCTGCATCACTTTCCAAGGCCTCGTTCCTAGCCCCCTTCTCCAAGGGAACCTCGTTGCTCACAAAGTAGGCAGCCAGGCCCAGCTCCTGCTCCAAGGCTGTTCTCACCAAGCAGGACGAGTTTATCAATCGCAGGTCGCAGTACCTCAAAGACCTAGCAAGACACAGAAGAGAGTGTCTGTTTAGCGCCTTCCACAAGTGGGGTGCTGTTCCCACTGCTATAGGCAGCACTGATCAGGACCATGCCCCACCTTCCTGGTGAGGACCCAGGGACTCGTACAAGTGGAAAAGCCAACAGTGTTACTGGCAGCTTGCAGCAACAAATTCAGTATAATAGTAAATCTTTGGGGACACCCACTGTGCACTTAGCCCTGTGCTGCATTAACTTTTGGACCAGATAAAAAAGGGGCTTGAACCTGAGCTCTGCTATAAGGCTCTGATTTTTTCATCTGAAAGATGGGAATAAATATTAATAACCATCTGGCTGGGCGCGGTGGCTCACGCCTGTAATCCCAGCACTTTGGGAGGCCAAGGCGGGCCGATCACTGGAGGTCAGAAGTTCGAGACCACCTAACCAACATGGCAAAACCCCATCTCTACTAAAAATAGAAAAATTAGCCAGTTGTAGAGGCGGGTGCCTGTAATCCCAGCTACTCGGGAGGCTGAGGCAGGAGAATCACTTGAACCCGGGAGGTGGAGGCTGCAGCGGAGTTGAGATTGCGCCACTGTACTCCAGCCTGGGCAACAGAGTGAGACTCCATCTCAAAAAAATAAAAATAAAAATAAAAATAAAAAGCATCTAAGTCCACTGTGACAAAGATTAAATGTAATCAGTGGGCATTCAATTATTCAATCCAAGTGAACACATGCCAGGGTACTAGATGCTAGAAATACGATGGCGATCAAGTCGGACACCAACAAGCAATGCTGTGAGCAGGAGAGGAAAGGCCAACCCCATGCTCAGACTCGCGCAGCAGAAACACAACCAAGGCAAAGGGTTTAGAGAGGGGTGCGTGAGGGTTCCAATGGGGCTCTGAAACTTACTGCTCAGGTGACCTCAGGCAAATGATCGTTCATTGACTCAACCATAAAACAGGATGGTGACACTACTGCAGCAAGGAGTAAGTTTTATATGAAAAGTCTATCATGACACCTGGTACAAAGAAGGTACCAGAAGGTGCCTGGTATAAAGAAGGTTACAGAAGGTGTCTGGTACTCAGCAAACGCTTGCTAAAATTTAAAACAGATTAAGACATTGTCTCAGTCCTTAAGGAGTTGAAGAAGAAAAGAATTAACCCATGTGAAATAGCAACAACCAAGGTCAAATGTTCTGGAGCCCCCCCCTTCCCCTGGCCCATGAGTACGCAGCATGCAGAGGGCTGTTTGCTAAAGTGTGGGGTGGTCCTGGGGGAAGAAGCCAGGCCCACTGCCAGCCAGACTGGCTTAATCTCAGTAGGCCTCAGTTTCTTCATCTGTAAAATGGGACTACTGAAATAGCACCTCTCCCCCAGGGTTAAGGTGAGAGTAAAATGAAATAAAACATAAAAGAAGAATCTAGGACAGTGCCCAGAACATACAGGAACTCCACTGATGTCGGCTTTTACTATCTGTGGCCGGCCGTCTGCTCTTCTCCATGGGTATGAAGTCTCTAAAACCCAATCTGTCACTACCAATCCAAGAAACCGCCTTACAGGAGGCCCAGTGACCTGAGTCTCGAGTGTCTGCATGTCTGTGTGGTGGCCTAGAGACCTTCCCCCAGGGGACATCGAGTGGATGTGTGGCTGAGACTTTCCAGGCTGTGATGGCTTCGGAGGGACACACCTTCTGAGACAGTCCACTCTGTGCCGGAAGAATCAGCTCTTCCCAAGCAGCGTCAGTTGCCCCCACTCCCAGAACACCTCCTAAGCCAGGAGGGCCCAGGCATTGCGGCGGCCTAGGTACCAACAGGAACTGTGGCCGCAAGTCCTGGAGCGGATGCCTTACTGTCCAAGGCAGAACTGCCATCCCCAGCGCACACAGAGCGCCCCATGGGGAGAAACTGAACTCAGGAGGCTTTAAATCCTGACTCCAGCTGTAGGGCCTCCACTCGCAGAGCCCGGCCACAGCCATCACCATGAGCCCAAACAGTGCCTTTCTGACAATCAGGAAAAGGGGCACCAGCCTTAGACGCACTCAGGCCCCTGCTGGGAAAGCCACGATGAAGGTCCTACCCACGGTGCCTGTGAATGCGAGTGGTGCTGCCTGCCGTCAGGGCATGGCAGCCCCCTGACATGCTCCCTGAGGGGGCCCAGGCAGCCAGCTCCTCAGAGACCCCCAGGGGCATAACCCCTCCACTCACCTCGGCAAGGACTCCCCGTGCGGGTCCATCCCACTGAAGATCAGGATGCACGGCAGACCCTCCAGCTCCAAGTAAGTCTGGGGTCTCCACTCCACATCCTCGATTTTCTGCCACATCTGCAGATAACGAAAAAGAAATAAAGCCACAGACACCTCCCTTCCCGACCAGCCCAGCTCAGAGGAACCCCTGATGGCCTGCCACGCCAATTTAAACTCCTTGAACTACATCTTCTAACCAAAAGGAAATTTCTTTAGACTGCAAATTAGCACACCATGAAAGATGGGAATTTTCAGTCGTCTAGAACATGTAGACTAGTCAGCCAGAGGGTGTCCAAGACATCTGTCAGCTGACCAGCTGTGTGAAAGAACGTCTGTGTTGTCAGCTGCTCCTTACGTTTTTTTGTTTGTTTGTTTTTTGTTTTTTGAGGCAGAGTCTCGCTCAGTCACCCAGGTTGGAGTACAGTGGTGCAATCTCAGCTCACTGCAACCTCCACCTCCAGGGATCACGTTATTCTCCTGCCTCAGCCTCCCAAGTAGCTGGGACTACAGGTGCATGCCACCCCATCTGGCTAATTGTTGTATTTTTAGTACAGACAGGGTTACTCCACGTTGGTCACGCTTATCTCAAGCTCCTGACCTCAGGCGATCCGCCCGCCTCGGCCTCCTCAAGTGTTGGGATTACAGGCGTGAGCCACCGCGCCCAGCCAGCTGTTCATGTCTTGCCTGTGTTCTCTCCTGACAGTGTCCTCCCTTTCATTCCTGTTTTCCACTCATTTGTTCTTTCCCTAACCCTTTTGCACTTTCTGTCACCTGCGGGTTAAGGGAGAACCTACTATGGGTCAGGCGCTGTGCTGGGCTTTGGGGGGCTGAGTTCTGTGGGGATGGCCCTCACCCCCCACCATCCGGGAGGGGGGCTGGATGACAGGCAGGGAACATGGCACTGCCCTGGGCATGGTGGAGGGAGAGGGTGGCTTCCTGAAAGAGGAAAGACGCCAAGCTAAGTGCTGCAGAAAATAAGCAGGGCAGCTCACAGCTGGAACCCAGCACTTTGGGAGGCTGAGGCAGGATGATCGCTTGAACTCAGGAGTTTGAGATCAGCCAGGGCAACATAATGAGACCTTGTTTCTCCTAAAAATTTTAAAAATTAGCCAAGTGTGGTGGCACACGCCAGTGGTTCCAGCTACTCAGGAGCCTGAGGCAGGAGGATCCCTGGAGCCCAGGAGCTCAAGGCGGCAGTGAGCTGTGATCGCGCCACCACACTCCAGCCTGGGTCACAGAGTAAGACCCTGTCTCAAAGGAGAAAATAAAGAAGCATCAGCTAAACAAAGAAGAGAGGAAATGGATCCCCAGGAAAAAAGAAAGCAGGCTGCTGCTGCGCAGAGGCCGAAAGTCATAAGGCAATGCTGCAGGGGTGTGGGGGTGCTGCTGGGGCGGAGGGCAGGGGTGGGGAATCACAGAGAGGAGGCTGGGGGGTGGCTGGGTCTAAGCAAGCCACGCTGGCCACGCTGTGGGGTTTGTGCCACTTCCTGCCTCTGGTGGGCCCCTCAGCTCTCCCAGGTACCCCCCGCGCACAGCACCTCCCTCCGCCCCTCCCCGCGCACAGCACCTCCCTCCGCCCCTCCCCGCGCACAGCACCTCCCTCCGCCCCTCCCCGCGCACAGCACCTCCCTCCGCCCCTCCCCGCGCACAGCACCTCCCTCCGCCCCTCCCCGCGCACAGCACCTCCCTCCGCCCCTCCCCGCGCACAGCACCTCCCTCCGCCCCTCCCCGCGCACAGCACCTCCCTCCGCCCCTCCCCGCGCACAGCACCTCCCTCCGCCCCTCCCCGCGCACAGCACCTCCCTCCGCCCCTCCCCGCGCACAGCACCTCCCTCCGCCCCTCCCCGCGCACAGCACCTCCCTCCGCCCCTCCCCGCGCACAGCACCTCCCTCCGCCCCTCCCCGCGCACAGCACCTCCCTCCGCCCCTCCCCGCGCACAGCACCTCCCTCCGCCCCTCCCCGCGCACAGCACCTCCCTCCGCCCCTCCCCGCGCACAGCACCTACCCTGAGCTGCTTTACGAAGTGCTTCCCCACAGTGACGCCCGAGCTGGGACTGCCCAGGATGATCTCGAAGTGCTCCTCCAGCGCCAGCCGGGCCCGCACGTGGGCCAGCCGCTCATAGGCCACGGCCGCCAGGGGCGAACAGGGCACCCGCAGCAGGACCATGAGCCCGTGGCCACAGGGGCACTGCTTCGGGGAGTTGAGGAGGTTCTGCGTGATCTCCAGCGTCTCCACCGACGTGTAGTTCTTCATCTGCGGGAGGCCGCTCACAGCCATCAGGGCGGCCGCGTAGTGCTGCACGAGAACAAAGGTCCTGATCACCGCGCTGTGCAGGCGGGGGAACCTGCAAGGAACACAGAGAGACCATGCCTGTGACGGCTGCGCCCGCCGGCCTGCTGCTGCCAAGTCACCCAAGACATCCGTCACTCCGGCACAGGCAATTCCTGCATTACACACAGTTGTGCTGCCTTTAGAAGGTGGTTGTGGGAACCTGAATGAGAAACCTTCTTTAGAAACCAAATTATACAGTCCTTTTTTTTCCAGCTGGGAAACAAAAACATAGGTTTGTTGTTATTATGTTTTTCAGCATTTGGCACTTAGTAGCTGCTCAATAAATATCTGTCCGATGAATTAGCTGATGAAGAAATGGTATAAATGCCTATTTTGTCTCTATCAGCATAATGTGCAGTTCTCTGAGGAGGTGGCTAAGTTGCCCCAAGTTCCTACTAGAAACAGGAGAACCACCAGCAATCAATATGGAAATGCAGCTACCAGAGGCCCTAGTTCTAAAGGCACATCTCTGTGTTCACTTCGATCACAGTGAATTATTAGAAATATAACTAAACATATTTTAATGTGACAGATGAATTACAAATCAGAACTTATCCAGCCAAATCAAGAATCCCAGTTTTGGCTTTAAAACTGTGGTTACTATATGTGTCCCCACACAAAGGTGGTGGCTGCTCCCACAACCACCTGCTCTCCTAGAGTGGCTCTGACCCATTAGTCAAACAGACCCCAGGGCACCAATGGAAAAGGCCAGGCCCCTGTAGATGATGGTGTTTCTCAACGGGAATAAATAAAGTGGTATCCACTTTATGCACAATGTTCTTCTGGGTTGATTGAGCTGGAATGGATCCCCCTAACTCTGGGTTTTTGTAGCAAAGGTAAGGTAGTTTCTCAACCTACAGAAAAGAGTTCCACACCGTGGCCATGCCACCCTGTGAGTTCTATCAGGGCAGCCAGCTCGCCTTCCTACAGCACCTGATAGCATTTCTGACATTGCGATGACATCCCTGCTCCTGCTTCCTGACCATCCTCCTCCTTTTCTTCATCCTTCCTTCAGCACTTCATCCACTATGCAGGTCACATAAGCTGGAAGCCGGCCTGGCAAGCTTCTCATTACAAGTGCCATCTCAGGAAGGCATAACTGGTCCACAGACTCTGGCATGAAGGGGACTCAGCAGCCCACAGACTGCTCTACCTACCCCTGGTGCACCGGTCAAATAATGCCCAGGAAACAGACTGCCTGAGGTCAGGAGTTTGAGGCCACCCTGGCCAACATGATAAAACCCTGCCTCTACTAAAAATACAAAAATTAGTCGGGCATGGTGGCACACGCCTATAATCTCAGCTACTTGGGAGGCTGAGGCAGGAGAATTGCTTGAACTCGGGAGGTGGAGGTTGCAGCAAGCCAAGATCATGATCACCACTGCACTCCGGCCTGGGCCACAGAGCGAGACTCCATCTCAAAATAAATAAATAAATAAATATACATAAATAAATAAAAATAAATAAATAATAATGCTGCCCAGGAAGAAAGAAAGTGCAGTAGGAAAAATGGGCTCTGCTCAAAGGACAGAGACTTCCGCTTCTGACAAGATGGAACAACGGGATCAGATTTCTCCTCCCATCTGAAACAGCTGAAAAACTGAACACATAAGTGAAACAACTGCATTTCAATACATGGAACATCAGGCAGTGAAAGACAGTGATCCTAACGATGTGAGACAAATCAGGTGAGCCCCCCAGCTTCTGCCTACAGTTTCTGGGATGTATTCAGGGAAAGGGAAGCCAGCGAAGCTCGGTGGTCTCCCTGAGTTGAGGAGGGTATTGAATTCCAGGAAAACCAAGGCAGCTAGAGATCACAGGGCAAAGTACCAAAGAGGAGAGATCTGCAGAGGGTCTCCCTAAAGTCTTCAGCTGACATGAGCAGTGCACATATGTAAGGAAACGACCCAAGGCCAAAACAAGAATCCTTTGGTTGCAAAAGAATTAAAGGGAACAATGTCTCAAGTTCATGTAGGGCTGGGAATAGTTCCTGTTTCCACAGCCAATAGGGAACACCTCTGAGTCATGAAACATTATAGAGTAACTTTTGGCAAAGTTAGCCTTACATTAAATACTGTTCTGGTCCTGCCTGACAAAGTTTAAAACCAGGACCTGGAAGATTAAACTGTATCCAAGTAACTTAGTTGTATCTCCCCGCCTCAAAAAACTCAGTATTTACAGACATACAAATATATCTAGCACCCAACAAGGTAAAATTGACAATATCTGGCATTCTCTCAAAAGTTACCAGACATGTAAATAAGAAGGCAAATATGATCCATAATTGTAGGGAAAAGAAAGAGAGATCAGACTATTATTGTGTCTATGTAGAAAAGGAAGACGTAAGAAACTCCATTTTGACCTGTATCCTGAACAATTGCTTTGCCCTGAGATGCTGTTAATCTGTAACTCTGCCCCAACCTTGAGCTCACAAAAACATGTGTTGCATGGAATCAAGGTTTAAGGGATCTAGGGCTGTGCAGGATGTGCCTTGCTAACAAAATATTTACAAGCAGTATGCTTGGTAAAAGTCATTGCCCCTCTCCAGTCTCAATAAACCAGGGGCACAATGCACTGTGGAAAGCCGCAGGGACCTCTGCCCTGGAAAGCCGGGTATTATCCAGGGTTTCTCCCCGTGTGATAGTCTGAAATATGGCCTCATGGGATGGGAAGGACCTGACCGTCCCCCAGGCCCACACCCATGAAGGGTCTGTGCTGAGGAGGATTGGTAAAAGAGGAAGGCCTCTTGCAGTTGAGATAAGAGGAAGGCCTCTGTCTCCTGCCTGCCCCTGGAACTGAATGTCTTGGTATAAAACCCGATTGTACATCTGTTCATTTCTGAGATAGGAGAAAAACCGCCCTGTGGCGGGAGGTGATGCGTGTTGGCAGCAATGCTGCTTGGTTACTCTTTACTCCATGGAGATATTTGGGTGGAGAGAAGCATAAATCTGGCCTGCGTGCACATCCAGGTATAGTACCTTCCCTTGAACTTATTTGTGACACAGATTCCTTTGCTCACGTTTTCTTGCTGACCTTCTCCCCACTATCTACCTGCTCTCCTACCACATTCCTCTTGCTGAGATAGTGAAAATAGTAATCAATAAAGACTTAGGGAACTCAGAGACCGGTGCTGGTGCAGGTCCTCCGTATGCTGAGTGCCGGTTCCCTGGGCCCACTGTTCTTTCTCTATACTTTGTCTCTGTGTCTTATTTCTTTTCTCAGTCTCTCATCCCACCTGATGAGAAATACTCACAGGTGTGGAGGGGCTGGCCCCCTTCAATAATAAAGGGGGGGGAACAAATTGATTAATAGAAACTGACCCAGGAATGACACAGATGACAGAATTTACAGACAGCAAAATTAAAACAATTATTGTAACTATATTCTGTATGGTTAAAAATCTAGAGGAAAGACTGAACTTGTTTACTAGAGATATAAAAATCACAAATTAAATTCTAGAGATAAAATCTTCAATGTTGTAGATAGAAAATAAACTAGACCCTGAATTCTCATGGGAGCTATGATCTTTGTACGTGACCTTGCCCTGCCAGCCACAACAGACTTGTTCAGGTATGGAAACCCAACTCAGGCTGAGCCAGTCTTCTCTTGGAATTTTTCAAACTCTAACAAAGAATAAGTTCCCCACTGGAATCTGGAGACCGTGAGGCTCAGCACCAAGCAGTGGTAATGGTTTTCGGTGCACGGAGGAAGGCATTGTGCAGTGAGATACAATATGACCATCATACAGATACCAAAGACAAAACAACAGTCTTGGCAGTGTTTGAATACTTAAGTTGTTAGGTATCTCTGCTGTTCTATGGTTTACTTGTTCAACCTTTCCTATTATTTTGTGAGTCAGTACATCCCTCTCTTTTTCTTAAAAGAGTTCAAGTTGAGTTTCTGTTACGTGCAACAAAGAGTTCTGATTAATAAACACAATAACGATGTATCATCAATGTGTATGTACATCAATGCATGTGACACCTGAAATTGTCTTTTTTCTCTTAGAAATCTTGTTATAAAACTGTGCTTTTGTAAGATAAATACACACACACACACATACTGGATGAAATTGGCAGCAGATTAGATAACATAGAAAATAAGACTCATAAACTTGAAAACACAGCAATAGAAACTAAAATATTCCAGCACTTTGGGAGGCCAAGGCAGAAGAATCACTTGAGGCAAGGAGTTCAAGATCTTGGCAAGAGGAGCAAGAAAAATTTTCAAAAATTGGCCAGGCATGGTGGCATGCACCTGTAGTCCCAGCTATTTGGGAGGCTGAGATGTGGGGATGGCTTGAGCCCAGGAGTTTGAGGTTACAATGAGCTATGATCATGCCACCACACTTCAGCCTGGGCAACAGCCCTAAAAGATTCTTTCTTTACAAAATAATAATAGGCCAGGCATGGTGGCTCACATCTGTAATTCCAGCACTTTGGGAGGCCAAGGCGGGCAGATCACAAGATCAGGAGATCGAGACCATCCTGGCCAACATGTTAAAACCCTGTCTCTACTAAAAATACAAAAATTAGATGGGCACGATGGTGTGTGCCTGTAATCCCAGCTACTCAGGAGGCTGAGGCAGGAGAATCGCTTGAATCTAAGAGGTGGAGGTTGCAGTGAGCCAAGATCGTGCCACTGCACTCCAGCCTGGCAACAGAGTGAGACTCCGTCTCAAATAATAATAATTATAATAATGAAACTAAAATCAAATAGCAATCAATTAAAAGGCAGAGATTGTCACATGTGATAAAAAAGTAAGACTGAACTATAAGCTGCCTACAAGAAACCAAGTTTAAGCACAAAAAGAGAAACATGCTCAAAGTAAAAGGATAAAAAATTATAATCTATAGTAACACCAGTCAAAAGAAAACTAGAATAATTATATTAATATCAGAAGAGATTATAGAGCTATAAATAATATTCTTTGGGTCATCTGAAAATAATAAAGGAGTCAACTTATCAACAGACACTTCACCAAAGATGATACACAAATGGCAGATAAACATAGGAAAAGATGTTCAACATCATTAGTCACTGGAGAAATTAAAATTAAAATTACGAGCTACAGCTTCATACCTATTAGAAAGAATAAAATTTAAAATACAGACCATACCAAGTGCTGACAAAGATGTAAAGCAACTGAAATTCTGATGGGAATGTAAAATGAACCACAGTTGACCCTTGAAAAACATGGGTTTGACAACTGCAAGGGTCCACTTGTACATGGATTTTAAACCAAATGCAAATCAAAAATACAGTATTTTCTAGATGTGAAAACCATGGACATGGAAAGCTGACTTTTGCTTACGTGTGGGTTCCAGAGGGCTGACCATGGGACTTGAGTATGCATGGATTTTGGTATGTGGGGACAGTTCTGGAATTAACCCTCGATGTATACCAAGGGACAGCTATGCTTTGGAAAACAATTTGGCAGCTTGTTAAAAAGTTAAACATACACCTATCAAGTAACCCAGCCATTTCACAACTAGGTGTTTACCCAGGGAAAGTGAAAGAATATGTCTATACAAAGCTTCGTACATGAATATTCATAGCACCTTTATCTGTAACAGCCAAAACTGAAAAACAACCTAGATGCCTCTTAACCAGTAAAAAAACAAACTAGTATGGCCATACAATAGTATTCTATTCTAGAACACCAGCAGTGAAAAGGAACAACCTATTGATACGTAAAAGAACATGGATGAATTTCAATATAATTATACAGAGTGAAAGACGCCAGGCCAAAAACAGAGTACATATTGTACAATTCCATTTATATAAAACTCTAGAAAATGCAAACTACATTTCTACAGTGGGAAAAGGACAGGAGGAAGGAATTACAAAGGGGCAGGAGAAAACTTTTTTTCATTACCTTGTGGTGACCATTTTACCAGTCTATACATGGATCAAAATGTAAACTGAATACTTTAAATATACATGGCTGGGAGTGGTGGCTCACGCCTGTAATCCCAGCACTTTGTGAGGCTGAGGTGGGTGGATCATGAAGTCAGGAGTTTGAGACCAGCCTGACCAACATGGTGAAAATCCATCTCTACTAAAAATACAAAAATTAGCCAGGTGTGGTGGCAGGTGCCTGTAATCCCAGCTACTTGGGAGGCTGAGGCAGGAGAATTGCTTGAACCCAGGAGGCAGAGGTTGCAGTGAGCTGAGATTACACCATTGCACTCCAGCCTGGGTGACAGAGTGAGACTGTGTACCCCCGAAAACAAAGAAAAACAAAAAAGAAAAGAAAAAGAAAAAGAAAAGAAAAGATGTACGGTCTACTGGCTGTCAGTTGTTCCCCATTAAAGCTGCCGTGTAAAAAAAAAAAAAAAAAAAGATAAGCATTAGGAGGCTCTGGTGCCCAGCTCCAGACAGCACCCCAGCTAAGGCACAGAAATGTACCTTAGCTGTGGCTCAGCAGAGAACTACGCCCACCCTTAAGCCTCTATGGTGGGCACTGAAGGAAAGAGGTTCCATAGACAATACATTAGAACAAAAATAGGAGTTGTCAAAGGTCTAGATCTTTTGGTTTTAAGTTATAGTCGGTTTGTGTCCAACTGACAGTCCTATAAGCAGTTTTCCCAGCCGTATGCTGGCGTTTATGACACATGGAGGACTAACAGTCTGGCCACACATACGGTGGCAAGAGGCAGTAACCCCATGTTCTAACCTTTATCTCCTTCTGTTCAAATTACCAGTTTCAAGGGCATTCTCCAGACAAATGATTCCTAGTAAAGGCAGTACGGTATGGTGGAAAGGTGTCGAACCTGTCTGCAGTCCATGTTGCCACCAACAGGCTGCATGAGCTCGGGCAAATCACAGTCCCACTCCGGGCTTCAGTTCCCACAGTGATAAAATGAGGTGATTGGGCCAAATAATTCCTAGAAGTTCCTATGATTCTCCATACTTCAACATTCCAGGGTTTGATAGTCTCTTCTCACCCAGTGAGACATAAGATTGAATCTCTGCAATGCTTCTAGTTTAGCAGAGGGGGAGGGAGAAGACAGGAGGATGATGGTGATAGTGGTGGAGGTGGTGGTGCTCGCAGCCAACAGGAGCATGTAATGTGTGTCAGGCCCTGTTTCCAATGCTTTACGTGTATGAATCCATTTAATCCTTACAGTATCTCTATGATGTAGGTGTTATCATCTCCAAAGAAAATGGAGAAACTCTCAAAGTCTCACAGCTGGTTAATGGCAGATTCAGGATTCAACCCCAGGAAGGATGATTTTGGAGCCTGAGCTCTCAGCACGCACAGCATGCAACTGTTACTGAATGTGCGTACGTACATTATCTCAGGAAATTCTAAGAAGCCGCTAGGAAGGTGGGTTTGTTCTACAGGTGAGGGTACAGAAGTTTAGACAAGTCAGATGATTTGCCAAGGTTAAAACTAACAGAGGGGCAAACCAAGATGTACTGGCATGGTGGTCACAGCCTATCCTTTACTAGCTGTGAGCTTTTGGTCAGTATGGCTTGGTGGTTGCGTGGGTTTGGAGCCAAGGAAGCAGGGCCGGGGTCCAGTTTCACTATAAACCCCCCATGTGACTTTGGACAAGTGGCCTAACTTCTCTAAGTCTCAGTTTCTTCATCTGAAAAAGGGGGATAACAGTATTTCCTATCTCACTGTGTCACTGTAAGGATTATTTTAGGTAATAAATACAGAGCACTGAGCCCAGTGTCTACAACATACTAAGCACATCACGTGTGCTTACCGCCTGAGGAGAAGCAGAGGAAGGGCAAAGGCCGGTTTTCTTGCCTCTGAAATCTTGGAGGGCTACTTCATGCAGCAAGTTGATGAGAGCTCAGCTGTCGACCCACGCGCTGGAGAACTGACCTGATTAATTTCTGTCAGTATCATAGAACTGAATAGTATCTAAGATATTTAGTTTCTCCAAGAGTGTTCTGGGAAATTCTAGTCCCATGAGCTACTGGACACATCTCTAGCCTTCTGGAGAATTATAGCATGCATGGATGTGCTGAAGGCTCCAAGAACTCTCGTGGAAAAGAAGTCCTTTCCTTAAGTGTTTCTCAGACACGTTTGACCATGGAACCCCTTTACGCTTAGCAACTATTAGTATCCAGCCAAAGCAGTATACCTTGGAACATAGCTTGAGAAGGATATGTCTAATTTCATCCCTTGTCTGCAAATGAGAAGATTGAGGTTCAATAAGAAAAGCAGGTAGAGACCAGCTCATGCTGACAATCAGTGGTATTTTGTTCAGTGGCATTTTCCTTTGCATTAGATCGTCTATAAAACTTGGCCTGGCTTTACCACGAATAAACCATGTAGTACCTGGCAATTACTTAGCCTGTCTGAGCCTCAGTTTCATCTATAAAATGAGGTCTGTTGCAACAGGGTTAACAGGGCTGGCTGTGCAGTCAGAGTGACTCTGGGTTCTCACCCAGTTCTGTCACTTGCTAGACACGTGGCCTGAGAAAGCTATGGGGCCTCTCCAAGCCTCAGCATCTTCATTTGCAAAGTATGGATAACAGTAGCAACTGGCTCAGAGAGGCAGTGAGAATCAAATCAGATAATGACAGTAAAGTCCCTGGAAGAGTTAACGACACAAAATAAACATTCAATAAATGATACGCATCGGAAATAAAAACAAAGCAGACTGTGATCATCAATGCAGTTTCTTTTAAAGCTTTGTTATCTTCCTCCCATTTTCCTACCCTCCACTGGTTCGAAAACATCATTCCACATTCCAGCATATTTCTGCTCACTGTCCTCTCTAAAATTTTCTAGAGCAACAGCATGACAAAGATATCACTGACCCAAAGGGATTCAAACACAGGAGAAGCAAAAAACCAGGGTACATTTCATGGAGAAACTGAGTCACCCAGGAAGGAAAGGTCTCCCTGGAATTCCCTGGCTGGCTAAACGCACCTCGACTTCCCCTTTAAGCTACTGAGCACTTCTAGTAACTGAGAAGAGAAACAAGTACCTTTTTCCTAATGCAGTGACCATGGCTTCAAAGGAGCTGTCGTATCTGAGCAAGGGGAGGCTGTGCCCTGAAAGGGTGGATTCAATAAACTCCGAAAGCCCGAAGTACTTCTTATTCTCATGATATAAGTCCACTCCCTAAAACAAAGAAGAGCATCAGTCACTCCAACATTGTATTCGCGGGGACGGCCAGAGGTTCACGTGCCAGGCCTGCGGACGACCTGGGTTGGCAACTTCATCTAAATCGTGCCTACTGTGCAGCGGCTTGAATGGCATTTTATAAACTTCTCCCACCTGCAGAAGCAGAGCAAAGAACCTGCCATACTTTAAAAATGGTGTGTCCCCATCGCTCAGGAGTTTTCCATTCATTCGGTCCCAATGTCTTCACCAAGAAGAAAACCAGCCTTATCTTATTTAAACATATAAATGTCTTTGTTAAATTTGCTTCTTTCTACAATCTTAAGCTAGTTTTAGGAATAAGCAAATCAATTATCTTGCATTCAGTTGCTACTAAAAATCAGAAGATGAAGAAAACATTTATCTAGCCAATTTCACTCACACAGACATAAAATTCCAAAGCTGGGGGAATCTGTTGAAAGCACAAAGGCATGAAAATTCTACCCCTAAACACCCTAAACAGCACAGTGGTTAAGGGCTGAGCCAAGGAGCCAGTGGCCTGGGTCATATCCCAGCTCCATGACTTTCTAGCTGCCTGGCCTGAGGCAAGTGGCCCAACTCTGTCTCATGTTCCCCATTTGTAGATGAGAACTCATCCTAGCACCTGCCTCTTGCATGAGCTCACAGCAGGAAGCACTTTGGGCAGGGCCTCCCTGGCTCATGGGAAGTGCCTTACGAACAATGGCTATTGCCACCACGGATTCTCGGTGCACAGGACAAAAGCCAGGTATTTTTTTTAAAGTTCCTCAGAGGATTGCAAGGCACTCCAAATAAGTCTCATCTTTTACCTTTATTTATTCCTGTGTAACTAACTACAAACCACCCAGAATTCTCAAATTACCAGAATTGCTTTAGTCTTCTATTTTGATGAGAAAATGCCAGGTGATAAGCTAAAAACTCACCACGTTTTGAGGATATGTGTTTAGTTTGAGGAAGGAGATTCTGCATCTCACTATTCAAGGATGCAGGGATAGGACAACAGGAACCTTCCTAGGGCTTCTAGAGACAATGAGCATCGCTCTGTATGGAGCCCGAAGTCCCCAATCCCCAAGGGCTCTACCTTCGATATCTCCATTCAATGCCATAGAACAAACATTCCAAATGCTGCTCAGCAAGCTGCAGTCACCAGAGGAAATGTCACACAAACTGCATTACATCTTCTGAGATGAGGAGGCCAACTGGCATAATGTAGGAAGGTTTCCAAAAAGACGAAGAAGGATTTACACCTAACTCTGGGTTAAACCAAAGATCCAAGGAGCTGGAACCCATTATCCTCGACCACATTGGTCAAGGCTTTTACTAAATGTAATTTCTGCAAACCCAAGTGTCATTGCTACACAAGGGCCCAGCAGCCCTGTGGCACTCACATTACTGCAGGAGGCGGGCCAGTGGATCTCATTGTAGGGGCTGATGAGGGTGTGCTGTGTCTGCAGTGCATACGGGAAGGAAGTCACGTGAAGTGTCACAATGTTAGGGGCCTCCTTCACCTCCCTGCAGTTGAGCAATCGGTCCACCAATCCCACCGACGGGTCACTTTGAGAATAGAGGTTATGAACAGCGCTACTGAGGGAGGAAAAGACACAATCAGTTGAATTACTATATTGTTTTCTAATTTTGCAAGGGTGAAGCAGCTGAATAAATGTATAACTAACCCCCGACTTTGCCAACAATTGAAGATTATGGCTCTGCCCATGACTAGGAATAGAGAAAAAAATGGCTGGAGTGCAGGTAGCTGTCAGGGACTCTCCCGAGACTCATTACTTAGGAAAAACGTGTCTGGCGGGGGACGGTAGTCAGGGAGGATTTCTTATAAGACACACACTCCTTCTATCCCGATCAGTGATGTGTCCCCGAGAATGTTCCATGAATCATTTGTTCCTCTTTGGACCCATCTGATTGTGTACTTATCTCCTTACAAAGTCCTTCTGACCTTGAAACGATCCGGAAAAGATATAAAAGAGTAGATTCTAGAGTCAGTTTAAAAGGCAGCAGGAGAGGATTGGGAAGCATTTTGGACAAGGGGTCTGGGAGACAGGCCCAGCTCTGCACTTCTCTGTGGGACAAAGGCCTTTGCATTCTCTCCTGTAAGTCTAGGGGATTAAAAAAAATCAGTGCTTAACCCTTTGGATGGCAGGAGGCCACTTTGAGAAACCTACTCCCAAAATGAATATTCACAATATAGCTCTTTCTATAATTTCGGAATGTTCCAATCTCCCCCAAGCCCATACATGAATTCTGGATTGTAAACCCACTACAAGGTGATCCTTCAGGTCCTCACCAGCCCTAACTAGCTATCTGTGGATCTGTGACAATCAAAAGTTTTCTCCATGACCGGGTCCAGGAGCCCCCTCCTTTCTCATCTACATCAGAGGAAATGTCTGAGCGTACAACTCCTAGGCCAGTCTCACGGAGATGACCAATCCTGCTAAACCACCAGAAATCCTGCCAGATGCTTGGCTTGGCCCATCTGAAATTCATGTTTATGTTCATTTTAACATAGTAAGTAAAATCACCCCTTAAGAATGGCAGGCATCAGCTGGGTGCGGTGGCTCACACCTGTAATCCCAGCACTTTGGGAGGCCGAGTCAGGTGGATCACGAGGTCAGGAGATCGAGACCATCCTGGCTAACACGGTAAAACTCCGTCTCTATTAAAAATATGAAAACAAAATTAGCCAGGCGTGGTGACATGCACCTGTAGTCCCAGCTACAGAGCGAGACTCCATCTCAAAAAAAAAAAAAAAAAAAAAAGGGCAAGCATCAGTGGTGACCCATGGTACTGGAGCCCACAGAGCCTCTTTCAGGGAAGGGCGAGGCTAAGCAACTCCTGCTAGGACCCTCTGCACCCCACACCAGCATGGCTCCTTGGGGCTGAGTGGACTATGAAAGAAACACATCAGGCATCAGGCTGTGATTCGAGGGCCTCGGCTCTGCCACTAACACCCTCCCACTCCACCCCGCCCTATGACTCTGGGACACACGCTTCCCTTCTCCAGCCATTAGATTCCACTATGGTAAATTTCAGAGGTGGCACTAGAGAATCCCTGAGATAACTTCCAGCTCAAGATTGTGGAAAGCATCCATGGCACCTGCTTACAAACACCAAGCCCAAACATCATCCATCTTTTCAGGATTTGTACCCTCAGCCCCCAGGAACATCCACATATGTCGTTTCAAGGAAGGAAAATGTCAACCTGTCATATATCAAGTCAATCTAACCTCACAAGATCCCAGTGCGCATGGTCATGGATGAGGACAAAAAGTGTGTGCGGGTTCTGGAAGGAGTTTTGCAGAAAAGCCTTAAATTTTGTCTGTGCCTCCGCGTCTAGCTTCAGGACATACTGTTCCACCCTCTGCTTCGTCATGTGCTCTTTCTCCAGACCAAGCTCCAGTAAAACTCCTGCAACACAATGGAAATACATCAATAACTCCAAACATGCCCCCTGGTTTCCATTCACTCAACAGACACCTGATGAGCTACTCCTATACAGCAGGTCCTGAGCTAGACCCAGAGATGCGAGAGTAGGGAAAGGGAGGGAAAAAGCTCCCACACAGGTTACAGCTGCGTAACTGTCCTGCCCAGGAGCTGGGGCACAGGCAAGCCTTGGCTATGTGTATAGCAGCCCTCCCTAGGGGCACCGGCTTCACGAAGCAGCTGATCCCAAGCGTGGTAAGACAGAGGGAACCGAAAGGTCCTGCTGGCAGCAAAATCCCTCTCTCAGTCTGAACGCCACAGGGCTACACATTACACCACTAAAGAGTAAGTCTTTTCAGTGAAGACACTGAACATCTGTGTACTCTGTGGTTAAATACGATATCCTTGAAAGTACAAGGATATCAGTGATGCAACTGATATCAGATAGCAACACATGGTTAGGTCACTAGCCTGAGTGCGACATGGTAAAAGTTCAAGTTTCGGCTCTACCTTCAGCAGATCCTAAAATCTTGGGCAAGTCACTGTCTCTGAACGTAGGTTTCACAACCTATAAAACAAGGGCAACGATCCTTGCCCTATCCACTCTATAGCAAAGAACAGTGTCAACACCCAAACACGGATTTCGGCAGATCAAAGCTTCTCCACACAGGCCACGTGACTTCTCCCTGAAACATCCCATACCTGAATGCCACACATGGAACAGAGTCTGCTGGTAGGTCACTTCTGAGGGCGGAATGCAAATGAGAAAGTCCACCTTCTCAAAGGATCCCAGGTCCAGATTTTGGGTGCTGGAATCCGCAATGGAACACACATGGGAGAGGAGCTTCTGCGCCACTGCCAGCTGGAAGGGCCGGATGCTGTGTGGCTCCAGATGGTAACCTGGAACCAGAGCCCAGGATGCCAGGTGAGCCCCAGGGCACATGGCTACTGCCAGGCCCTTGGCCAGAGAATCAGTGACTGGTCCAGGGGAGACAGCCCCATGCACAAAGCGATGAGGGAAAGGGGAATAACTCTCGTTTATCAAGTCCCTGCTCTCAGCTAAGCAGTGGCGGGTGTGGGGGTAGCGATCATTTTATGCACCATCCTTCACTTAATAATGAAAGCAAGAACCAAGCACTTGGGGAGCACAGCGGAGGCAGTGGCCTCTTCTGCTTAGAGGGGACAAGGAGCCCATCCCAGGGGAGGTGACACTGAGACTGGACTTTGGAAGAGGACTGCAAGCTCTCCAGAAAAGAAAACTAACGATGGTCATTTAGGAACTCCGTATGAATAGAAAACATCAGCAACAGACTCGGAGGCAGGAAATGAGCATCGAGAAATCTGCCATCTCAGAAACAGTGATGGATGTGCAATTCAAGATTAAATGAGATTGTCATAATTAAAGACTGAATTTTAAATGAGGCAGCAGGTCTACTGTGACTCTAAAAAGATGTCCTGTCTTGTGGATGTGCCCCTGACATTGCTACCTCCAATCTGAGCCCTTGAATTCTGCCCCCCCAGGCCAGATCCAGGCCCTCGCCAGTGCCCTCTCATCGTCCACCGGGCACACATGAGCCCTCTATCCCCTCAGCACCCACTTAGCACACTTGTGCCCACTGTCCTCTCTAACGGTGCACACCTGTGCCCACTGGCGCCTCTCACTGCACACAGCTATGCCCACTGCTCTGTGTCACTGTGCACACCTGTGCCCTCGCCCCCTCACTGTGCACACCTGTGCCCTTGCCCACTCTCACAGTGTATACCTGTGCCCCCACCCCCTCTCACTGTACACACCTGTGCCCCTGCCCCCTCACTGTGCACACCTGTGCCCCCACCCCCTCTCACTGTACACACCTGTGCCCCCGTCCCCACCATACACACCTGTGTGCCCACTCCCTCACTGTGCACAACTGCGCTCCCACCTCCTCTCACTGTACACACCTGCACCCCCACCCCCTCTCACTGTACACACCTGCGCGCACTGCCCCTGTCCCTCATCACTACTTTGTACCTCCTCCACCCTGGGAGATTCCTTTTCACCACTCACTTGTGCACACCGGTGTCCCACTGACATCCAGGGATGCTGCTTTAGTGACAGAAGAGGCAGTGAGTGAGGAAGAAATATGGCCTTGATTTTCCTGGTGAAATTTGTCCAGCAAAATGTCAATGTCACCCTCTGCCCAAGACAGAATAAACAAATGGGTTTTCCATGTCAGTGAAATTCAGCAAACATCTACAGGGCAGTTAGTGTCAGGTACTGTCCTGAGGCCTGGAGTCGTGAAGGTAAAGAGGACGTGGCCCATCCTGTCAAGGGGTCTTAGCCTAGTCAGGATGAAGACACACTGCCAGAGTGAGCTCCCCCCACACAGACACAGCCAGTGCTAGGGCAGAAGGAAGAACAACATGGTAAAGGACAAAGGGGAAGGTCCCAAGCCCATCTGGAAAACGAAGGGCCTGGGAAGCTTTCTAGGGGTACATGAGATGAGTCTTGAGGGGTGGGTAGCTAGGCAAACAAGGGAGAAGGACGCTCACAGCCCAGAGCACACCGGGACACAGAACTCTCCAGCAAGAAGGAAGACGGGGAAGAGAGGCCACCAACGCTGGAAAGGTGGAGAGAAACAGGTGCAAGGGCCTTGTGTACCGCACAAAGACAGAACCCACAAGGTGCCCTCCACCCCTCAGGAGAACTCTACAGCCCAAGCAGGAAGAGATGGCCAGCCAGAACCCGCAGCTGTCACTCAAGAAAAGAAAGGGACAGAAATGCAAGTGCACAGAATGAGGGGCACTCTGCAGTGGAGGTCAGCCCTGCCAGTCACCGGCAGGGTGGGGCAGAGATGACCTCCCCCAGCACTGATTTCTGTCCTATGAACGTACGCATATGCACCTGTCTCATGACAAGCCTACCTGGACAGAGGGTGCTAAAGAAGGCCCCCAGCGAGTCCACCTTTCCCGTAACCAGCTCGTAATTGACTTCCTTCTGGTACTCTGCTGGGGTGAGAAGGCTCTCGGAAAGAATCCGGGCTTGGTATTTTCCTGGAAAGCAAACAACTTTCACTGTACCAATCGTATCTTCCCTGCTTACTGGCTGTGTGGCCCTGGACTAGTCCCTTAACCCTTCTAGACTGACATTTCCCATCAGGAACCTGTGGCTAACAGCAGGATCTATCTCCCAAGCCTGCTGTCAGGCGACGCAAGATAACGGTGCCTGGCACATGGCAGAGGCTCAGGGTCTACTACTGAATGTCCTACTCACAGCAAGGTAAATAATTTATTTTTAAAAACACACACACACACAGAATGGGTTTAAGATTAAAGAACGCAGCCAAGACGGGCGGATCACGAGGTCAGGAGATTGAGACCATCCTGGCTAACACAGTGAAACCCCGTCTCTACTAAAAAATACAAAAAAATAGCTGGGTGAGGTGGCGGGCGCCTGTAGTCCCAGCTACTCGGGAGGCTGAGGCAGGAGAATGGCGTAAACCTGGGAGGCGGAACTTGCAGTGAGCTGAGATCCGGCCACTGTACTCCAGCCCGGGCAGCAGAGCGAGACTCCGTCTCAAAAAAAAAAGATTAAAGAACGTTGGTCGGGTGCAGTAGCTCACGCCTGTAATCTCAGCAGTGCGGGAGGCCGAGGTGGGTGGATCACCTGAGGTCAGGAGTTTGAGACCAGCCTGGCCAACATGGCGAAAACCCATCTCTACCAACAATACAAAAATTAGCCGGCCCATCTCTACCAAAAATACAAAAATTAGCTGGGCATGGTGGTGCACGTCTGTAGTCCCAGCTACTCAGGAGGCTGAGGCAAAAGAATTACTTGAACTAGGGAGACAGAGGTTGCAGTGAGCTGAGATCGTGTCACTGCACTCCAGCCTGGGCAACAGAGCAAGACTCCGTCTCAAAAAAAGAAAAAAAAGAAAGAAAAAAATGTTAAAAGACAACTCAGACACTATACTTAAAAAGTACATTAAACGCCAGGCACAGTGGCTCACGCCTGTAATCCCAGCACTTTGGGAGGCTGAGGTGGATGGATTGCTTGAGCCCAAGAGTTTGAGACCAGCCTGGGCAACATGGCAAAACCCCGTGTTTACAAAAGTACAAAACTGAGCCGGGTGTGGTGGTGCACACCTGCAGTGGTCCCAGCTACCCCAGATGGAGGCGGACGTGACAGAATCACTTGAGCCCAGGAGCTTGATACTGCAATAAGCCAAGATCTCGCCACTGCACTTCAGCCCAGGTGACAGAGCAAGACCCTGTCTCAAAAAAAAAAAGTGCATTACATTCTGCACTCTTAAAGTAAACTTTACAAAGTACAAAAAATTCCGGCCGAAAATGCACACTTGTGAAGATTTAAGCAGGCCAAGAAAGCTCACGTGTTTGGTGTCTGCCTCCCCCACCCAAAAGAACACTCTGGGCAGGCAGATACTGCTCTGCTCCCTGCGGGCCCCCAGCCCCTAGAACAGTGACTGTACATGTGGGGCCTCAATGTGTGTTTTTAAAATTACATCAATTGGCCAGGCACAGTGGCTCACACCTGTAATCCCAGCACTTTGGGAGGCCTAGGCAGGTGGATCACTCGAGCTCAGGAGTTCGAGTCCAGCCTGGGCAATATGGTGAAACCCTATCTCTACCAAAAAATACAAATTAGCTGGGCGTGGTCCCAGCTACTTGGAAGGCTGAGGTGAGAGAATCTCTTGAACCCAAGAGACAGAGATTGCAATGAGCCAAGATCAGGCCACTGCACTGCAGCCTGGGCAGCAGAGTGAGACCTTGTCTCAAAAAATTAAATTAATTGGCTCCTGAACACAGACAACACAACAAGGTCATTGTTTTTTGTCTCCAATAGAAGGGTGAAGAAACACAGAGCTCCTGGTGTGAGTGACCACCCACGTGGTGGAGCCAGGTTTTCAACAGGGTCCTTCCACACTCCCAAGCTGACCCCAGGGCTAACCTCACCAGCCACTCAGAGCAGGGATGAGATTGTAACTAAGTCATTAGTCAAGGCTGCCTTCTGAAGCCAGCTACTGAGCACGAACCACAGGTGCTAACTGCTTCTGCAAACCCGGGCCACCCTAGACAGAAAGGGAGAGAACCACCAAAGGAGGGGACCAGGAACGCAGTTCAGGGGGCCCAGCGCTCACCAGTGACAGCGATGCAGGAGTCGATGGCCGCGCTGCGGCAGGCGCAGATGATGACCACGTAGTTGGTCTTGGCGAGCTTGCCCTCGACCAGCAGCCGGAACATCTCAGAGAGGCCCTCGGCCAGGGAGTAGGCACACTCGATGACGTGCACGCTGTCGTTGCAGGAGCTGGCGGCCAGGCTGGCCAGCCAGGGCAGCTGCGCGGAGGTCACGGGTGCCGCGGCGCTGGGCGCGGGTGGGAAGGGCTGCGGCGGCGCCTGCTGGTACTGCCGGATCTCGGTCAGGTGCGACTCGCGCCAAGAGCGCAGGAAGATCTGCTCCAGGTCCTCCATCAAGGGCACCTGGTCCGCGGCTGCAACACAACGCGGGCGGAGGGCCTGCCACAAATGCCAGCGACATCCGGGGACGCGCAGGTGCAGTGATGTGGAAGTACCCATTTAAGATATTGCTGTGAAATCGTATCACAGACGGCTGGAGCACGAGGGGAGGGCATAAAATCCGCCACAATCTCACCACTGCCCTAACAGAGCCACGGTATTTATGTGTATTTTTAATCTTTTTTTTTCCATATGAAAGTTTTTTTTTAATTATAAGATTATTTGTACATTTATTTTTATTTTTAAGATTAAGCATTCTCTTTGACAATCCAGAAACATAGTCCTTGCTCACTCTTCGGCCACACACACGTAAAACAGTTAAAAGTGATTCCTTAATTTTCAATGACAAAGTAGGATAAAGGAATATGTTCTCAAGCTGCAGTTCAATTTTTCTGTCCTCTTTTCAAAAGCAAAAATCTTACTTTGCTACCAAGCCACTCACCAACTATAAGGAAAGACAATTTTTCAAAAAGCCAACAAAACCCAGTAAAAAGAATAAGTATCAACCCAAAATTATCACCCAAAACACTGCCATTGCAAAAAAAAAAAAAAAAAAAAAAAAAAAAAAAAAAAAACAGGAGGAAGCCAAATTCCCATAGCTTGTTAGAGAAGGTCTTTAAAAAGAATTCAGAAAGTTAGGACTGGAACTACAGTGGTATAGACAGGTTACACTGTCCCTATGTGCATATACAGTAGTAAATGTGTAGAACATTTAGCCTGGGAATATAGGCTTTCTCCTACTCCAGGACAGGGAATAAAAACATGTGTTGCTGGAATTAATATTAAAATTGTCCCTACAAATAGCTGTAATGATTGTCCGTATAAACTTTGGGTCTTGCATTCTTTCCATAACCGTGACCCTATCATCAGTTTCAGTGCCATTTTCAGCCATCGTAAAGAGCACTGTTAGTGCGTCCATAATGTCCCATCATATGTAAGCACCACCGTAAGTTTACTCAGCAAGGTCTCTATTATGGATTCTCTTATTCCAAATATTCACCTTTATAAATACCTCTGCAATGCACATCTTGACGTATAGAACATTACTTCCTTTGCCTAACGTCTCAAAGGTGGATTTACAGAACCAGCTAATACATATCATCAGCTGGCTTCCAAACGGCCTGAATGCATGCGTTTACCGCGCAAACGGTGCATTTGACAAGTACTGGTTTTACTGCACCTAAGCACCACTGGGTGCCATCATTTGGGTTATGAATTCAGAAAAAGATGACTTGATTTGTGATTCGCATGTCTTTGATGATGAGTGAGATTGAATACTTTTCAATATTTGTTTCTTTCTGGTATTTTTTCTTTTATGAATTGTCTGGTTTATATGTCCAGATTTCACACTTGATGAGCTGGAGGAAAGCGCACCAGGCTTCCATTTAGAAGGTGGTTCCAGTCCAGCTCTACCCAGCACCAGCTGTGCGGCCCTGAGCTATCTCATATGGTTTTCTGATGCATCACACGCGGTTCATGCCACCTGCTCTGTGGGCCGTGCCAGAATGATTAAATTGGCTTATATCTCCATCTTTGATTGGATACATTTAATCAGAATTCACTACTTCAATTAGCTCATTAAATTAGAATTTAATTAGATTAGCTGTTATCTCTCTCTCTTTAAAAACTTTCCTTTGAGTCCACATCTTCTTCCAGAACTAAACCCTACCCAGAGCTGTCTACACATGCCATACTGTCTCCTCACCTCCAATCTCTCTAATCCACTCCAATGTGACTTATCCCCAATCTTTGCGTACATCATCATCAAGGTTGCCAATCACTTCCCATGGCCAAACCCAATGGTCAGAGTCCAGTCTTCCCTCTGCTCAACTCCCAGCCATGCTGGCACAGTTGATCAGCCCCTCTCCTTGGGAATGCTTTTTTTCACTGCTTCTTACCAACATTCGCCTATTCCCTCCATATAGGTTGGCAGACTGTCGACTTGAGCCGCGGATGCTGTGGGGCATCGGGAAAAGGACTCACTGACCATGCCTGGCCTCATGGAGCTTACACCCTAACTGGGGGAGACACACTTAAAGGGAACAATCACAGACCCTAATTCCTGGTACCCTAAAGATAAAGGGCATAGGATAGGGGCCTGGAGGGCGGGATCTGTCTTACACACAGTAACAAGAAGGCCTTCCTGAGGACATGATGGGTGACCTGAAACCTGAAGGACATGAGGGAGCAAGCCACACAAATGTCTTTGGCAAGAGCATGTCACAGGGAAGGAACAGCAAGTGTGGGATGCCTTGGTGGGACCAAGATTGCTGTGGGGTACAGCGGGCTGGGACAGAGCAAGCAGGTGGGACCAGGAAGCGGGCCGGGCCCCGGGGAAGGGGTGGAGTGAGTGACTGATGGGAAGCCGCGGCAGGGCTCTGAGCAGGGAAGAGATGCAATTGGATTCCCAGTTCTCAGGGATGTGGGGAACAGGGCAAGAATAGTGCCCCAGTGAGGGCACAGCCACAGGGAGGGTGAGCGAGGCTGGATTCAGGATGAAGCCGTGCTTACTGACGGACTGGTGGGGACTATGAGAAAGAGGGCAATGCTGGGTTTCCCAGATTCTCCACTGTCCTTTCCTTCCTTCCCACCCGTTCTATCTCAGTCACCTCTTCTGGATCTCTGAAGATTGGAGGTCCCCAGGCTCAAACCTTGGCACTTTCCTCTCCCCGTAGCCACTCGCAGCTGGTCTCACGGCTTTAATATACATCATCTGTAAGCCAATGTGTCTTAAATGTATACCTAGAGCTTCAACCTCTCCTGGGGCTCAAGGCCTGCCCATGCAAATGAACACAGGTGATTGGCTGTCTCGTGGGCATCTTGTACAAACTCATGCCAAGACAGAACTCAAGTTCATTGCTACCATTCACCTGGCTGCTCAGGCTGAAACCCAGGCCCCACCTGCTCCCACCCCCTTCAAAGGGATTTCCAGCCGGACTTACCTTCAGAATAGCCCCTCCAGCTCACTGCTGCTGCCCTCAGTGGCCCAAGCCACTCTGTGCCTTTAATAGGCAACAACTGACTCTTTCTCCATTTCCGCCACTGCATCTGCACCATCTGACTCCACACAGCAACCAAGGTGGCGTTTTTAAAGTGAAAATCAGATCACCTCCATCCCCTGCCTAAAAATACTCCGGTGGCTTCTCCATGTGTCTACCATAGCATCACACTCTTGACCGGAGCCTGCCCCCTGCGACCACACCTCTCCCTCACACCCTCTCTCTGCTGCAGCTACACTGGCCTCTCCAGCAACCTGGGACACTCACTGCTCCCCACCTCACAGTCTCACCTGGCCTCCCTCTCTCCTCAGGGCCCCACCTGTCCTCATTCCTCAGATCAACACAAGGCTGACTCCTTCTCAGGGTCGAGGTCTCTACTCACAGAGGCCTTTCTTCATGCCCCTAAACTGGCCCCACACAGACACACACTAATGCATGCGCCCACCTTTACCTGCCTGTTTTCCACGGGTTTACTGCTTCTGTCTCCCACTAGACTAGAATCGCCTCAAGGGCAGGGTCTTTACTCAATTCCCTGCTGTATCCCTGTGCCTAGAATGGCAGATAAATACTTTTGGAAATGTCTCCATTAACTTCAACCTACTTTCGGCCCCTCAGTGTGGGTACGCCCACAGTGACCTCATGACGTCCTCCCAGTGGAGCCATAAGCTCTCCCCACATATTTCAATTCCAGCAGCCCCAAGTCAGCCCCCACAAGGGCCGAGGCCAGGTCTGTGCTTGGGCTGTGGCCCCTCCCTGCCACCTGGCCAATAGGTGGAGGTGACTCACCCAGCTGGACCAGGTAGTACACAGTCAGCAGGAGCTGCATCTCCTCAGAGATGGGCTGGATGGCAGAGGCGCCATACTGCTCGTATGCCCGCGAGACAGACTGGGAATTCTGGTAGCACGTGTACAGGAGGGGGCTGACCACGACGTCATTCAAGTTCCCACACAGGTAAGGGAAGTTCCCGTGGCCTGCAGAGGAACAGCAGCGACTTGGCACCCGGTCTTGTGCACAGCTTATGGCCCCACACATGTGGGTTCTCTGGGGGTGAGGGAGTTGAAGGAGACAAGTGTACTGCGCCAGGTCCCTCGAGTGCCCTGTCCTGGGAAGCCTTGCTCATTGGGTGCACCTGCTCACCCTTCTGGAGCCTACGATGAGAGGAGTCACCTTTTCTAACCAATGGGGCTGTGCCACTTACTGGTTCATTTCGTCCAATCCTCTTATTTTTTACAAGTGAGGGAGCTGAAGGGAGGGACTTGCCCAGAGCCAAGCAGCCACCACCTGTCGCTCCTCCAGCACCACCGACGGGACACCTTGTGGGCAAAGCACCTTCCAGAGCTTCACTGGGTGCTGCCTGCCAGGCCTTGCCTCCCTGACTCCAAGCAGGGAGGATTGTGCCCTGCATCCTCCCTCCCAGGGCTGTCCGGCAAGGTGAGTTGGGATAATACATCACCACACAGACCAGAAGACTGAGTCAGTCTTTTGTTTTTTTTTTTTTTTGAGACAGTTTCTTGCTCTGTCCCCTGGCTGAAGTGCAGTGGCACGATCTCAGCTCACTGCAACCTCCACCTCCTCCTGAGTTCAAGCGATCCTCCCACCTCAACCTGCCGAGTAGCTGGGATTATAGGTGTGCATCACCACACCTGGCCGATTTTTGTATTTTCAGTGGAGACAAGGTTTCACCATGCTGCCCAGGCTGGTCTTGAACTTCTGACCTAAAGTGATCCACCCGCCTTGGCCTCTCAAAGTTCTGGGATTACAGGCGTGAGCCACCATGCCCAGCCCATTAGAAGATTCATTCTGAAGAGAGCCCTCAGAGGTGGAATCGCCCAGGCCAGGTTCAAATCTCTTTCCACTATTATTTAGCTACATGACGTCAAGCAAGAAGCTGAACTGCCCTAAGCCTCAGTCTCTGCATTTGTAAAATCAGGTGAAGCTATCAAATCCTCTCGGGGCTGCTGAGCTCCCAGAGGTTGCACGTGAGTGTGTGTGTGTGTGTATATGGTTGTGTGTGTGGGGGGTATCTTGCACTCCGGGTACTCCATTTAGTCACCAAAAATGTATTTTCTGACTTTGGCTGTGTGCTATATGCAGACGTCCTGCCAGGCTTGGAGATTAAAGCTGGTGCCTGGGGCACAGGTTGTGTTCTCAAAGACATTGCTTCTCAAGGGCTTGCCAAACACCTGCTGGCCCACCCAGAGCTTCTGATGCAGAACTGGGGCCTGATTCTGATTCCAGGATGGGTCCGTGAATTCACGCCTCTCATAAGCTCCGGGGCGATGCAGGTTCTGCTGGACCGGGGGCTACCATTTGGGTAGCACCACTTACAAATATTGCAGTTGGCAAGAGGCAAGGTAAAGAGTCACTATAAAAGCAAGCATGTGACATTTGTCATAAAAGAGGGACAGAGAAGTGACAAGGGGGGCAGAGGAAAGGGAATCTAAGACAACTCCATAGAGAAGGCACAGGGCTGAGTCCAAGGCCTCAGGAGGGCTTGGACATGTGGCTGTGGGGACAGGAGTCAGAGACAAGGGCTTCACAGTGAGGGCTGCAGTGGAAACAGAGGCAGTGGAGGGAACAGAGCACACCTGAGAACCAAGAGGACAGTCTCTATTCTGAGATTGTTCGTGTGAGACGTAGACTGGCTGGGCTTTCTTTTCTGAGGCTCCTGGCTCAAAGCAGAGGCAGGTGAAGCCCTGCCTACACCTCCAAGCCTTGCACCCTGTCCTAGCTCTGTTTCCTGAGCACTGTGTTCTTGAGACCTACCACAGACACATCATGGCCACATAAAAAAATGCATGCAACATGACTGAAAGAATGTTGGCCTTCATTTGAGGTAGACAGTGGGGCCCAGTGGAACTGCCTCGGTCATTGGTCCTGTGTCATGCTAAGGTCGAAACTCAGAGTTGCATGCTACTTCCTGAATGCCCTGTCCAGTTTTTGTTTTTTAGGAAAAAGATATGCTCTTTCTTATTTCTTAATTATCAGCGTGCTTCTCCCACTTTCCTACAATCCTCCCTCCTCTATCTACAAGCATGATACCAAATGCAATAATAATGTATTTAAGAGGGGCCTGCGTGCACAGTGCGTGTGTGTGGTGTGTGTGTGCCGTGCCTACGTGTGTGTGTGTGTGTGTGTTGCCATGTGCCAGCCATTCTGGTGCCTGCGATCACCAGCCAAGCTCTGCTGAATCCCCCCATGGTTTCCCATTGCAACATCTCCAGCTTCGTCAAAGGGATTTCTTCAGTTGAGCCAAAAGTCTACCCCCACGCAGCATACGTTAGCCCACTGCACAGAACGGATCAGATCTAATTTTGTTTGATGCTTCTACAGTGGTGACCATGGCTATCTTTGCCCAACAAAAGTAGATTCCATAGTCAGAAAATACTAGTGGCGTGGGTGACAACAGGCAACAACCCACCAGAGCAGGGCTCCTGCAGCCAGGGAGTCATTTGTTTTTCCTAATCCACAGCACTCAGCACCGGGCCTGGGATCATGGCGGGCGCTCAATGAAGCTGAGCAGATGAAGGAAAGAACGAGGAACAGGCAATTCCCTTCATGGCAGGGAATCACTTCACCCAGACCCACTGTGGAGAGCTGTGACAAGCTCCATCATTCTCGGCATCTGATCAGGGGCTGAACTAGTGACTGGCTCTGCCTTGTTCTTTCCTTGCTCTGGAAAGCACTTTAGGTTTGTCTCGGGAGGATACCCTTGGAGTCAGACCGCGATGAGGTCTCGCTTTTGCCTGTTTCTCGTGCCTTCCTTCAGGTTCTTCCATTCCCACGACTTGGTGCACTGCTGTACTTGCCTTTAAATATCACTGGCTTGGCCTTGCATATTTTCAGCAAGTTGTCAGGAACAGACACTGGTTCTCCAGAGGCCACCACTGGGAAGGTGACTGAAGCTGGTCCCACCAAGCCAACCTGGGGCACGCAGGACGCGCCTGCGCTCTCTAGGAACACGGAAGAACATTAGTAAAAACATCAGACAAGGCATCCACTTCTCACACACCTGACATCAGGCCAAGCAGCAATGCTGCTACCTCCTGATCAATGTCCCTGATTACAGGAGCACCAAAGTCTTAGAGTCACAGATTCCTAAGGTCAAGGGCACCTTTAAATTCCTTCCGTCCATCCTTGCCCCAATGGTTCGGTCTCCTCTTTGATATCCCTGCCAAGTCATAAACAGCCCCTTTTAAAATTTCCCAAGGATCAGAGAACTCACTATCATACAGGGATCCTAGACCTTGCAAAGCAATTCTAACATGTGAGAAAGAAATCTTTTGTTACACCAAACTCTGCCTCCTTAGAACTCCCTCAGCAGTACACACGCACATTCACACACATGCACGCGCACACACGCACACATACACACACAACTGGCAGCAGCACTACCACCAGTACCCAAGTCTGGAATTCTGGGCAAGGCTGCCATCCCTTACCATACTTAGCTCTGTTCCCACCACCTTGGGGGTAGCCACCGTCTGGAGCTGATGGAGATTCTGGAGACCATCCTTTGTGGCGTTTTTTGGGGGGCCCGGAGTTTGACAAGATACCTAGACAATATTCAGAGTGTGGATTAGGCTATCATCAGGAGAGGGTTCCAATAAAACTTTCCCTTGGTGTGGAGCACAATGATCTGTTTTGTTTTGTTTTTTGTTTTTCTAATCACAGTTTCACACGGGTTTTAAGGAGCTAGTGAAATATCTAGGCATAAGGAAATGTCAGTTTTTGTAAATGTTTCATTCCAAAGTTGTGTGTGTGTCTAACTGATCTCTCTCTGAGCCCGAGCTCCTTCATCTTTAAAATAGGACACTAAACCCTACTCTGAAAGGTGGTTTGATCAGGACTAAAGAGAATGTATGTAGAGTGCTTTGTGAGGGAGCCTGGGCCCAATAAGGTAGCCAGAATTACCCACGTCATCATCATCTTCACCACCATCATTATTGTTATGGACATATTCCAATCTGAAGGGCTGGAAGAGAGAAATATGTTTCTGCAGATGGGGGCAGCAGCATCTGATCCACCACCACAGCTCCACCGCTTGGGGGCAGTACTGATCCGCCTGTGCTCCCCTCCCTGCCCCAGCCGGGAAAGCTAATTTCAGACTCAACAAAATCAAGTACAGAGGCTGACACCCACTGCAATGAGTCATCCCTGCCCACTCTAGACAACAGCATGCTCATGACTCAAGCTAACTTCGTGAATGTTTCAAAATATCAAGAACTGGTTTCCATAGTTTCTTGACTAACCAGACACAAAATTTCCCCTACATGTAGAGATTCACGTCTCAACCTCAACTGTACATTAAACTCAAAAGGAAAACTTTTAAAACTCTGTCTGGATGCAATCCTATCCCAGTTAAACCAGAAGCCCAGCATGGGAGCAGGACTCAGGCATCCCAATATCTCAGCGCTTCTTCTTGATTATAATGCACAGCCCGGTGGAGAACCACCAATCAGAGCAATGGTTCTCCAGGTGTCACCCGAGGCACTGCACAGAACCCACATGGGCCTTTTAAACCTGGGCCTACTAAACCTGTGTCCCTGGGCCCCGCCTTGACCTCCGGAATCACATCTCTGGAAATGACGGTAAGAAAACACCATCCTTTGTAAGCCAGCCTGGTGACTTTTTTTTTTTTTTTTTTTTTTTTTTTGAGACGGAGTCTTACTCTTGTTGCCCAGGCTGGAGTACAGTAGTGCAATCTTAGCTCACTGCAACCTCTGCTTCCTGAGTTCAAGCGATTCTCCTGCCTCAGCCTCCCAAGTAGCTGGGATTACAGGCGCGCACCACCATACCCGGCCAATTTTTGTATTTTTAGTAGAGACAGTGGTTCACCATGTTGGTCAGGCTGGTCTCAAACTCCTGACCTCAGGTGATCTGCCCGCTCAGCCTCCCAAAGTGCTGGGATTATAGCTGTGAGCCACCACACCCGGCCAGCCTGGTAATTCTTAAGCACACTTAAGTGAGAATCATTGCTTTAGAGTCTCTCAAGGGTAATCAAAAAAATATTATCACCTCATTAGACTGACTAAAAGTAAATAAAAAGTTAAAAGCATAAAGTACTTTGTTTACAAAGAACTTTCAAACCCGTGGCTCCTTTGGCCCTCCCAACAACCACTGACGCAGCTGCTGTTTTCTCCTCCCTGTTTGCAGGAATGAGGCCTTTGACTCTGCAAACATCTGTCCCCAGTTGCAATGGGAGACCCCCCACAGAGGCTAAGCAGCCAGCTGCTCTAAAAGCTCTACTGAACGACCAAAGGGGACTGGCTTGGAAGTGGATCTCAGTAAGGATGGAAGAGACACAGATGTGTTCTCACTTTTGGAAGATAACCCTATAAATAGCTCTAAGTAGACCCTAAGCCCATGAGCTCTTTCCAAATGATGTCACCAGGAGCTGCTCCCATGGTACCAATGTGGATCAATTATTTCTCAAAATGTCTCTTGGGGAGGTATTATTTGGCATTTTTGGGAGATGATTCATTATGTAGACTGCTTGGTGCAGGACATTCTGCATGCTGCCCGCTCTGTCCCAGCATCAAATGCCAGTAAGACCCTGTGCCTGGGACAACAAATCCATCCTTTACCAGAACATTTCCTACCCCCGCCCCCCAGGGGGCAGCACTTCTCCGTTGGGAACCAGTGAGTGCCAGGACTCAAGGCTTCAGTCAACTCCTTGTGGTATTAGACGCAGTTTCTTAAAAATTGATTTTGAGCTCTCTCCCCAGAGCAGAGGAGAAGGCCCAGGAACTCCAACACTTCAGCTGTGCTCAACACAACTCAACCCAGCCAGCGTCATGCCCTCTGGCTGGGCTCCCCAGCAGCTGGTACCAGGGGCTCCAAGATGCACGTTACCATGGTGCTGCCCTTGGGAACTGCACAGTGCCGAGGCCCCGATGGCCACATGTGGCTGTGGGACTAAGCCTGGGACGGCTGGGAGCCCCGTGCACTCACAGGGAGCCCTCCTGCATGGAGCAGGTGCCCCCTGAACTAAGCTCACAAAGGTGATGTAATAGGTGAGTGGAGAGAGCAGCCCGGAGCCGGGATGCAGGCACAGAGCATGCAGACAGGAGGATGGGGTCACGGGGGTGGGGGAGCTCAACTGCCCAGGGCAGCCAAAATAGCAGGGAATGAGGTTCAGCAGGTGGGCTGGGGCCAGATTCTGGAAAGGCTTGAGTGCTCCCCTAGGCAATTTGGAGGAGCTCCATCTCCCACACCCCTCCATGGAGCATGGCAAGGAAAATGCAGTCAGTCCCACACAGAAGGCTTCCCAGGGCCACCTTCACAGGGTCCCGGGCTGAGGGAGGCCCTCATCTCCCTGCTGTTCAGGGTGGAGGTTGGGGGGTCCACAGACAGCCCAGAAGGGAGGCTGTAGCAGCGTGGCATCCCCAGTATCCTCATCCCCAGGTGTCCAGCTCTGCAGCCACAGGGCTGCCCCCAAATGCAGCACTCGGCAGAGAAGCAGCAGTCCCTGGATGAAAGCAGGAGGCTGCCTGGGGCTCGGCTGCTGTGGAGGATGGGACTCGCTACTGCCTGGGACTTGGCTGCTGTGGGTTTCAGACTCCAGGATGGAGGCGCTGGTTGGGAACGGGAGGCCTCGGATTCTGTTCAGAAACTACATTCGCCCCTTCAGTCAAGAGTTAGACAATTCACAATATTTTCACCAGGGAGGTCCTCTACCAGCACAGTGGAGTGGGAGCTTAGAGGCCTGCCCCTGCCTCTCTGGACCTCTGTCTCCTCCTCTGTAAAACAGTGTTGGCCTAGATGGTTTCTAAGGGTTCCTCCAGTTTGATGTCTTAGATCTTCAAATCCAGTTTAGCCGAGTGCATGATGGAGGAAAGAAAGAAAGACGAGAAGTGGCTCCAGATGAGCATGGTGGGGAGAGCACTGGACTGGGAGTCCTCAAGCAGGTCCCCAGGTTGCTCCACCTGTTGACAGCTTCCTCAAAGCCTCCTCCGGCAGGAGGTCTGCTCGGCCCCTTCACTCACCTCTCTCATCCATATCCTCACCTCCTCATCCCTCTTTGCTTCCTTTCTCCCTTTCTCTCTCTACATGATGCTTCCCCAACTTCTAAGTTGCAGTTCAGTTACCACCTCCTCAAGGAAGCCTTCCCTGAAAAGACTAGCCTCAGCAATGACGCTGATTTGGATGAGAACAGCCGGTACCAATTAATGAGCTGCCAGATGTGCTCTGACCTTTCATACAGCACCTCATCCCTCTGAACAACCCTTGGAGCAGAATTCTTATCTCCAGGTGAAGAAACATTTATTGAGACTTGGCCAAGGTCCCCTGACTAACAAGAGACAGCAGTAGGTTTTGAATTCATATTTATCTGATTTGGAAGCCCATGTTCTTCCCCAACAACACATTGCCCACTGTTGCTCCAAAATTCTACCATCCTGCAGCTGTGCAGCCCACAGGACAGGTCACTCGCCATCACCACAGCTGTCTCACTGCTCCTTGGCACACACGACAACTCCCAAGTGTCACTCACACAGCACCAGTGCCTGGACCCAGACCCATGGACTCAGGAGGCACCCGTGGTCCTGGCCTGACACTCATGGAAGCCACACCAGACTCCAGGAGGCTCAGCGGCCCCAGCCCAGCAGCTCCCATGCCCCCTCTGGCCTTGGCCCAGAGAAGAGCAGGATCCCCAGGACAGCCAGGACAGGCAGCGCTACCTAAAGCCGATGGTCGCGGCAAGGCCAACAGGTTATTCTTTGCCAGCTGTTGGCACTTTGGGGAATCTTTGCCGTTGAAAACAGCCGGACCCACTGTTGCGCTTAGTGAGGAGTGATCAGAAGCTGGTCCTGAAAGCAGATAGAAGGCAAAGAGGAGGGTCAGTTCACGAGAATGCCCTGGGAGCCAGGCAAGGAGGAAATCACTTTCCTTGCAGTTTCACAAACTAGCTTTTCCCCAGCAAGTCTCATCAGAAAATCAGAATTCCCAACAGTGATTCTGCTACACTGAGAAGATACATGCAGACACATGCATACACACACACACACACACACACACACACACACTTCTGCCTACACACAACATACACATGCACAAACATGTACACACACACACGCACAAACACATGCCTATATACATGCACACCCAGGAACATGCACCCTCCTGCTCACACCCCAATGGACACACAGCCTGAGTGAAAGGACCAGGGGACTTCCTGAATTCCAGGACCACACCTGAAACTGTTCCACTTCCTTCTACCTTCTCTCTCAAGACCTCTGGTTGATATGGTTTGACTGTGTCCTCACCCAAATCCCACTTTGAATTATAGCTCCCATAATCCCCATGTGTCGTGGGAGTGACCTGGGGGGAGGTAACTGAATCATGGGGGTGGTTCCCCCATATTGTTCTCATGATAGTGAAGAAGTCTCACGAGATCTGATGGTTTTATAAAGGGCAGTTCCCCTGCACACGCTGTCTTGACTGCCGCCATGTAAGATGTGCCTTTGCTTCTCCTTTGACTTTCGCCATGCGGAACTGTGAGTCCATTAAACCACTTTCTATATAAATTACCCAGTATTGGGTATGTCTTCACAGCAGTATGAAAATGGACTAACACATCTGAAGTCCAGGAAAGCAGTTGGGTTTGCAGCTACCTGTGTGCAGGCTGTTCACAGGGCCCAGGGCTCCCCAGGTCTAAGGGTAATTCTGGGGACAATCATGGCTTCTGGTCTCCTGGGGCTGACAGAACTGCTTAAGTTGTCCATGTCAGTCAGAACGGTCTGGAAAGAGCTTGGGTCAGGAGTAGCACTGAATGTTTCCTGTGGGTTTAAGGGGGTGGCTCTGAAGCCAGATGACATGTGTTTGAGCCCAGTTCCACCACCTCCCAGCTGTGTAACCCTGGACACTTACTTAACCTCCCTATGCCTCAGTGTTCTCATCCAGAAAACAGGGGTGGTCACTATAGCAACTCAGAGCCACAGTGAGAACGACATGAGTTAGCAGAAGAAAGTGCCTGGAACGGTGCCTGGCATGTAACATGCTTTGAGTACTTGCTGATACTATCATCTTATTTAATTCTTACAATTGCCCTACAAATTAGACAGAAGAGATTTGCTCAACTTTACAGATGAGGAAATGGAGGTTCAGAGGATTTGAGTTGCCCCAAATCACTCAACTAAATGGTGGCAGCACTGGAGCTTACACCCAGGCACCCCGACAGCAGAAACAGTAGGCTCTCCAGGCCATGATGGTAGAGGCACTGGGGGCCTGGGCGTGGGGAAGCAGCGAGGAGCTCTGGAGGAGAGTATGTTCCAGTCCCCTGCCCAGGCGATGGATGGGCCAGGTGGGTACAAGGGCACTGGCTTCCTCCCAGGGCCAATGTGCCTCTACAGACCCACTGGGCAGGAGGCATGAAAACAAGTAGCGACCTTCCTGCATCCTTGGGAAGGCTGGCGTCTACTGTGATAACAATCACCATGCTTTGGAAGTCTGTGCAACATGGTGAAATGCCAAGCATGTGAATCAGGGTTCACATCTAATGTCACCTCTTGCCTCCACCTCCTCCTGCCCACGAGGTCCTAGGCAAGCACCCAGCCTCCATGAGCCTCACCTTCCCAATCAGTAACATGCAGGAACCGAGGCCTGCTCACAGCATGGTTGTTGGGCTTCAAGGCACTCACAGAGCTGGGGAGTGCTGCGCACGGAGTGAATGGCAGCAATCTGGTCTTTTCCGCCCCTTCTAGCAATTCATTCAAACCCTGACTCAGCACCTTTACATAGAGAGCTCTATGCCGTGCGGGGGTTGTATGGGGGGCGGTGCTACAGAGGGACCCTGCATATGTCCCCACCAGGGGATCCCACTTCATATCAAACAGGAAGAAAGAAAAGCCCTCCCAATGAAACAGCTAGCATTCTTTGTTGAAGAGTATTACAAATTCAAGATGAAAGTAAAGGTGTTAAAGATAACAGCCCCTTGATTTATTTTGAAGAATGCTTGGCTACATAGTCAACCGGACACATCGGAGACATGCCAGCGGTGTGGATTCAGCAGCCCTGGCGTGTCTCTGCCGCCTCACCTGCCTGCTGAGCTCCCGTCAGGATGCTGGGGTTCGTCCCGGGAATGGGCTCGCTGGGGAAGGCAGCCGTGCTCTCCAGGGCCGGGAAGAAGGAACCAGAACAAGTACTGGTGGGGATCTGCCGGCTTCTAAACTCTAAGGGGGCAAGGTGCACGTGTGAAAACCAACTCGCTCTTCTCCAACAGTTACGAAATGAGTTCCTGCAGTGGAACGTATCCTACAGGACAGTGAGCTATGGAGACAGTCCCACAAGCTGCCACCACATCCTGGTCTTTGTTTCAGCACGAAGCCAGGGCGAGGGTGTGACTCCTACTTGTGGCTCCATGCCAAGGGGCAGCTCTGGTTGTCAAGAGTGGGAGCTATGGTGAATATTTAGAAGAAAGGGACGAATTATACAAGTAAGTCACCCTACAGCTACCCGTAGCCATAGATGAGAGTGTTACTTGAAGATAAACGATACCATCTTCCGCCCTTATTTCCTCCTCTGGGAAAGGCCATCCCCAGCGGCCAGTGAGGTGGAGAACCTCTGAGGTGCTTGGACCCAGCAGGTGATCAAAGATGGTGAACTGGCCCCATACAGGGCACAACCACTGCATCCTCAGGGCCTGAGAAATGACTGGCAAGTAATAGGGGCTCAGGAGGCATTTACTGAACAAAGCAAGAAAAGCAGAGCGGAAGGAAGAATGGGGTGTGAGGGAGGCGTTCCCAGAGCCAGCCAGCCTAAGGCCTCTTCCCTCTACTCCCAGCACCTGACTGGGAGAGTCCAGAAGACAAGATGGGAACAAGCCCAGACAAGGGAGGAACACCTCACACCCCACTCTTGCCCTCCACCGGCGGCAGGCCACTGAGGATCCAGCCTCCCCCTCGCCCCACAGAGCTGACTGTGGCCATGAAAGGTACAGCTGAGACAAAGAGGGTGGCAGGGCAGCCTGCTCCCAATGTTTCTGAAAGCTGCAGCCCAATCACTTCTTCCGAGACCAGCAACGTGAAGCTGATCTTTCTGGCCATAGTTCAGGGTTCAGGGACTTGTGTGGGGCATTTTTCAAGCCGAGCTGTCTTAAGTCAGGTTCTCAGCCTTGGTGCCGGTGACATTTGCAGTGGGCTTCTTTGTGCTGGGGGCCGCCCTGTGCGCTGCAGAATGTTCAGCCATACCCTGGTCCCTACCCCAGATGCTGGTGGCACCATCCAGTCATGACAATCAAACTTGTCTCGAGTTATGGCCAAACGTTCCCTAGGGGATGAAAGTCACCCATGGTTGAGGACCACTTGGGTGAACTACTCAATTTGGGAAGATGAGAACCAGCACCCCAAATACTTGCCATAGGAGGTAATGCACAGTCTGGCCCTCTGTCAACTTTCTTTTTTTTTTTGAGATGGTGTTGTGCTCTGCTGCCCACCCTGGAGTGCAGTGGCACCATCTCAGCTCACTTTGACCTCCACCTCCCGGGTTCAGGTGATTCTCCTTCCTCAGCCTCCCGAGTAGCTGGGATTACAGGTGGGCGCCACCATGCCCGGCTAACTTTTGTATTTTCAGTAGAGACGGGGTCTCACCATGTTGGCCAGGTTGGTCTTGAACTCCTGACCTCAAGTGATCTGCTCACCTAAGCCTTCCAAAGTGCTGGGATCACAGGCATAAGCCACCACGACTGGCCCTCTGTCAACTTTTAAACATCCCATCCAATTAGACTGTCACTGTCAACCAGCTTAACGCCCGTAACGAAACGGAGCATTTTCCATTTCATAGGCCTGACCTTTTGCCTGTGATGTGTGCTGCTATGCAGGGGCCTCTCCCCAGCATCACAGCGACAGCCACTGCGGGCCACTTGGGGGTCCAGCACTCCCACCTCCTCCACAGCCAACCTGCCCACCTGAGCCTTTCCAACAGATTAAAGGTCCTTTGGTGAGAGTCCCTTGTGCGTTACGGACCAGGTAATACTTCAAGTGTTTCTGCTTCTTGGGTTGAGTGGTCAGTTTCAGATTTATATGATTGGAGAATTCTGTGAAGTAACAGAAGCCTTTCTTTCCACAGCCAACACAATTCCCAGAGAAACCTGGAGAAGAAAGTAAACCATAAACATCTTTATTCTTTTATTTTTATTTTTTTTAGATGAAGTCTCGTTCTTGTCATCTAGGCTGGAGTGCAATGGCACAATCTCGGTTCACTGCACCCTCCACCTCCAAGATTCAAGTGATTCTCCTGCCTCAGCCTCCCAAATAGCTGGGATTATAGGTGCCTGCCACCATCCCTAGCTAAATGTTTTTGCAGTTTTTAGTAGAGATGGGCTTTCACCACGTTGGCCAGGCCGGTCCTTTTCAAATAAGACAGAGTTCATCCAAACTCTGAAGATCCACTTCCTGTACCACCAGCCAGAGAACTCCACAAGGCAAGCACCCCACCCTCTTAGACTAGCCCAGAGGTTAAGACGGCCTCGACTCAAGTAAAAGAGGACCAAGAAGACTTAGCGATAGAGATGGGCCCAGGCAAATGTGAAAGATTTAACGTGCTTGGGGGCTACTTAAACATCTATGTAGAGAGCAAACTTTGCAAGACAAGAGCCATCCCATTCCACCGTGTACACGGATCGGGGCACCTGAAATGATACGAGAGCTCTTATTTCCAGAGGGGTGGGTTAGTTCCACTCTCAAAGCAGTGTGACTAATGAGATGGGCTACACTGGGACACCTCTTAAGAGTCCAAAATTCCATCCTGCTCTCAACTTGATCCCGTGAGTTTCTGAAAAGAAATCAGGAGACCTCCGCAATGCCTGGCCGGCACACTGGCGAGTGAATTCCGTGGCTTAGCAGCCAGTGGACGGAGACGCTCTGCTAGAATGTGACTATCTTGCTGCTGCTGGCCTCTGCACCAGGCCTACAACTGACTTTCTGGGAGGCGACGGAGGCTCCCATCAGCTGTGAGGCTCTAACCAAGCCTCCTACATGGTGGCAATGACAAAAACACCTCCTGGGAGCTATTAAAATCCAGAGACATGTGCCTGAAAAGACCTTCACACACTGTAGAGTCTATTCAAACCATAGGCAGCGGGAGTGCTGGTTAAGATGAGAAATGTGAAGACTTGGCTTCTGCCCAGGATGACTGCTCTTATTTAAACGATCATAAGATGGCCTTGCTTCACCCACCGGTATGTCTGGTTTCTACAGGTCCAAAGGCCTTCGGCTGAGGAGATCCTGAAGCTAAGACTCATGTGTCATATTCTCCATTTGATAAGTCTACAAAGGTCATTGTGCCTGAGGCTGTGAGGGCCACCCGGCTCTGTGTGTAACTCTGCTCTAAAAGTCTCCCTAAGGTCTCTGGCTAGTGTTCAAAATAACTCCAGTTAGTGAAGGTTAAAAACATCTCCACAGATAAATAAGACGTCTACATTACAGAGGCTGACTGGACTCCCTGATCTATTTTGAGTGTATTTAGTCTTCCTCAAAAGGCATTAGAAATAAGGACAGATCTCTTGGCCTCACCATAGGACAGTTACAGGATAATTTACCTTCCACAGTCCTATTCCCTCTGTGCCAGCACAAACAGTAAGGTCCTGACATGAAACACTGTCCTCTCCAAGTGCTCACTTTCCATGGGACAGGCAGGGAACTAACACGCACAGGGAACCAGGGCCATTCTTGCCATTCATCTCAATCCACAAGTGCCACAGGAGCCAGTCAACCTGGAGGGCAAGTCCTTCTTTGTGAAATCAGAGAACCAGAGAGGCCCGTTGTTCAAATCCATAGGTACAGAAAGTGTGGCATCCAACTCCAGCCTGAGGATGACGTTCTTGCCCACAGGCCTGGCATCCAAGGCTGCCCTGATGCCCCCTGGCCTTCATCTCCAGTTTTATTCCTGTCCTTCCTCTGATATGCTAATTCCCAGCTGGACTCCCCTGCCTCTCAACCCAGCCCGCTCCCACTGCCCTCCATCGACAGGCTCATCCTCTCCTCCGGGGCCCCACCTGTATACATCCAGCCCTCACTCAACACCCTGCTCCAGTGCCTACTCCCAAGAGCCTTCTGTGACCCAAAGGCTGGCTGGCACTTTCCTCCGGACTCCAGGCTCTTCCTGTAGCTCAGGGGCCTCTGAACATCCCAGTGATTGAAATTTGTGTCTTTCTCCCATCATTATTCCTCTAAGCTCGCAGCATGACTGCACGTGTGAGCTGTGTGTGTGCAAGTGTACAGGTACTGACTAATGCCCCACACATGGCAGGCAGCCAGTTAATATCAAGAGGGAAGAAAAGAGAGAGGAAACAGGGTAACTGTGAACAGCAGCCTGTCAGGGTTTCTGTAAGCACTCTGAAGGAATAACCTCATGTCTTTATTCATTGGCCTCCAACTTAGGGACGCTTGAGATAAACCCAGCTCAACTGCTGCCTAAGAACAAGGCCCGAAGAAACCTTCAGAGCTCCCTGGAAGGGCTTCTAAGCCTGTTGTTTAAAAGATGGATGAACAGGAAACAGAACTGCAAGACGCTAAGAGCAACTTGCCAAGGCCAGGCTGTCATCCCTCTCCAGAGACAGCTAAGCAGGTTACAGGCCTCTGTCCCGTAAGAAACACGGGCTGGGGACCATGGCTGTGCTGCAGAGGCCGTCTCCATCTCCTCCGATGGGATGGGAAGCATAGACAACAGGGAGCCCTTTGTGATTCAGAAATGAGGGTGGACACCCTGGGTCTTGCTAGTACAGGAAACATTTAGGGACTCAGCGAGCAAACTGCTTTTCTGCTTTGGCAAAAACTTTCTGGTCAGGAGACCCAGCTGCTCTTCTGTGAGGTGTCTTGGAGAGAGAGCCACAGAGGCCAACCAACAAAACCACAGGAGAAAGAGGGAAATAATGAACTGTTCTCTTCAGAAATCTACCTTAGGACTTGGAAATCTAGAAAGTTTTTTTATATGATAGGCTTAGAAAGCATGGGATCCTGCCTGAAATCTCAAATTCCTGCCGGGTATGGATATCCAGAATCGAAATTCTTCCTTCAGTGTCCTCACCATGGGAAACAGTCCATCATAAACACGATTCTTGTCACCACGCACAGCCACACCCTGTGATTTTCCCGTGTGTCTAGTTTAGCAGCTACAGGTAGCATTTGTTTAACAAGCACATCCTGGGCAGATACGTGTGCTGGCCGCTGAGCAAGCCTCTCCCCTTCTGCTGAGAGGACAGCTACATCCATTCCCCCAACCCTTGCAAGGGAGTGTGTATAAGCCTGGATGTCTGAGGGGCCTAGGTTCAAATCCTAACTACAGTTAGGTGATGTGAGACAGGTAACTAACACCTCCGAGCTTTGCTTTCCTCATCTGTCAACAAGGTGACAATAGCGACTTCATAGTGCACCTGTCATGGGCCAGGCACGGTGTCAAGCATGTTATAAATGTTCTCATTTAAACCTCATGAAGTCTGACAAAGCAATCAGCAGCAGTGTCCCAGTTCATAGATGAAAGCATCAAGGCAGAGGGAGAGACAGAAACCCATCCATGGTACAGGGTGACCCAGCCATGGTACAGGGTGACCCAGCCATGGTACAGGGTGACCCAGCCACGGCTACAGGGTAGAAAGTGCTGGAGTTAGGATTGGAACGCATCTCCTCCCAAAAACCCACCTTGTAGGAGCACTATGGGGGTGAAGTACCTACAAGATGTCTAACATGTCAGGGGCACTCTGCAAGCAGCCCTCCTTTCTCTACCCCGGACTAGGAAGGCGAGCACAGTAGGGGTCATGACACTCACATGCGGCCCTAGGGGAGCAAATAGATAGCCCCCACCCCTCCAACAGTGTGAGATGTGGAGGAAGCAGTTCCATTTCTCTGCATTTCCATGTTCCAACCATCAAAGGGAAGGCTATGACTAAATGGGCCCTATGCCTCCTTCTAGGACTCAAGTGACATGATTCTTCTTGGAAGCATCCGTAGGTGGCTTCCTTCAGACCCAGTGGTCTCTGAGCACTTGGCTCATAGCAGGCTGGAGATGGCCCAGATTTACTGCTGGGGCCACTCCCTCTGCAGAGGGGTCCTCCCACAAAACCTCAGGGATGCCTCTAGAAGTTCACCTGTACCTGACCTTTCTTCTAGAACCACAGTCCAAGGAGATCTCGCTGATAGCCACTGCACCAGAGCTGGGAGCCACAAACATGTCCCCCACGCCTGATGCCTCCATCCAGCGCCTTCCCAGGAGAGTGGATGCTCAGAAAGGCCTTACTCTAGACCACTGTCCCTGTGCAGAGGGCCACTTAGCCCTAGTCATCAACCCTCCATGAAAAAATGCAAATCTGACGGATACTTTTGTGCACAAATATGTTTAGAAAGAAAATCTGATAGGAAACGAACCAGGTGATCTGGGCAAGACATACATTAAAAATGCATGGTTCATAATTGGGTAATGTTTTTGGTTAAAAAAAGAAATGGTCCCTGTTAGGAAGAATGAACAGACACAGTTAAATAATCCCACGATTGAGGCAGAAGGACCGGTAGCAATGACAGCAGTTCCTCAAATTCGGGCAGCATTTTCAAGTTTATAAAGATCATCATATAAAGAGCTGAGTTATCCTCAAAACCGCAGTCAGGTACCGCATACATCTTTATCCCCTTTATAGATGGCAAACCTGTAGCCCCAAGGCAGGAAGTACTTCTCTGCCAAGATGGGACTGGCTGTTCCAGCACAGTGTGCTATGGGGAAGAATGGGGAAACAGCAGGAGTAATTTAGGAAGGCAATTCCAGGAAGACATCCTGGCAAGTGGGATTTAAATTGGGCCTGAGCCGGGCGCGGTGGCTCAAGCCTGTAATCCCAGCACTTTGGGAGGCCGAGGCGGGCGGATCACAAGGTCAGGAGATCGAGACCACAGTGAAACCCCGTCTCTACTAAAAATACAAAAAAATTAGCCGGGCGCGGTGGCGGGCGCCTGTAGTCCTAGCTACTCAGGAGGCTGAGGCAGGAGAATGGCGTGAACCCAGGAGGCAGAGCTTGCAGTGAGCCGAGATCGCGCCACTGCAGTCCAGCCTGGGCAACAGCGTGAGACTCCGTCTCAAAAAAAAATAAATAAATAAATAAAAATAAATAAATTGGGCCTGAACAGCAACTCTCTGTTCCTTCCAAATAATGAGCCTTGAAAGCCCACGAGCTCAGATGAGCACACACTACACCTAGCAACTAATGACCACCCTCCCCGTGCCTGAACATAAACAGTTACTTGGGACAAAAATAAGATCATCTTTGGCTCATTGTGCCACATTAATTGAAAAAAGAAAACACAGAATCTGGGAAACATTATTTTAAATCCCCACCTGGATAGAGAAAGGAAAAGCCCATGAGCAAAGTAAAACAAGGTATTTTTTATATATATATGCCCAGAGGCCCTGCCTTGGTATTTTGGCCAAATCCCAGCTCAAGTGTAAAAATGGCCCCCTTGTGTTGGGGAAGCCTAAGGAGCCGTACCAGGATTCCAGGTGAGACAGGAAGTGGGGCAGGGGTCCCAGGTGTTCCCAGGGAAGATGAAGCACTCAGGGGTGGTAAATAGTATGATGTTGTGAGGTTTGAAACATAAAACTCTCAGGCCATCATACTCCTCTAGAATCCTGCAGTAAGTTCATAACTAGTTCTTCTGCTTCAGTTTCTCCCTTTGCATAAAAATCAGTTGTGTGTCTTCTAAGCGATCTTCTTAAAACACAAATTAAAACACAGTCATCTAAATTTAACATCTAACACTCTAAATATCCTTTAAAATATCAATTATAAGGGTAAAACGAGGGAGGAAGGACCTACACATTAAGAAAAATTTGAGACACAGCAACCAAATGCTTTAGAAGATCCCTGTCTGGATCTTGATATAAATGCACCAATTGCTTTAAAAAAAACCTGTAAGATACAATTTGAACACACTGAATATTTGATAATATTAAATAACTGTTAAATCTATTAGATATGATAATGGTATTGGGTTTCTAATGAAAAGCTGTTTTTTTGTTTTGTTTTGTTTTGTTTTTAAATGGAGTTTCACTCTTGTTGCCTAGACTGGAGTGCAATGGCTTGATCTCTGCAACCTCCGCCTCCCAGGTTCAAATGATTTTCCTGTCTCAGCCTCCTGAGTAGCTGTGATTACAGGTGCCTGCCATCACGCCCGACTAATTTTTGTATTTTTAGTAGAGACGGGGTTTCACCATGTTGGCCAGGCTGGTCTCAAACTCCTGGCCTCAGGTGATCCACCCCCTCGGCCTCCCAAAGTGCTGGGACGACAGGCGTGAGCCACCGCACCTGGCCCCAATATCTTTTAGAGATAATGCCGTGTGGAAATTTACAGATGAAATGATACAATGTCTGGGATTTGTTTCAAAATCATCCCAGAAAGGGAGAAGAGGGGGATATTATCAATGAAACAAGATTGGCCATGTGTTGGTAACCGTGAAAGAAGGCTAGATCACCTCATACCACGAGACTCTGTGCTTCTGTAGTTTGAAAACAGCTCCTTTTCCGAGCAGAACCCAGCTGGGCACCCCGCCCTGCCACGCTCTCTACCAGCCTCCGCTCCAGCCACAGAGCACGCCACCCTGCCACGCTCTCTACCAGCCTCTGCTCAGCCACAGAGCACGCCAGCCACTTCTCCAGCGTGCCATGCTGTCATGCACAGGGACTTCCCTCTGCTGAGACGCCCTTCATCCTCCAGGACCTGGGCATCAGGGCCAGACCGTCGGGGTTCAAACAGCGGGGTGGCCCTGAGCAAGTCAGTTAGCCTCTCTGTGCTTTCATGTCTGTATATAACTCTAGATAATAACAGACCCACCACATTGGCTATTTTAACTTATTTCGTGCAGTTTCTGGCACATGATAAATGCTCAAAAAGTGCCACCTGCTATTAGTGTTTGGTTTCTGTTGCTTTTATTCTCCAATTGGCAAAATTCTACTCATTTTTCAGGGCCCAACTCAGATACCACATCCTCCCATTCCCATCCTCACTGGGCCCCTCCGATTCCCGGAGCACCTTACCCTCTCTGTAGACCATGTCGCACGAGGATGTATTGTAAGATTTATTGACAGAGTTGTTTGTTGTGGATTTCTAGGCTGATTCTTGGTGTGCCTGCGTCCCCCCACCCTGCCTCCAGACGTAACTGAAGGTCCAGGCTTTCGTTTCAGGTTATATACTCAGTAAATGCATGCTGAATTCTTTGCCTGCTGAATGAACAAAGGACTCGTTTACTCCCATCTAAGAAAAAAACAATCTAGTGGGATATGTTTTCCCTCGTTATGTCTGAGCTGTCAACTCATTTAGATAAATTACCGGGCAATAAACTGAAACAAACACCTAGATTTTAATCTTTCAGCTTTTTCAGATAAAATACCTGAGTTGATTAAAAGTCACTAAAACAAGTCTCCTAATACTGCTGCTTCCTCCAAGGTATTCCCCAGCCTGTATTTTATAGATCACTAAAAAGCACTGAGCTCTGCCGCTGCAGGGCTGGAGGGCGCCACCTTGTCCTGTGTAGCCATCAGACTTAATTGCAGGAAACCTAAACAGTGTTAAGTATGCAAGCTGAGAGCATAAAGTTATTTTATTAAAAGAAGAAAGTGATGGTTATTACCAACCAGGCCTTGTCACCCATTTCAGATGGCTTTTGGCAAGCAATTAACAAAGCTCCTACTTCCTCTCCTCGATGAGCTGGCTCTGTTACTGGGCTGGTGGTGAAGGAACTGAAAGATCCTCGCCTCTGCAGGCCAAGAGGCAGAGCCTCCTTGATTTACTGCCCTGGCAATTCCTTTACAGTCACAAAGTGGTGGAATCCAGACGAATCCCCGGCCACTGCCAGATCAAACGCTGAGGCGGCCACCAGGCACGGCCTCCCGGACTCACTTTCATCCTGGGCGACTGTCGTAAGCGTTCAGTCTGTCATTGAATGATTCCATCAGCTTCTTTGCTAGAGTGGGTTTCCTGGGATGATTCTGTTTTAGAGAACTGGTTACAGTGAGTCCATGAGCCTGCCTCAAGAGAGTTGGCCAAAATGTTTTCTCCCCTTCGTCACTGTCTAGTGGTGTTGTCCCTCCAGCGAACATTCACCTGCCTTGTGTCGGAGTTCACACACGTGTGTGTCCCCAGCGCCTTTGTGGTAGGAGCCATCTCATTTCTTCTCCCTTCTCCATTTTCATCCTTTGCACAGCTCCTCAGACGTAAAGTGTGCTCAATAACTACCCATGGAGTGAGTTTATCCTCCCAGCTTTTGGGGCCGTATCAAGTGCAAAACTGTAGGCTTCAATGTCTATACCCATGGAAAATATGTAAGAAATTGTGGGGGTTTTCAATCTAGAAGTTTTTCCCATAAATTCTCACAATCAAACTTGCTCTGCATGAAGACTGTTCCTGAGGCTACATCTGAAGTGGATCATTACCAATCCTGCCTCCCGCCCAGATTGCCTCCAAAGAGGCAGGCCAGATGGAGGGGGCTGGAGCCACAGTCACAGGATGAGAACAGCCAAAGGGCCAGGGCACATGTGGAAGTCACCTCCCTGCTTCATGGATGAGGACACAGAAGCCCAGGGGGCTACACAGGGACCTGTGGGCAGATGCAGGACAGGAACCCAGATCCCTGGGCTCTCAGTCCACACCTTGGTGTCCCTAGATTTTACTCCACAATGGGGGAGCCTGCTGAGGGATGGCCTGGCACACAGTAAGAACTCAATTACATCATATGAGCAAAGGCAGCCAGGCTTGGCAAGGCCTGGCCCCAGCTCTGCACTCAGAGCCTTAGTGGGCCAACGGTTGTTGGAAAGATCAAAGGCTAGTGGTGTCCAGGGCTGGAAGGGAAAGCGGCGGCTCCCCCATCTTGACCCCATGTTGACCTTGACTGTGGGATGGTACCAGGTAGAATCTGGAGCCAGGAGGACTTGAGTTTGAATCCTGGCTCTGTCCCCTTTACTCATGCGACCTTGGGCAAGTTAACAGATACAAGCCCACCTATAAAACTGGGATAATAAAGACCACCTCTTGGCTGGGCGTGGTGGCTCATGCTTGTAATCCCAGCACTTTGGGAGGCCAAGGTGGGCAGATCACTTGAGACCAGGAGTTCGAGACCAGCCTGGACAACATGATGAAACCCCATCTCTACTAAAAATACAAAAATTAGCCAGGTGTGGTGGCGTGCTCCTCTAATCCCAGCTATTTGGATGGCTGAGGCATGAGAATCGCTTGAACCCAGGAGGTGGGGGTTGCAGTGAACTGAGATAGTGCCAGTGCAATCCAGCCTGGGCAACAGAGAGAGATTCCATCTCAAAATAAATAAACAAACAAACAAGCAAACAAGCAAACAGACCATGTCTTGAGAGATGAGTGATAAACCAAAGGGGAAAACAGATACAGGGTGCCTGGCAGTCCTTCAGGACAGAACATTCTGGAGGCAGCAACACACTCAGCCTCATTCTCCTCTGCCTCTGTAGGCTATTTCCGAGACTGTCTAGGACAGGGTTTGTCACCCATTCCTGACACAAGCGGGCACTTAGGGAGGTCTGAAGAATAAATGTATGAAAAATGAATGCTAAATGGTGAGCTTTCTGCAGGGATGCAGTCATACTGTAAATGCATCTCATTTGCATTCCATTCCACAAAGAACTCTTCTACCAAAAAACATAAACAGGGCTGCATGCTGCACCTGGGGTCCCAAAGATGGTCCCTCTGTTGCCACCACCCCCCGCTGTGACCTCCCTTGACCTTGCTCTACCCCAGTGCAGAAAGAGCCACAGAGGAGGACAAAGCAGAACTTACCAAGAAGAGCATTGTGGCCATTGTCATCTGGCAAGAACCTCTTGTCAACGGCGCACACCAGGAGATGGTCCGGTAGGCTGGGGGACTTGGCCCCCACGAGGAGAAAGCCCACAGGGACGTCAATGGGCTCGTTGGAAATGGAGACGAGGCGCAGGTCCTTCCCGGCCTGGCAGAACCCTAGGAGGGGTGGACAGGGCTCACACACTGCCCAGGGCTTCCCAGAAGCGGGGTCACAGGGGCAAAGGGAGGAAACGTTCTGGGTCTGCTCAGGAGAAACCCTTATCTCTGGGTGTGCTTGACCTCAAAATTAATCCTGAGAGAGAAAACTATAATCTTAGTTGGCCGGACATGGTAGCTCACACCGGTAATCCCAGCACTTTGGGAAGCCAAGGCAGGAGGATCACTTGAGGTCAGGAGTTCAAGACCAGCCTGGCCAATGTGGTGAAACCCCATCTACTAAAAATACAAAAATTAGCCAGGCGTGGTGGCACACACCTGCAATCCCAGCTACTCGTGAGGCTGAGGCAGGAGAATCATTTGAACCCGGGGAAGCGGAGGTTGCAGTGAGCCAAGATTGTGCCCCTGCACTCCAGCCTAAGCAACAAAGTGAGACTCCATCTCTCTCTCTCTCTATACACACACACACACACACACACACACACACACACACACACACATATATATACACACACATATATAAAATCATAGTTATCCACGACACAGGTCACACATTATTTGTCTATTGGTGCCACCATGTAATGCACATTAATGTGCAAATGAAGCTCAACAGGAAGAAATTTTAAACACATGATGGCAAATGGAAACACATACAAGATAAATCCTTAAGAAACTGAGGGTCCTCTGATGTTTCTTACATGCTGCATTTTTTGGGGCTGAGAAAGAGGCCATCATGAAAAACGAAGGCTGAGAATCTGATAGCGCTGGTTTCCTCTAGGGGGCGGTGGGGAGGACTCGTGGCCAGGACACAGACACAGAGCAGGCCGAGAGCACAGAGATTCTCATTCCATGCCCTTCGGAACCTTTTGCGTTTTAGAGTTTGTAAATTTCCTATTCAAATAATACATCTCTACAAATATTTGGGGGAAAAGGTAAAAGAGAGAGCCAGCTGAGATTAATTTGGATAAGCCTTTTCCAGGGTCTTGTCCCAGGTAAGGGCACACCTAGCTCCATCTCCTGTGCTCCCTGTAGCTTTAACTCCCGACTGAGACCTCTCTGGGAGCCCCGATGAGCCAAGGCCTTCCCAGCAGGGCGCTACAGGACATCATGAAGACTTTGCTCCTGCGTGCAGGGCTTCCCCACTCACTGAGCATTTGCTCCGTGGTTTCCCATGTGCTGCTGGGCGGGGGCAGAAGAAAGCAACACCTGTGGGGGAGACGCTGGCAGGCGTGGGGCCAGGACCACCACATGCCAGGCACTGGAGAGGCAGGCTCTGCAAAGCTCTCATCTCATCACCTGCAGCAAAGTGTGGCTGTTCCCATTTTGAAGATAGGGAAACTGAGGCTCAGAGAGGTTGGGTGATTTGCTGCAAGCTACAGAGAGGTGGACCAGGAAGGGAGGCCAAGCTGACTCCTAGGTTTGGAGCATGATATAGTCTGGCTGTGCCCCCACCCCCATCTCATCTTAAACTGTAACTCCCACAATTCCCACATATTGTGGGAGGGATCCGGTGGGAGGTAATCGAATCATGGGGGTGGGCCTTTCCCACGCTTTTCTCGTGATAGTGAAGAGTTTCCCCACACAAGCTCTCTTGTCTTGTCTGCTGCCATGTGATGTGCCTTTCACCTTCCACCATGATTGTGAGGCCTCCCCAGCCACGTGGAACGGTAGGTCTAAGAAACCACTTTCTTTTGAAAATTGCCCAATATTGGGTATGTCTTTATCCGCAGTGTGAAAATGGACTAATACAGGGCAGTTCCTTGCATTGGCTTGGGGAAGGGAGGTCAATTCTCTGAGGTCAACATCAATTCCCAGAGGTCCCCTAACTCTCTGACCTAGGTCCCTCCCAGCCTGGTGTGGTCCATGACTTCTGAAGAGCTGGAGGGATGTAGGCCATGAGTAGTCACAGTGTTTACTGTATTTATTTGGAAATTATGTGAAAATATAATAACCATTGGAGAGTTTAACCTCTTAATGTTTTGTTTTTTTTTTTTAAGAGATAGGGTCTTGCTATGTTGCCCAGGCTGGCCTCGAAGTCTGGGCTCAAGCAATCCTCCTGCCTCAGCCTCCCTGTAGCTGGGACTTGACTACTTGCGCCACCATGCCTGGCTGAAGGGTTTACCTCTTACCATTTAATTCAGTGGCCTTTTAAATACTTAGACACTAGAAGACCTACCTCACTAAGAGCCACTATATTGCCTTCCCCTTGCCTGGAAGAGCAGCCCAGCAAGGGCCGAGTCCCTCCCCTCCCAGTCATCATGCTCAGGGTCAAGTCCAGACCCCAAGGCAGAACACACGGGGCCTTCACACCAAGTCTCATCACTCTTCCAAGCCTGGCTCTGCCACACCTCAGGCCCCTATGTAAAAAATCTGTTAGCAGTTCCCCCAAATGAGCTGTAATTTCACCTGACTAAGCCTTTGCAAATGCTGCTCCCTCTGTCTGGAACTTCCCAGCTTCCTCCAAGCCCTCCACAGTCTCCTGGCTGACTCGTACTAATCCTCCAAAACCCAAAGGGCCACCTCCTCCAGAAAGCCTTCCCAAAACTCTCTACCTGCGTTAGAGCCCCTCCTCTGCTCCATGCACCCCTGCTTGCTCCCAACTGCGTGCAAAGTGTCCACTTCCCTGTATAGCTCCCATCAAACAGGGATCTCTCATCCCCTTTATCTCCATATATCCAGAGCAAAGAGTTCAATAATTACTTCAATTACTACTTAATTTAATAATAACCAGTTAGTTATCTTAAATAACTAAGGACTGAGCACAATGCCTGGACATTGTAGGCATTCCAAAAATATTTGTATGGGGTACCACAGTGTCCTATGTAAACCCTTTTACAAATAAGGAAGCGGAGGCTCAGAGAGATGCAGTGATTGGAACGCAGCTACTCAACTATCTGCTAAGCAGCACGGCCTGCATGTTTCAGTTGTGTCTGATGCCCAAAGTGATGTTCTCACCGCTAACTGGCCTCCCCGTTTGACTGGCATGGTGTCAGGACAGATGAACTCATTAGCAAAGAGGTTGTGTGGTGCATGGGTGTCAGAGTCAGGGGTCTGCCCCACGCCTCTCTGAGTGCACAGCACAAGCTCTTAGCACAGGGCTAAGGTGCCACCCGCCCAGCATCTCCAGGCCTCTGTTCCTCAACAGTGAAACTGTACCATTACTGACTGAACAGGGTCCCTGAGATTATGTGTATCCGCCTGTTCAACACTGACATACTGATGGGTATGAAAGATTATTCCAGCCAAGCACGGTGGCTCATGCCTGTAACCCCAGCACTTTGGGAGGCTGAGGCAGTTGGATCACCTGAGGTCAGGAGTTTGAGACTAGCCTGGTCAACATGGTGAAACCCCATCTCTACTAAAAATACAAAAATTAGCCAGGCGTGGTGGCATGTGCCTATAATCCCAGCTACTTGGGAGGCTGAAGCAGGAGAATTGCTTGAAGCCAGCAGGTGGAGGTTGCAGTGATCTGAGATTGCACCACTGCATTCCAGCCTGGGCAACAGAGTAAGATTCTGTCAAAGATGAAAGAAAAGAAAAGAGAGAGAGAGAGAGAGAGAAAGAGAAAGATTGATTATTCCTCCTAATCACTTCTGAGTTCAATATGCTGGGCAAACAGGCCTGAGTAGGGAGAATGTACTCTAGGTTCCAAGCAACCAACACAGAAAAATGAATGTCTGGCTCCCAAACCACTGGTCAAGTTGAGGCTGTCCAAAGAGCAGCACAGAGGCCTGCCTTAGCATCCCAGCATGGTGTCTCTGGAGCTCCCGCTTCAGGAGGGCAGGCCGGGCCAGCACCTGCTGGGGGCCCACAGGCACAGCTCACACCTCAGGGAAAGCAAAGAGGAAGACCAAGGAGGACCCCTACAGCACACAGTCACAGGCTCAGTTACCGGCCTGGCCACTGCCTCCAGGCAGCATAGCAGGCACTGCCTGGCCAGGGGCTGGCAGAGGCTCACCATCTGTGGTGCAGCATCCTTCAGGCGGAGGGTGCAGCTGGAAAGGGTTTGGGGGGCTGTTTGTTTCCAGCCCTCCTTCTCCCTCTTCTTCCTCTTCCTCATTGTCCACTCGGCTACCACCTAGATGGGGGAAGAAGAGTGATGAGCAAGGCAGCTGCTGTCCGGCCTCAGAGCTTCCCCCGGGGCCTTTCCTCTGCCTGGATTCTCAGGCTTAACAAGCCCAGGACCTACAGGACTAATCCAGAATGGGTTCTACCCATCCTTAACAAGCACTCAGCAAGTCTAGCTAGTTCGGAATTAACTTGTCCTTACAAACACTCTGTCAGTCAGGTTTTATCAACCTTCTTTACTAGAGGAAAAAGCTGAGGCTTGCTCCGGTTGGATGACTCGCCCAAGGTCACACTGCACACAGACCTGGACCTCACGACTCCAAATTCAAGTTCACTTCTCTTCCATCTGCCACAGCTGCACATACACTAGACGTTTAATATGTGAAGAACTGGCTGACAAGGACTGAGCGCAATGCCTGGACATAGTAGCATTCCAAAGATATTTGTGTAGAGGGTACCATAGTGTCATAGGAAGACCATTTTACAAAAAAGGAAACGGAGGCTCAGAGAGATCCAGCAACTGGCCCACGGCTACTCCACTATGTGCTAAGCAGCCTGGCCTGCGTATATCCAGTCATGTGTGATGCCAACGCTGATGCTCTCGCCCCTAACCCGCACTGCTTCATTTGGGAGACAAAATATAGGTAGTATGAACAGCTTCACACAATACAAGAGAGCTGTCAAACTGCACATTGTCTATGGCCATACCACCCTGAACGCACCTGAGCTTGTCTGATCTCAGAAGATAAGCAGGGTCGGGCCTGGTTAGTACTTGGATGAGAGACTGCCTGGGAATACCGGGTGCTGTAGGCCAGGCGCGGTGGCTCAAGCCTGTAATCCCAGCACTTTGGGAGGCCGAGGCAGATGCATCACCTGAGATCGGGAGTTCGAAACTAGCCTGGCCAACATGATGAAACCCTGTCTCTACTGAAAATACAAAAAATTAGTTGGGCGTGGTGGTGCGTGCCTGTAATCCCAGCTACTCAGGAGGCTGAGGCAGGAGAATCACTTGTACCTGGGAGGCGGAGGTTGCAGTGAGCCGAGATGACGCCACTACACTCCAGACTGGGCAACAAGACCAAAAACTCCATCTTAAAAAAAAAATATATATATATCCCCAAGGGAAGAATGCATGTAAACATTACTAGATACACAAACACACACACACATACAAATAGCCATTCTAGAACAGGGTCAGGCACGGTAGGGATGTAGGAAGCTTTTTTTAAACTGATAAGAACAGATACTACACTTGATCTTAGCCAAAAGGCTGAGAAGTGATGTAGGAAGCTTTTTTTAAGGGAAATAATATTTCAGAAGGAATGGTCACTGTTGAACAGGTCAGGACAGCCTAGAGGTGGCCATGGAAATCCCGCCACTCCCCGAGCCTGCGCTCTGTCACTACAGGGAAATGAACCCTCAGCTCCAGCAGGCAGGGCCTCTGCCCTCGCTCTTCCCTGTATTCCAGGCACCCCACAAGGAAGCTAAGTATGACTGTGTTGGGCAGCCCAGTGGCTCTGGGTACACAGATTCGTACCTTATTCACTAAGTACTACTGGAGAAGGCAGGATCTCAGGCTGTTGAAGTTTAGTCCTACCAACTTCTTGTAAGTTAGACATTCGGAGTAAAAATCTTTCTCAACTTCTCTATCTTTAAATATCATTTAATAAATAGCATACAGAGTTCTTCAGGGAACAGGGTCATTATGAACATCCTTAACACACTGGGCTAGGATACAGGCACTCTTCACTTCTTCTTTCTTTTTTTTTTTTGAGACGGACTTTTGTTCTTATCGCCCATGCTGGAGTGAAATGGTGCGATCTCAGCTCACTGTAATCTCCGCCTCCTGGGTTCAAGCAATTCTCCTGCCTCAGCCTCCCAAGTAGCTGGAATTACAGGCACCTACCACTACGCCCAAAGAATTTTTGTATTTTTAGTAGCGATGGGTTTCACCATGTTGGTCAGGCTGGGCTCGAACTCCTGACCTCAGGTGATCCACCTGCCTCGGCCTCCCAAAATGCTGGGATTATAGGTGGTGGCACCTGGCCCGCTTCTTATTTCTTTGTCTTCTCCTCCAGTATTGGTTTATTTGCTGTCATGTCTCAAACCCTCACTTAACTTGGCTCTAACACCATCCATCCATCCAGAGGGCTAAGCAACCTGGGTTAATGATGAAATCATGTGTAACAGAAAGAGACTGGACTGGAAATCAGGGAACTCAGGTTTCTGTACTAGCCTGGGCCACTGCCTATGTGGACGCAGGAAAGTTACTTAACCTCTCTGTGCATCTGATCCTGCCTCTTTAAAATGAGGTGGTTAATCCAGACAAACCTTAAGGTCACCTGGAGTTGTGATGGTCTACGTGGAAAAACACGGCCCTCAGAGCTGCACGGGATGTTCCAGATGTGGTTTAAACAGTAGAGCGTACTGGAAACACAGCCTCACAATGGCTACCATTTCAAACGGGCTTGTGGGACAAGAGACAGAAGAAGCTGAACGTTTCCAGCAGGTGGGAACCATGACTTTGGGAAGGTCACAGCAGGAAGTGACTCGATAATTCCTGATGTCTCAGTCTTCCTGGGCTTAGAGGACACAGAGGTGGTAGGAAGGCTGTGTGGAGATTACCCAGAGGTGGGGTGGGGAAGGAGATACACTCTTGAGCCTGCTTCGGATGCTTTCTTCCTGGCATTAAAAATAGCAGGCGTGGTTTTAGCAGAAGGTGTAAAGAGTCATGCCCAGACCCCAGGCTCCAGCAATGCAGAACAGGTCTCCGTGTTGGGGACACAGAAGACTCTGTCTGCAAAATCGACTCTGGTCTCTAAGCCAGCACCATAGAGGCTCAGAGGGGATGCCACACACCAGCTATCAGTGAAATAAGGGAGACACAATCCCAGGAAAACTAAAACCAGCAGCCCCCAAGGCCCGCACCGTTGCAGCAAAGGGCACACCCGGGAATGCCTGCACGTGATTCTGCTAAGCTGCTAAGAACAGGAATTCAGACTCTCAGAAGGCATGAAAGAAGAGGGTCGTAAGCCTCAAAAGGTCAAAGAAAGAGCTCAAAATCCAGTCAGTAAGAAAGCAGGATTAAAGGTCAAAGGTCTACGTCAGATATTGCAGGGGCTGTGATGGGAAGATCCACTAGCAACAAGCTCGAGGGGACATTCCTGCCCGGGAGCAGATGAAACCAGACGTGTTTACCCAGGTCTCCTGGCAGGACGAGAGCTCTAAAATGGCATTAGACAAAACCAACTGGATTGGGAGCTTAGAATCCTAATAACAAAACACAGGAACCCAGGGGCCCTGGAGCACCACTTCCCTCCATTCCGTACAAGGCTACTGCTTTCAGTGTTGACATGCAATTGTGTTTTCTTTCCATGAGCACAAACGCTATGGCATTCTAAGTGGGTGGCACTACAGGATTTTACCTATGTCCTGTTTAATGAATAAATACCTATCCCAAAATGCTGGACAGTGTCTGTTTTGTTGATCTCTCTCCTTTAAAAAAAAGTCAAGAATGTATAAAGGGTTTTTCCCCTATAGGAGGTGGTAGGTTAAGAGCCCAAATTCAAAGAGCAAAGTAATAAGACTCCTGCTAAATCCCCCTCACAAATACATAAAATGTTAACAGATCAAGGGGTGTTCAGCATACCAGCACCCCGGTCATAAAAACCATCTTTAATGTCATTGCCTGAGGAAGGCCAGCAATGAGATAAGAAACCCTGACAAACAGACACAAGGAGATGTGGCCTGGATAAGCCTGTCTGCGCCAGGTTTGACTATGCAGGAAGCAGGGGCTCTAGCTGAGTGCTGGGTTTAGGGTGACATTTAGCAAAGCAAAAGGAATCTGTCCCTTCCCACCAGCCCCCTCAGCCCCCTTGTTTTCCCGCACTAGAAAACCAAACTCTCGGAGGACTTCTCTCTTCTGTGTGTTGGACAAATGGGAAAATCACAGGGCTTGGTCCAGTTTTCACAGCAACGTGGAGCTGGACAAGCCGACTGACAGCTGGCAGGGAACCTTCAACCACAGCACCGGAGGAATGAAGGCTTAAGCCTCAGTGCTGTCCCTGCACAGTGCCACATGTCCAACAGCAGATAAGGGCACCCTGAGCTGTCGGAATGTCAGACACAGCCTCCCAGTTAAAGGTGGGCAGAAAGCAACTATCAAGATCTTTCAACAGGAGGGAAAGCTGATTTGGAATCCTCAAAGGGCTTTCTATTCCTCTCTCCCACTGTGGGCAGCCCTGAGTCTACTCAACCCCTTGTCTGTCCCCTTTTTAGCTCAGAGCTTGGCCAAAGCTGCGTGTGCAACTGCTGCTCAGTCACTCAAAGCTTCCAGCAAGCCACCTTTCCATCCTCCCAAATCACAGAATTCAATTACTTCGGCTTGTGAGGTGAAAGCACTTTGTGGATTTTAAGGTATCATTCAAATAAACATTACCATCAGTATCACTATTACTAACACATCATTAGCCACAAAGCTCTTCAATACTATAGAGGTAGAGGATGACTAGGTAATTCATATTCCACCAAAGTCTTTCAACTGGCCAAAAACAGTCCATAAAATACTCTCCAGCCATTCCTCAGCTCCCCATAAAATCAGTCACGTCTCCCATGCCAGAAAGCATCGGTGCTTTTGATGTGAATGCCAGAGAATTCTTGGTTTTCCTAATGCATGGTTTTGACCACAGTCTAGTTTCTCTCAGACCCAGATCCAGTTCTTCCAGGGGTTTAGAGGGGCCATTTGCAAGGTGAATTTAGTAACGGACGTTTTAAACAATGACACAAAAATGCCTCCCTGCTAGAATAAGGAACTATCAGATCTCACACAAGCTCAGTGTGGGGCCCCTTGAAGACAAGACCTCCACACCTCGTTTTTCTCTAGGTGCAATTCTCTCCAACCCAACCATCCCCTTCCACATACACACGTACGCACAGCAAGACCACCCCAGCACAAGACCTGGCTCACTGAGTGCTTTCTTCTTTAATTCTAGTTAATTAATTTTTGTTTTAAAGCATAGCCCCCTTTTCACTTCAATAGCTAAGAGAAGTCTGCGGGTAACTTCAAAGACATCAACTTACAAAAAGAACTTCCATAACAGAGCGATCTCATACTATGGATCGCTGAGGGGTTACTTCTGACACGAAAACACATGGCTTATAAAACAATCATTTCGTTCTCTGCATAATTAAATAAACTCTAAAAAGTCATCCCCATGCCTGAAGAGAATTTAGTTCTTTATTCCTGGCATATATTAAATTTATAAGGGTTTGCTTTTGGTTTTTAAAAGTTTCTAAGAGTTCTCGTACCTACTATTACTTTGCAAAGATAATAGCCACAAATCACAGGACAAAGAGAAGGAATATATTGCTGAAGGTCAAAATTTCTTGCTTTTCCAAGTGAAAATGTCAAACCTTCTAATAAGAGCGTAAGTAACAACCGATTGAGAACAAGTTGTCCTCTTCCTTTCTCCTACTGATTCAATGAAAATTTTATTTCTTGCAACTTTATGGCTGAAACTTATTTACATTTTAGCCAAAGTAAGAACTTGTACACAATTTTCTTTTTCTAATAATTCTTTTCTGCTAGATTCAACGTCTTCTACATAAAGAAAACAGTTTCAAGTTCTGGTGCTAACACTAACTGTGCACAATAAAAGAAATACACAAATAAAAGCAATGTGCATCTCCTACCTTCTAGAGCGGCAAGCTGCTGCTCAGCTTCCAGGTACAGCTGGGAAAAGATGGGCCTGGGCACCAGGTTGTTGGACCGCAGGGATGCCTCGATGGAATTGTGCAAGACCTCTTCAAAGCGTGTCGTCTTCAGCTGTCCAGCGTAAGAATTTCCCATCTTCAAGAGAATGGAGTCTTCTGTTTAAAATGGCATCTCAGATTCGGTGCAAAAGTCTGACTCCACGCAAGGTAGAAGGTGAAACAACTGCAAGGAGGAAGGGCCATGTAGCCTCCGCTCAGCAGAGACCGAGAGAGGGTGGCTGTCCTCAGCTGCAGCTACTGCCGGGCAATTACAGGAAGTTATATAAGTAACAGCTTTCTCTAATTTAGCACTCAGCAGAGCCTGACACCTCTTAGAATATTTCACTAGAGGTGCCTCTTTGCCATCCCCAGATTTCACAGGACTCCCACTTTTCCCAGAGATGTGGTCCTGCCCCTGAGAGTTCCCAGATGAATGATGTTTCATTTTCCATGACCTGCAGACGAATGGGCCCTCCGACACTCTTGTAAGTGACGGCAACTGAGCAATCCACCACAACCATTCCCAGATTTGAGGATTAGAGGAGCCGGCCTCCCCCCACCTTCCCGAAAGATAGGCTAGCAGGTCTCCCATCATTGTCTTTGCTGGTAAAAGGCTGATTATTCTCATTCCTTTAAAATGTTTTTTAATCTACTAAATGTTTCCATTATTCAAGTAATACAGAATTAAATCTGGAAAACCTGGAAATCACAGAGGAGTGGGAAAACGAGGAAAATCACTGACATTTCTATCCCCCAAGAGATTTATTTTCTATCCCCCCAAAAATCACAGAGAATCACTGTGATTTTTTTTCTGCAGCAGCTTGAGATATAATTCACATACCTTACCACTTGAAGTAGACAACTCAATGGTTTTTCGTATATTCACAGTGTTTTGCAACTATCATAAGATCAATTTTAGAACGCTTTCATCACCCCAAAAGGAAACCCCAGACCCATCATTCTGAAACCCTCCAACCTCTCCAGCTGGAGGCAATGATTAATTTATTTTCTGTCTCTATAGATTTGCTCATTCTGGACACTTTGTATAAATGCAATCATTCAGTACGAGGTCTTTTGTGACTGGCTTCTATCTAACGTTAGCACAACGTCTCCAAGATTCATCTGTTTAGCATGAATCAATACTTCATTCCCACTCATGTATTTTGATGTATTGTTTTAGACTTAAATCTTTGCACAACTTGCAGGTGGGAAGGGACGGGAGATTGTATTCACATAATTATAATCATACTATAATACACATTTTTATTGGTTTTTTCTTTTCCTTGATATAAGCATTTTGCTCAACCCTCTTGCAAATGGTTTTAGAATAATTTTAATGGTTGCTTCCCTTGAGTGAAAATGCTGATATTTGTTCCGACATTTCTCCCTGATTATACATATGGTTAAATTTCTATTTTCAGTCCTTCCCAAGAACAGGCATTTAAATGTGTATATGTCCTTAACGTTTTCCATTTACTTTCTATTTCATTATATTTAGCTATTTGTTATATTTCCGTTCTACTTCCTTTTGGTTTAACTTGTACTTTTTTCAAACTTTTCAAAATAGTTACTTTATTGTCATCTTTGTTTTTCATCTTCATTAACAACGAAGACATTTAAGGCTACATGTTATCCTCTGGGCACCTCCTTTGCTATGGTACAAGGTTTAGTGTGAAGTGTTCTCCTTTTCTTTTCTTTCTAAACAGTTTATCATTTCCCTCTGATTCCCTCTTTGATCCATTAATTATACAGGAGTGTGTGTTTAATTTTTAAACAGTCAAGATGGCGACGGGGGGGGTGAGTTCAGCTTCATATTATTTACTTCCAGTGTTTAATAGATTATAATCAAGACTGTGGTCTTGGCCGGGCGTGGTGGCTCACGCCTGTAATCCCAGCACTTTGGGAGGCCGAGGTGGGAGGATCACAAGGTCAGGAGATCGAGACCATGGTGAAACCTCGTCTCTACTAAAAATAGAAAAAATTAGCCGGGCGCAGGGGCGGGCGCCTGTAGTCCCAGCTACTCGGGAGGCTGAGGCAGGAGAATGGCGTGAACCCGGGAGGCGGAGCTTGCAGTGAGCCGAGATTGCGCCACTGCACTCCAGCCTGGGCGACAGAGCGAGACTCCGTCTCAAAAAAAAAAAAAAAAAAAAAAGACTGTGGTCTTTAGAAACTCTACTTTTGAAACTTATTAAGGGTTTCTTGTTGCCATATACCTGCTGGAGTTTTCCAGATATGAGAAAAGACATTCGTAAACTCGACAAGGGATGAAAGGAAATGGATCAGATTATTCAAACTGTTCTATATTCTTGTATGTCTCCTGTCTACTATCCTGTTCATCTTTAAAGTAGCATTTGACTTACAAAATGGCACCAGATGCCTGCACTGAAATGACCACAGAATGGCAGTTTCCTGCCTTCATCTACAATGACTGCACACACGCCCGTGTTGTGACTGGCTTCACCAGCCAGCAGAGATCTCCCATTCACTCTCACTCAAGCCATGTGTAATAAATTCCCCTCGTCCTTGTTCTGTTGGTGGCAGAGTAGCTTCAAGATGTCATCCTTGGTGCCCTGAAAGAGCTCTGCTTTCCCTCCGGAAGGTATAATAACTGGTATAGTCACGTTGATTTCCTGCCCCTATTGTAAGGAAGATTCAGCCTTTCCTCTTCCAACTAAAAGTAAATGGAAGGCATTAACCACTTCCTGCTTGTGGCAATAAGTTCTGACCGCAGGGCCCCTTGGTCAGCCTCTGCTTATAGCCTGGGGAAATGAGCTGTGGGAGGATTGCTTCAGGAATTAGCCCCAACAAAAAGAAAGTGCTCCTGAAAGCAGCCGGAGTAACCTAACAAGAGAGCGGAAGAGGCTGCAGGGTCCTCTCGTCTGCCTTTTTTCTTGATCTGTTGCAGACTTTAATATGTGACTGAGGGGTTGCCAGCCACATTTGGGGACACCTGCATTATTCTCAACTCAGGGTGGTATGTTTAAAGCTGCCGCCAGCTAATAACATCCCAAATGCCCTCTATTTCCATAGCATCTTTGTCTACAGAGCTTAAGGCACACAGGAAGAAGTTTTAAGTCGGACTCATTTTATATGCAGCCCCTGCAGAACCGTGTCCCCTGACGGAACGAACACATCGGGGCATCCAGACCCTCCCTGCCCAAGGTCCTGTTCAGCTGACCTCACAGCTGACTGGCACCCAGGAGACCCCAGCAGCGGAGGGACATGTAGGCCTGATGTAGACGGGGCAATAAAAACAAAGAAGGCAAAGTAATATCCATTGTCCAGGCACTGTGTGCGAGACACTGGGCACGCTCCCTACTTCACACACATGGTAGCCCACGGAAGAGGTATGATGAAGCCCATTTTATAAATGATACATTTGAATCTAGAGATACATAGCCTGCAGAAACGCTTGCTGAAAAAAAAAGAAAGAAAAGAAATAGAATGGGGAAGAGAAAGATGGAGAAAGAGAGAAGCAAAAAACAACATGGCATAGAAAAGTAGGGTTTTTGTTTGTTTGTTTTTTGAGACAGGATCTCACTTTGTTGCCCAGGCTGGAGTGAGTGCAGTGGCATGATCTCGGTTCTGCAACCTCTTATCCTCCCACCTCAGCCTCCCCAAGTGGCTGGCACTACAGGAACATGCCACCACGCCCAGCTAATCTTCGCATTCTTTGTAGAGACGGGGTTTTGCCATGTTGCCCAGGCTGGTCTCGAACTCCTGGGCTCAAGAGAGCTCCCAAAGTACTGGGACCACAGGCATGAGACACCACGCCCGCCCAGTAAAGTTTTCACACTCACAAAATTAAAACTTTATTTTATAGCCCTAAACAAACATCAAAGTTTTAATGTCTGTAAATAAATAGTGAAAGGAAAAATGAGTACCACTCCCTATCTAATGATGCATTTGACATCAGAACAGTAAGTACATACCACTAAAGAAGAATGAGGAGGCATTGCAACAGTATTAAAATTTGTGGTTCTTTTTGTTATTCCATTGTGGCCACAACCAAACAGTGTGGGGACTCTCTAGATACCATGGCAGGGCCCTATCTTACAGACAGGCCCTGACTGCAAAGCCACACCTGCCGGGTGGGGAAGGTTCGGGCCAGACCAGGCCTGTCATGGAGGCACATCCGGAGCTCTTTGACCCACTGGAATCTTGCATTTGACCAGTGGAGAACTAAAGACCCAGAAAGAGAAGAGCCTAGTTCAGGGTCAAACACTAAAGCTTCAATCCTCCCAAACGCCACATGGAGACAACACCTACAAAAGGCTTCCTTGGGATGGTCCTTCTTTCCCTGGCCCAGCCCTGACCACTGGCTCTCTGTCCATGGTCTCTTTGCTAGACCCCTGCTGCAGTTATTGAAGTCTGCAAACTGCCTGTGGGATTTCTTCCATGCCCTAACACATCACATCCACCGCCTGCATTCCAAGGCCTGGACCAGTTTCTCTTAAGGCTGGTGTGTGATGCCCTTCAACTACAGAATCTGAAGCAGTGCCCATCAGGGCAGTGATGATGGCCAAACCACAGCCTTCACCTTAATGCAGAAAAGCCTGGCTGTACTGGTCTGTAAAGAGCAGGTGCAACCCGGCGCAAAGTGATTTAATCACCAGGCCTTGGTGTTCTCATCTGTAAAATGGGCACTTAGAAAAATTGATTGTTCGTTATGGAGAGTAAGAGAGACACAGTATATTCAGTGCATGATCATTAATTTCTAGTTAAATCTGGGCATTCACAGGAAAAGAACTTCAGATTATAAATGACAAGTGACCAAAAAAAAGCACTATTGTCCATAAGTACTACAACTTAAAAGTGGAGAGAAATCAGTGAGAACTTGTGTTGTCAATGGGGCTGGTACCGGAAGCAGGCCAGGAGGGTTGAATAGGATATTTTTGGAAAAAAACTAAGAACAGCATTTGCGGAAAGGACAGGAGAGTGCAAAGGCATGAAAACTCCAAGGGAACAGACATACTCTAGAAAAAGAAAGAAGTTCATTTGCCTAAGAGTAAATGGTTTACAAGATGACATAGTGATAGAATAACAAAAACAAACCCAAGGGTGAAAATCAGACATTGTATAGGTGACAGTCACTCCCTGGAGCCGCAGAGCTAGAGACTGATGATAGTAAAGAAAATGCCTGTCAATCAGACAGAAATGATTGGGATAAAACTGGAGGGAAGACATGCAGGCAGGAGGCCGGGCGGATACTCTTTCAATAGGACCTTTGATAAGAGTGAGGCACAAAAAGTTGCTTGGAAATTCTGTACATGGAGATGCAACTGGTTGCCTGGTGGGCTTCATGGGAGGTGATCAGATGTGGGTGTGTTTCACCAAATCAACCTCAAATACAGCTCTATGTCAGTTCGAATCCCAGCACCAGGACCTAACTTCCACTGGCCCTTCTGATCCCAGAAGCACCCACGGGCTTGACCAGATGAAGCCAACTGACCCAGGTCAGTTTGAAGTGGCAACGGTGAGCTATCTCAACATGCTCTAGATGGCTGGGACATTGACCTGAGCTATTCTTCTCCCATGGTACTGGTAAGTCCGTGTCCTTTAGAGGACTCGGGTAGAATGAGAATTTTTAGGTTGAGTTGAAGTTCAACTAGAATAAGTGCAGGGCAGAAGCTTCAAGGAAGATAAGCAACTATTAAAGGCAGGGACAAAGAAAGGAGAGGAGGCTTCTGGTGAAATGGGACAGATGGAGAACATGCATTGTCTCTAGTCCCTTCAAAACCTCACTAAAAGGACAATGAAGGAATGTGCAGGTATAAGCACCCGAAGACAAAGAGACAGGAGAGAAAATCACAGCAGACAAGATATGCCAACAAAAGTTGGCATATTCAAAGCAGAGGAGAAGTAGGGCTAGACTTGGAAAGAGTCAGAACTAAAGCCCAGTCCTGAATTTGGTGAGGCATCCTGAGAAGCAAACCAATTCAAATGTACAGAACCCAGAGAAGGCTTAGGAATTCCAGGCAACAAGGTGAAAAGTAGGGCTGAAGAATGGGAGGACTCTCTCTCCCTTCCCGAGCTGCCCCATCCCCTTCTCTGCAGAAGTCTGGGAGTTTACTCAGGACAAATTAAACCAAAGAGAATCTGACTCTTGGACATAGCTGGCCACAGGTATGAGATGCAGGGGTGAAAACAGGGAAATTGACTCAAATGATGCAATGTCCCTTCTCTCATTTCTTTTCTCCCATTGGCTCCCCTAAAGTACAGTCATGCTTAAGGACGGACAGATATTGAAAATTGGGGGTACTCAGTATAACAGATCCATATCTAATCACCTTCTGTGAGGTCCAGCAGTCAACCAGCAGCTTTCTTTTATTATTTTATTATTTATTTATTTATTTATTTATTTATTTATTTATTTATTTTTGAGACAGTTTCTCTCTTGTTTCCCAGGCTGGAGTGCAATAGCACGATCTCAGCTCACTGCAACCTTCGCCTCCCAGGTTCAAGCGATTCTCCTGCCTCAGTCTCAGAGTAGCTGGGATTACAGGCGCCCGCCACCTCGCCTGGCTAATTTTTGTACTTTTAGCAGAGACGGGGTTGCATCATGTTGGCCAGGCTGGTCTCGAATCTCCTGACTCAGGTGATCCACCTGCCTCAGCCTCCCAAAGTGCTGGGATTACAGGCGTGAGCCACCACACCCAGCCAATCAGCAACTTTCTATGCTGACTTAAAAATAAGCAGACATCCGAAGATCATCAGCATCACAAGGCTTTTGAGAAAATCCTTAAACATAAAATGTAAGACACTAAAAGAAACAAAGAGACAAAAGAGAGCAAACAAAAACCACAAAGGAAACACATCTGCCACAGTTCATATCTTCAGAGGGAGAATGTATCCACAAAACAAGAACCGTAAACGTGGAGAAAACGAGACAGAATTCTTAAAAACTGTTTAAACAATAACAGAAATGTAAACTTTAGTAGAAGGGCTACAAGGCAAAGTTGAAGATCAAGATACAAAGAATGGAAAAGAGAAGAAAATTGAAATGATTTTGTTATTGCATAACAGGACAACTACAGTATGAAGCCAAAGTTTTTTCAGTAGTTTTCAATGTCATTTTCCTACCATATTATTTCCAAAATGAGAGAAAAATAGCTACTCTTGGCCATGCTGAAGGCTACTCTGAAACATTTCATTAATGTGGCTCCTATTTACACATTTAACCATTCTCTTTTTTTCGTCTTAAAGTGGGACAACTGAGACATTACCTAGGAAAGGACTAATCAGACAGCAAATACCCACAAAGAGAAAAGGTTTTAATGTTTCCTTTTAATATCTTTATTCTATTAGAAAATAAGCTCTTTGGGGGTTCGTGGGGGAAAAAAAGGCAACTGGAAGATCAATCCATGAAGCCCAGGAGTTCTAGAAGAATAAAAAAAGAAAAAGGAGAAAATGATATTCCCGAAGAATATTTTTCAGAGCTGAAAACCACAGATTTCCAGATTTAAAGGACCCATCAAGAGCCCGGCACAACAAATGAAAAGGATACACATGGAGGCACATCCATGAAATTTCAGAACCCTGGAGATAAAGAGGTGAAGAAACAACAGGTCACATTCAAGGGCTTAAAATAATC